>NW_016107635.1:266200-326891 GCF_001604975.1 Cebus imitator | reverse complement strand
GGGAAACAGGGGAGGGACAGTGGGGGGTGGGGAGTTGGGGAGAGATAGCATGGGGAGAAATGCCATATATAAGTGTAGGGGAGGAAGGCAGCAAATCACACTGCCATGTGTGTATCTATGCAACTATCTTGCATGTTCTTCAAATGTACCCCAAAACCTAAAATGCAATAAAAAAAAGAAAAAAAAATATATAGGGCATAGATTAAAGATTATAAAAATCATCTAAATCTCAAATCTCACAACAGAAACCTTATCATGTTAGAATATTTTCTTTAAAAACCATAGTAAATACATATAATATTGTATTGGACTCACTCCAGCAATATATTAACATCCATTAATTTAATAAGCCTCTGCTGTAATTAATTCTAGAATGTGTAACACAGTGCTGACTAAATTAGAAACAGCTGGATCTCAAGTCAACTTTGCAATGCAGTTTGTTATTTTTCAAAACAACCACTTATGTAGCACTAACCAGCCAGCACTGTTCTCAATGTATTGAAAATATTAACTCATTCAATACTCATAACAACTGTATGAGGCAGGTATGTGGCACTAGTTTTATTTTCCTTTTATAGATGAAGAAACTGAGGGCTGAGAGAGTTTAATCTACTCAAGCTCACTCTTTTAAAGAGCTCAAATTTGTGACTTTTTAAAAATTGTCTCTACTTATGGCCTCCTATTAAGGATGATGTGGTAAGTAGAATAGTAGCTTTACACCAAAGATGTCTAGGTTCTAGTCCCCTATACCTGTGAATCTGTTACCTGAAAAATACATTACCTGTGGAATACATTACCTGACAGAAAGGACTTCTCAGATGTGACTAATTTAAACATGTTAAAATGGGAAGATGACCCTGGATTATCCAGGTGGGCCCACTGTAATCACAAGAGTCTTTACAGGAGAGACACAGGAGGGTCAAGGTCAGAGAAAAGACAATGTAATGATGATAGCAGAGATTGGAGTGATTTGTTGTCATGAACCAAGGAATGCAAGTAGCTTCCAGAAAACATACCAGGAAAGGAAACAGTTTATCACCTAGTACCTCTAGAATGAATGGCAGCTCTATTGACATCTTGATTTTTAGCCTTGGAAGATCTTTTCTCAAGCTTCTGACTTCCAGAGCATTAAGATAATAAATCTGTGCTGTCTTCAACCACTAAGTGTGTGGTAATTTATTATAATAGCAAGAGGAAAATAATATAAATGGCATCTGGAATTTATTTCCTATGTCTCTTAGTCTTTTAGTCTTTCAAGTGTCAAGGAGGGGTGCCCCCCCAAAACCAAGTGAATCTCACAGGTGCTACATAAATCATATTTTAAATGAAAGAATCTTAAATATCTACTCTACCTCATCTAGTACAAAACCATATATTTATAAATAAGTAAATACATACACACTGTTTATATATATGTATATTCATTTATGAATATACATTTATATATACTTTATATATATGTATATTTGAATACATTTGTCTATAAAAATTAAGGATGGTTGTAGGTAGAATAATAGCTTCCCACCAAAGATGTCCAGGATCTAGTCCCCTGTACCTGTGAATACATTATCTGAAGAGTACATTACCTAGCAGAAAGGGTTTCTCAGATGTGATTTGTTTAAGGATCATAAATGGGAAGATGACCCTGGATTTTATACACACACACACACACACACACACACACATATATACATGTGTGTGTATGTATATAAGTATTTATATGTACAGACATATGTATACATATGTGTATGTATATACACACATACACACGTGTCTGTATATATACATATCTGTACATATACATATATGTGTACACATATGTGTGTATATACATGTGTATATATATACACACATATATAAAACTAATGCATAAAAGAAATGTATGTAAATATGTGTGTATATTTATTAAATATATTTATCTGTAATTAAATATATAAATATTTAATACATATACTAAATATATATTTATTTATATATGTGATTATATCCATTTATTAAACATGATCTACCAAGACCTTTCTCAATGTCTTTGTGTCTCAGGAGGTTCTCAAAGGCCCAGAAAATCCATTGCCTCCTGTTGATGCAGCACAAGGTAAGAGTTACGGAACTGGTGGAAAAAACTTGCCAAAGGAATCTTTAGCAGCTGGGAGTGAGGGTAGCTGTTGGAGACCCTCTTCCTGCCATGAATGGGGAAGGCACATATGTCGTCTGGGCATGGCAGCAGCCATCAGGCATCCTGAAAGGGACTGTGCACAAAAGTGCCTGCAGGGTGAGGAAACCTAACAGAGACAGTCTGTGTGAGTTAAAGAGATGGACTGTGGGGCTGAGGTGTGGTCATAAGTATTCAGCCAGAGGGGCATTGGAATCAGAGCTCACCTAATTAGAGGGCCCTGCTATGGTGGGGCTAGAGTATGCGAATTCCTAATAACCCCAGAAGACTCTCACAAAGAAAGAGACGGCCTCTGAACAACTAACACATTCATTCCGTTAGCTCTAAATTGTTCTGGTCTATGGGGCTGCCTATTCTTATACCACCTGTGAACATTTTAAAGAGGCACATCCTCCTGTTAGAGGCAGCAAAGAACTTGGTGATAAAGTGACATATTATGATAATTTATAAATATGCCCCTTCTCCCAGATGATTGTATCTCCTCCCCAGAGTATATAGCTTCCCTAGGAGAGTGGGCTAGATATCTTGCTACATTGGCTGGGTACACTTGTACAGTATGTAACTTACACAATTGTATGTGGTAGCCCTAGAAGGCAAGTAAGACATCCTTTGTTTCTTTCCTCTCTCAAAGATCATTATTTACCTTTGTATCTGCAAGAGTGCATAGAACACAGGAGGTCACTATTTTGCTCACCAAATGAATCAATGATTCTACTCTTACATGCTACATTGGAGTTACAAACCCAATAACAATTTACTTTTTGTCTTCAGGCAATGATGAGGTTCCACCTTGATAGTAAAATGGGTCACATTTTAATCCTTATATTTAATTACATGCAACAGCTTGTATCCATAGTGCTTCCAGATAATGCATTTGATCATATGAAGGCAAGCAGCCTAGGGAATGATAACTCATAATGACTCCAATTGCCTCCTGATACTAAGTGTCACTTGTAGAAGGAAACTGGTGATTTTCAGTTGACATGAAATGGAAAATTATTTCATGTCAACTGATGCTAGATGGTTCCATTTTTATTAAGCAGATGCAAAGTGGCTTGGTGTGCAGGAGGCATTTGGTGCTAAGTGAGCAATTTGGCTGTAAGGGCAGAGGTTTAAGAAGAATGTGGGAACTGGAAATGCCAGAGGAAGACCAAAGTTGTCACAGCGGACGAAGCTGGAATGCCTCTCTTTAACTTCTAATTCCTGTGGGATGCCTGGGTGGAAAGGAATCAAGCAGCTCAGTCCTCAAGCTGCTTATGGAATGCTGGAGAAAGCAGGTGTGGAACTTTGCTCTTGTAATTACTTTCCCTGCAAATTCTTGTATCACTGTGTAATCTGGTCTGGGGTTTGCCACTAACCCACTCTATCACCTTATGCCAATTGTTCCTCCTCTCTGTGCCTGTATTCTCATCTGTGCAATATAAGGACATGAATTTATCCTTTTAGTGTATTGCATTTTTATGTAAACTGTGCTTTGTTCTCAACTGATATCTTATTAAATACTCACTGAAAATCCTGAAAAGTGGATCCTGTACTTATCATTTTATAGTTGAGAAACTGTGGTTCAGGGAAACAAACTGATTTGAGTCAATATCACATGGCTAACATGGGAAGGAACAAGCTTCTAAATCTACATATACCTCATCTCAGAGGCTCCCAATACATCATGATACTCTTGTGAAATACACACATTCACACTTGAACTATAAGTATTTTTGTTGTTTTTGTAGTGGAAAGAGTATGAGGTTAGAAATATTGGCTCCTGGATTCAAATTGGAATTACCTCTACTGTTTTCCCATCATGGACAAAGCAGGCTAAATTTTTGGCCCCTGCTTTCTTAATTGTGCTAGACAGAGTAATATTCCCTACATATATGCATGCCCTAATACCCATAACTTGTGCATATATTACTTTACATGGAAAAAAAAGACTTTACCTATGTGATTAAAGACTTTGAGATGAAGTGATTTTTCTGACTTATCTGGATGGGCCCAATCTAATCATATGAATTTCTAAAAGTAAACAAGGAAGGCAGAAAAGCGGGCCAGAGAAACAGAAGGACAGAAGAAGAGTTATGAGAGATGGCAGTGTGAAAGGGCTTGACATCTTGTTGCTGATTCTGAGATATAGGGGCCGCTAGGAGCTGAGTAGTTTCTGGCTGATAAGTAAGTAGAGACCATTGTGCTGCAACCACATGGAACTGAATTGAATTCTTCTCTACAGTCCCCAAAAAGTAACATAGCCTTCCAGTATCTTAATTCTTAACCCCGTGAGACTCATGCCAAAGCTGCTGACCTATAGGTGGTAAAATAACAAATTTGAGCTATTTTAAGCCTCTAAAATTAAGGTATCTTGTTATAACAGCAACAGAAAACTAATGCATCAAGTCTAAAGTGAAAATTGCAAACTAGACAGTGTCAGGAAAGACAGAGAGATAAGAACCCTGCTTATAAAGAGGGAGAATTGCAAGAACATCCTGAGATAATAAAACTAAAGGTGACATGGGTTTTGAGAGTTCCTCGAAGCTTGTGCTATAAGAATACTTGCTGCTTGGCAAAGTCTATATAAAGGACATCATGCATTATTTTTGGAACTGGTTTAAAAGAAAAAAAGTTCAGAAATAATCTCGGAATCTCTGGTTGAACACAAATTAATTGTGACAAGGAATCTCTAAATTGCTTATAATCTAGCCTAGTCCCTTGGGTTGTGACATTGAAGGCTGCACTGAATTATGTTGGATAAGGTTGCCAGACTTGGAAAAAGCCAAATACTAATGGATTCAATCTTATTCATGGGGAAAAAAGAAAATTATCTCTAGTTTGAGGAAAAAAAGAAATAACCTGTAGACTCTATTATTATTCTTAAACTACACTTAGCTGTCATCTTTTGTGGGCTTTGAACCCACATGTCTAAGGATCTGAGAAGGCTAGTGGATCTCTCTAGAGAGAAGATAGTGTTGCTGTTACAGAGAGTGATGTACAGTGGTCTAAGCCCACACACTGAGAGTCCATAGAGCCTTGGCTTGATCTTGTTAGTGCTCTTTCTTTCCCCACCTGGTTCCCTTTGTTTTTACATTTTTCTCCACATTCTCTGCCTGTAAACCCTACTCATCCTTCAGGAATCGATTCAAATGGTGTCCCTGTTTGAAGCTTATCAAGTATCATATAAATGCTCCTCACTCTCCAATTCTGTCTCTAGCCCAAATCTCCTCTCTGGGAGCCAAATTTATAGACTCAACATTCTGTTTGCCATCTGCTCTTGGAAGCTGCAAAATGTACGTGTCTAAAACGGAAATGCTGACTCTTATTCCACCCCAGATATATCCTGCTCCCAATCTCTGCCATTACAGCAAATGGGAAACAAAAGCAACGCAATTGCTAAGGCCAAAATCCTTGAGACATTCTTCATCCTATCTTTTTATTCATTATCTATAATCAGTCCATTAGTTAGCCATAATAATTCCTCAATTCAGTATCTACCCCGAATCACCTGAATTTCTAATGTCACTGCCATAGCCCAACTCACCATTATTTTTCCCATGGAGTAATTGGATAGTATTTTAGTTCTGCTGCACTCACCTTCTGAAGCCCATTATAATCCATTGTTTACATGAAAGCCAGAGATCTCTTAAAGATATAATCCATGTCCTGTTACTCATCTGCATAAATGTCTATAAATGAATAAACCCCATCAAGCAAAATTAAGTGATTCCTTTGTTTCTTCTATAAAACTCCTTTTATTGATCCTCCAGAGTTAGTGTAAAAACCTGTCTGTTTGCAATTCCCTTGCAATTTCTACCCATCCATTTGAGTAGACTTTGGAGACTGTACAGAGCCAGCTTAATCTTTCTTCCAAATGACAGATTTTCACATCCCAGTTGTATATCCCTTTACATATACACCTTGACTTTCAAAGTTAAGTTAATATATCTAGCTTAGTGAAAACCAGACTTGGCTGGGAGGGCTTACTGTACAGATAAGGAATCTAACAAACTTGAGGAGAGTGGTGTACCCAGGGTCATGCAGAGAGGTAGTACCATACCAGGACTGGAAACCAGACCTTCTGACTCCCAGTCCAGTGCTCTCTCTACCACATCTCACTAATTCCTGGCCATAAAGGCATCAGGCAATGGAGTCTTCATCTTAGTGACATCACCCCTTAGTTCTAAGAGGGCCACATGTCATTTCCTTCACCAAACACCCAATTCTGTGCCATTTTCCATTCCAATTAGACACTGTCTGGAAAACATGAAAGAGTGGAATGTTTTTACATAAGACCAGAACTCCAAGTTGGTCAAGGAGAATGTGTCCAAAGCACTTACGTTGTCTGGAAAACACACGTAGGTGCTCAAATGTGTGTATGTTTTCATGGGGAAAAAAGGGAAGGTTTTGGAGGTTTGTTTTGGTGCAATGGAGATTTTTTCCAAAAAGCATATGGAGGGTGATAAGCTACGAAACATCAGAATTAGCTCCAGAAAGAAACCTGTCTCCATAAGGCCTTTGGTAATGAGAGGTACTAATTTTACGTGCTTCTTAATGATCTCATGATGAAGTTTCCAAACAAGGAAACCAGTTACTGAGGTTCTGACAGGACACTCATCAATGACTGATGTATGTCAACTCCATATGCGCTTACTTTTGTGTCATTCCAGAGTTGAAGACTCCTATATCATGGATCGGGTGTGGAAAGGGTAAATAAAGAGAGGATTTAAGAAACTTAAAGAAGTAAAAGTCATGCTTCTGTGGCGTATGTGTTCATACTCAGCCACTAGGAGAATAGAGATTTAGACTGGAAATCCAGCAAGAGGCCCCAAGTTCTTCTCCTGCTTTACACAAGCAAGTGACTTAAACTCTGTGCTTCAGATTCCACATTTCTAAAATGAGTAGCTCAAACCATACCAGAACTCCCCAGAGCATATCCCAGGGAACATCATTTCTTAAGATGCTGAAGTAAGGAATCTGTGTTAAAATGAATTCAGTAGATGTTGTAACATACATCACGCTTTATGATTCACAGTGTATATTAGCTATCAAAAGTTCAGATGGGCCCTTTAGCAATGAAATTCATTTTTTATGGAATCACTTAAAAGCATTCTGTAGAAACAAGGACCTAAAAAATGGTTTGGGAAAACTAGATGAAGTACTTCCAGACACTTCTTTGGGATTTAATCTATGGTCCTATAGAGAGTACACCATTCTTTGAGACTTGTGGTTCCAGATAATTAACTCTCATTCAGCATTGGCACTTACTCAGAATTTTTTCTCTTACCTTACTTTCCACTTGTAGCTAATTGTCACATACATTCATTTCCTTTATTTGTGTTAATCAGAACCCTTCTAGTCTCTAGTTATGGAAGCCTAACTAAAAATACCAAAATAAAATAATGAGTTGGGAATTAATATTTTGACCTATGATATCTGGAAAATTCAAGAATAACACAGCATAATTTATTGTGGGAAAAGATGGGCACGAGGAACTCCTCTATCCTCTGAAACTGGGAAGAGCAAAGATTACCTGGTGACCATCAAGCAGACCATCCAGAAGCAAATTCCTCACCTGAAGAATTTAGAAATAATTAGACTTCCCTATTATCTATAGCAGGCATCTGGTTCCAGATTTCTTTCCCAAAAACGTTTAAGTAACTAGAATTTCTATACATCTCTGGAATGCATACATGTCAAAACTAATTGTGCAACCCTTGCCTACATCAAGGCATCAAAATGTCTACCAATGTAATCATTTGTCATGACCTACAGGCTAATATGGTCTGAATTATCCCCAGCTCCCACTTTAAGGTCCATAAATACCCCTAAGGAAAAGTCCACACCACACACTCAGTCTTCTCTTGCTGAGTGTTCTTTATTTCTAACAAAACTTTCCCTTTTCAAAACTATACTGTTGCCGGCATATAATTCTTACCAACCCACCAGATGAATACTTTCCAATGCTGGGGCTCTGAAACCTCGCCCTGCAGAAAGTTCAGAACACTTTATATCAGGGAATGGAATCTAACCCACCTATCCTTGAATCTGACTAAAACATGTGAGTTTCTTTGGCTAATAAAATGTAGCAGACCTGATGCTGAAGGAGTCTGGGCCTGGGAGGGTGGGGAGGGTAACATGGGGGAAAATGCTAGATATAGTATACACCTAAAGTAAAATTTAAAAAAAGAAAAAAAAAAGTTAATTGCTTCCTTTCTTGTTTTGCAACACCAACGCTGTGTAAACGAGCCACAGCCCAATACTGAAGGATAAGAGAAAAAGAGGGGTGGGGAGAGAGAAAGAGATTGAGAGGGAGAGAGGTCAGAAGATGAGAACTGAGGTTCTGTAGCAGACAGCCAGTGGTGGGGCCCCAAATTCCTAAGCGTTGCCCCTGGGATGTTATAGCCTCAGCCAAGCTCCTGACTGAATGAAGCTCCCTTACTTATTGACTCCAGTCAACACCATATGCAGCAGCAGAACCACAAAATGATCCCAAAAATATAAGAAAATTGTTTTTAAAAAATGTCATTAAGTGCTTGCGTATTGGGAGAAATGCTCAATAGGACTAAATAACTGGAAAAAAATATCAGTGTCCACATGACAAAAATATAAAATGCATGGCATTGGCTTTGAGACCAGGCTGCCAGCAGAGGTTGATGAAACTCTTAGCAAAGGATGGTGGGGAAGTGTGGAAATTGCTTTGGAGGGTGCAGGAAGGGTGACGGGTGTTATGAGTGGAAATAGTATTACCTATGGTAAAATTGAAATTTTAAGAAAAAATTGATCCAATGCACTTGTGAATCTTGCCGAGATTTTCAGGAAAGATATTGACAGTATTAATTGAATCTTTTGTCTGCCTATTATGAGAATGGAGCCTCAGTTATGAAAGAGATGTTCATTTCCCCATCAGAATTTAAAGAAAATATTTCCAACCTAGGATTTATAGGACTGGAAAATTAGAATTGTATCTAATTCTTAGCTACTGTCTCTGGCATATGACTAGAAAGTAAGATATGGCCTCCGGGCAAATGTAATATTCTGGATACTACAAATGAAATGTGAGGATGGGATCAAGGTTAAATCAAAGATGTGATTTTATCACCCACTGTTAAGATATCAGACATTTTTAAGTTGTTACATTTTAATCTTTCTGAGATAGTCCACAGAGCTCAAAGTCTTGAAGTGTATTGTTCCACAGCACCTTAATTCTGAGTATGAAGTGGAGAGAATTCGAATTTGAAGAGATAATACAGGTATGAGAGTATCTCATCAAGTCAATTATAATTTGATAGGTAGAGATCACAGAAAGGTTTTTATTGCTATTTTTTAGTATAATTATTCTGGTAACTTTTAAAAACTAATTCTATTGATGTATTTTTATGGAAAAAAATCACCAATTATAAGTATACAGTTTTTTGAGTTTTGGCAAATGTCTATTTGCCAAATAGACATTTATGTCAATTACATAACCACCACCAAAATTAAGAAATATTGGTTAGGAGTGTGGCTTACACCTGTAATCCCAGCACTTTGGGAGGCCGAGGGAGGAGGATCCCCTGAGATCAGGAGTTCAAGACCAGCTGGGACAACATGGCAAAACCCTGTCTCTACTAAAAGTACAAAAATTAGCCAGGCATGGGGGCACACGCCTATAATCCCAGCTGCAGGTGGCTGAGGCACAAGAGTCGCCTATACCCAAGAGCACTGAGAAGTGAGAATCACTTGAACCAGGACGCAGAGGTTGCAATGAGCTGAGACCTCACCATTCTATTCCAGCCTGTGCAACAGAGCAAAAACAACAAAAAAGATATAGAACATTTTGTTGCTCTCTTGCAAACCCCTAGGCATATTCATAACAACTATCAATTTGTTATGTTATTGTAGTTTTACCTTGTTAAAAATTTCTTAACAATATAATTATATAGTATGGAGGAATTTTTGCCTGTCTGTTTACCCTTAGAATAATCTTTTTGAAGTTTGTCAGTGTAAATCTATCAATAGTTGTTTATTTTAATGGCTAAATAGCATTCCATTGGTATAACATAATTTATTTTTTTATTTACCAGTTGGTAGATATTTTGGTTGTTTTCTACATTTAACTATTAAGGAAAAAAACTGCTTTGGACATTCTAATACAGGTTTTACTGTGAACATAGGTTTCTAACTTTCTTTTATAAATACCTAAGAATTAGATTGCTAGATTATATAGTGAATATTTATTTTATAAGAAAATATCAAGCTACTTTCCAAAGTGTCTTACAATTTTGCATTCCCACAGCAATGATTGGGAGTTACAATTGTTCTACCTTCTCACCAACACTTGGGGTGGTGAAACCAATGAGATCCATTCGGGTGTATATGTAGTGGTATCTTTTGGTTTTGATATGCATTTGTCTAATGGCTAATAATGTTGCAAATCCTTTCATGTGCCTTGGCTGTAACATTTTTTTTTAATTGGAGTTTTTGTTTTCTTGCTATTAAGCCGTGTGTGTGTGTGTGTGTGTGTGTGTGTGTGTACATATAGATGTATACATTCATACGTATATAATATAAAAGCTTAATCAGATGTATAGTTTGTAAATATTTTCTCTCAGTCTATTCTAACTTACCTTCTTTATTTCTTAATAATGCCTTTCAAGGAGCAAAATTTTTAAGTTTGGTAAAATACATCTTATACATTTTGAAGTTTTTGGTTCATGATTATGTGTCCTTTCTAAGAAATATTTCTCTAAACAAGTAGCAAGAAATTATTCTCAATATCATCACCAAAATAGTATGGTACTGGTATAAAAATAGGCACATAGACCAATGGAATAGAATAGAGAACCCTGAAATAAAGCCAAATACTTACAGCCAACTGATCTTTGACAAAGCAAATAAAAACATACAGTAGGGAAAGGACTTCCTACTCAACAAATGGTGCTAGGATAATTGGCAAGCCACATGTAAAAGAATGAAACTGATTTTTTTGTATAAAGTGAGAGAGGATTATCTCTCACTTTATACAAAAATCAACTCAAGACGCATTAAAAACTTAAATCTAAGACCTGAAACCATAAAAAATTCTGGAAGATGACATCAGATAAATCTTTCTAGACATTGACTTATGAAAAGACATTGTGACCAAGAACCCAAAAGCAAATGAAATGAAAAACAAAGATGTACCTTAATTAAACCAAGAAGCTTCTTTACAGAAAAGAAATAAAAAACATTAGTTAACAGACAACTCATAAAATGGGAGAAAATCTTTGCAAAATATGCATCTGACAAAGGGCTAACATCCAGAATCTATGAGAAGCTCAAACAAAACAGCAAGAAAATACAAACAATGTCATCAAAAAGTGGGCTAAGGACATTAATAGACAATTAACTAAAGATGGTGTACAAATGGCCAACAAACGTGAAAAAAAATGCTCAACATCACTAATGATCTGGGAAATGCAAATCAAAACAACAATGCAATACCACCTTACTCCTGCAAGAATGGCCTTAATTAAAAAGTCAAAAGATAATAGGTGTTGATGTGGATGTGGTGAAAAAGGAAGACTTTTATACCGCTGGTGGGAATGTAAACTGTACAACCACTGTGGAAAACAGTGTGGAGATTCCTTAAATAACTAAAAGTAGATCTATCATTTGATCTAGCAATCCCACTCCCGGGTATCTACCCAGAGTAAAAGAAGTCATTATTTGAAAAAGACATTTGCACATGCATGTCTACGGCAGTAGAATTCACAATTGCAAAAATATGGAATAAATCCAAATGCCCACCAAACAATGAGTGAATAAAGAAAATGTGATATATATATATATATATCACACAGGACAAGCATGCGTGCACACACACACACACACACACACAAACACCATGGAATACTACTCAGCCATATAAAGTAATGAAATAATGATATTTGCAGCAACCCGGATGGAACTGGAGACCATTATTCTAAGTATAGAAACTCAGGAATAAAAAAAAAACAAATCTTATGTGCTCTCACTCATAAATGGGAGCTAAGCTATGAGAATACAAAGGCATAAATATGATACAATGAACTTTGAGGTCTCAGGAGAAAGGGTGGGAGCTGGTGAGAGATAAAAGACTACACATTGAATAGAGTATACACTGCTCAGGTGAGGGATGCACCAAAATCTTACAAATAACCACTAACGAACTTATCCATGTAACCAAACACCACCTGTTGCCAAAAAATCCTATTGAAATAAAAAATTAAAATTAAAAAGGTAAATGGTAGTCCCCCTGATCCATGCCAAGACAATTCAGAGGTTAAATTGAGCACACCATCTAATGGCTTACCTTTATTTTTAATTAAGTAAACTATTAAAAGTTAAAAAAAAAGAGGTTTTTTCATCTATGATTTTTATGAGTTTTATAGCTTTAGCTTTAAAGCTAACTGTTTAAAATATTTAGCTATATAATGCACTTCCAGTTAGTTTTTATACTTAATGTGAGATAAGGGTTAATTTTTTAAAATAGAGCTCCAGTTTCTTCACTATTTGTTGAAAAGACAAATATACAACCGTTCAATTACTTTGACATCCTTCTTAAAATTAAGCTGATCATATATATGCAAGTCTATTTCTAGACTTCTGATTTTGTTGTAATAATCTATGTTTTTCCTATCATTAACCACACTTTATAATAAGTCTTGAAAACAAGTAGGGTAAGATATTTGATTGTGTTGTTGTTTTTTGCAACATCTTTGACTATTCCATGTTACTTACGTTTCCACATATATTTTATTATCAGTTTCTACAACAACTCCTGCTAGGATTTTGTTTGAGGTTGCTTTGAATCTATTTAATGGGAATTGTTGAATTGTTATCTTCATGAATTGTGTTTTCTCATTCATGAACATGGTATATCTCTTTATTTACTTAGGTCTTCTTTAATTTCTTTCATCAGTTTTGTAGATTTCAAAGTACAGTCCTTCTACATATGTTGTTAAATGTATCCCTGAAGTATTTCATAATTTTGATGCAAGTGTAAATGGTACTCAAAAAAAGTTTAATTTTAGTTATTTTATGTTAATATAAACAAGACTATTTGTAAAAAAAATTTATGAAGGTGGAATTCAAATAACAGAAAATTAACTACTTTAAAGTGGATAATTCAATTCCCTTTAATATATTCATGAAGTCATGCAACTATCGCTTCCATCAAGTTAAAAATATCATAAAGATATTTGAAATAGAGAATCATGTCATCTGTAGAAAAAGACAGCTTAACTTCTTTTCGACATTATGTGATATTTTTCTTGCCTTGTTGCACTGGCTAGGACCAATAATACAATGATAAATGGAAGTTTCGAAAATGAACATCTTTGCCATTTTTCCTATTTTAGCAGGAAACATCTCGTATTTCACTGTTAATTTTTATGTTAGCTTTAGGATGTCATAGGTGCCTTTATCAGTTTGATAGTCTTTATTTTTTCTAGTTTTCCTACACATTCCTTAAGAGTAAATATTGGATCTCATCAAAAGATTTTTTCTGCCTCTATTGAGAGGATTATATATTTGTAAATTTTGTAGCCTAATAATAGGATGGATTGCATTGTTTCCCAATTATTAAATTAATTTTCCATTACTTAGTAAACCAATTTGGTCATAATATACTGTTGCTGGATTTAATTTGCTTGAAAAATATTCTTGCACCTATGTTCATGAAGAACATTGGTCTATAAGTTGATTTTTTATAATAGTTTTAACTGTTTTTGTAACCAAAATAACAAGAGTCTCAAACTGAGTTAAGAATTAGTCCTTGACCGGTGTCAGTGGCTCAAGCCTATAATCCCAGCACTTTGGGAGGCCGAGGCAGGTGGATCATGAGGTGAAGAGATTGAGACCATTCTGGCCAACATGGTGAAACCCAATCTCTACTAAAAATACAAAAAATTAGCTGGGCATGGTGGTGCATGCCTGTAATTCCAGCTACTCAGGAGGCTGAAGCAGGAGAATAGCTTGAACTGGAAAGGCAGAGGTTGCATTGAGCCAAGATTGTGCCACTGCACTCCAGCCTGGGAAAAGAGTGAGACTCCGTCTCAAAAAAGAAAAAAAAAAAACAAAAAACAAAAAACAGTTCTTCTTGGTGGGGTACAATGGCTCATATCTGTAATCATTGCACTTTAGAAGGCTGAGGCAGGAAAATCATTTGAGCTTAGCAGTTTAATACCAGACAGGGCAACATGGTCAGACTTTTTCTCTACTAAAAATTAAAAAAAAAAATAATAGCTATACATGGTGGCCTATGCATGTAGTCCCAGCTACTTGATAGGCTGAGGTAGGAGGATCACTTGAGACTGAGAAGTCAAGAATGCAGTGAGCCATGATTGTGCTACAGCACTCCAGACTGGGCAACAAAGACTGTTTCCAAAACATAATAAAATAAAATAAATAATTCATCTTTCCTATTTTATGGAAGAATTTGTTTAGACTTGATATTTCTTTTTTGCATATATGATAGAATTCACCAGTGAAGCCATTTGAGTCTATAATTTTCTTTGTAGAAAGAATGTTAACTACAAATTCAATTTTTTTAGTAGACATGTAATTGTTACATATATCTATTTCTTCCTGAGTGGGTTTTGTCTCTCAGAACATTTGTCCATTTAAGTTTTACAATTTATTGATATAAACTTGTTCATAATATAATCTTACCTTAATTTTGATGTTTATAATATGTGTACCAATAACCTCTCTTTTATTATGTTGTCAGTCTGGATAGAGATTAATCAAATTTATTGATCTTTTTCAAATAACAAGGTTTGGGGTCTATTAATTTTCTCTACTGGGTTTTTATGTCAGTGGTTTTAACACTATTTTTTCTATCTTCTGTTAATTTTGTTTTAAATTATCTTCTTTTTTCTTATTTATATAGGCAAAAACATATATCATTAATTTAGATTTTTTTCATTCTCTATTATAAGAGTTTAGTTCTTTTGATTTATCCATAGGGTCTATTTTAACTGTACAGCACAAATTTTGATATTTTCTGTTTCCATTTTGATTAATGTATTCTTTAACACTTGAAGTATTTAAAACTGTGTCAATCCTAAACTTCATATGGAATGACATAAGACCCTAAATAGCCAAAGCAATCTTGAGAGAAACAGATTTGGAGGCTTCATACTACCTAATTTCACATTATATTACAAATCCTAGTAATCAAAACATTATGGCACTGGCATAAAAGCATACTCATCAACCAGTCGAGCAGAATAGAAAGCTCAGAAATAAACCCACACATATACAGCCAGCTAATTTTTGGCAAAGTCTCCAAGAATACGCATGTAAGAAAGGATAGTCTCTTCAGTAAATAGTGTTGGGAGAACTGGATATACAATTGTAAAAGAATGAAATTGAAAAGAATTAAAAAATCGTCTCAAAATGGATTAAAGTCTTAAACATAAGATCTAAAACTGTAAACATCCTAGGAGAAAATATAGGGAATAACTCTTTAACATTGGTCTTGTCAATCATTTCTTAGATGTAACACCAAAAGCACAGGGAACAAAAAGCAAAAATAAACAAGTAAGAGTATATTAAACTAAAAAGCTCTACACAGCAAAAGAAACAATACACAATGAAAAGGCAAGCTATAAGATGGGAGAAAATGTTTGCAAACCATATATTCAATAAAGTTCAATACCCAAAACATATAAAGAGTGCATATAATTCAATAGCAAAAACAAAACAAAACAAATAACCTGATTATAAAATGGGCAAAGGACCTGAATAGACACTTTTATAGAGAAGGAATACGAATGGTCAATACCACTAATCATCAGGGAAATGTTAATTAAAATAAATATAGGAATACATATATGGAAAAATGTTTAACATCACTAATCATCAGGGAAATGTTAATTAAAAAACACAAGATATCACCTCATAATTATTAGGATGGGTATTATTTAAAATATCAAAAAGCAGCACTGTTGGTAAAAGATCTGGAAAAAAAAGAGAATGTTTCTGCACTCTTGGAAGAAGTCTAAATTGGTAAAGCCATTATGGAAAATAATTATGAAATTTCTTCAAAAATCTAAAGGTAGAATTACCATATGACCCAGAAATCACATTTCTGATACATAGGAAAATGGCTACACTCACATATTCATTATAGCATTATTCACAATAGCCAAGACATGGAGAAAATCTAAGTGTCCATTGACAGATAAATGGATAGAGAAAATGTTTACATACAGATACATGTAATTCATCCCTAAGAAAGAAGAAAATTCTCCCTTGTGCAACAATACTGATAAACCTAATGGACATTATGCTAAGTGAAATAAGCCAGACACAGAAAGACAAATACTGCAAGATCTCCTTATATTTGGTATCTAAACAAACTTGAACTGAGAGAAACAGGATAGAATGATGGTTATCACGGGTTGAAGAGGTGGAGGAAAATGAATGGATGTTAGTCAAATGGTATAAACTTGCAGTTGTAAACTGAAAAATTTCTAGAGATCTTAACAAACAACATGGTGACTAAGTTAATAATAATGTATTCCATACTCGAAATTATTTAAGAGAGTAGATCTTAAGTATTCTCACCAAAAAACAAGTAAATGAGCAATTAAAATAAAATAATGTTGCTTATTATTCAGGTATTTGGAAATTTTCCAGACATCTTTGAATTATTTATTTGTAGTTTGAGAATATATTGAGCATGATTTCAGCCATCTTAAATTTGTTACAATTTGTTTTATGTACCAGAATGTGGCCTATATTAGTGAATGCTCTTTGAAAAGAATGTGTATTCTAATCTTTGGGGATGAAGTATTCCATAAATTTTTATCAGGTCAGATTGGTTTGCAATTTTGTTCAGCTTTTCTCTATCCGTATTGATTTTTGTATTTGTTAGCTTGTTTTATCAATTCCTGAGAAGAGAGTGTTCAACTAGGTTTGTACATTTTTTTTCTTTTCCTATTACTAATTTTTTTTTGCTTTATGTATTTTGAAGTTTCAATACTTGATGTCTTCATATTTGAGATTACTATGCCCTGTTGATTAACCTCTTATTATTACAGAATGTCTCTCTTTGTCTTTAGTAATATCCTTATTCTGAATCTATTTTGTTTAAGATTCATATAGCTACTCTAGCATTCTTTTGGTAAGATTTTCCTTGGCATATTTTTTCCCTTTTACTTCTAAACTCTTTGTCTTTATGTTAAAATGAATTTCTGAGAGACATATATAAGTATGGTTTACAGTTTATCCAGTCTGAAAATCTATGCCTTTTATTTGGTACATTTAGACCCTTTAAATTTTACGCAATTACAGATTTGGTAGATCTGCTATTCTGCAAATTGTTTTCTATTTGTATCATATGTTCTTCTCTCCTCATTTCTTTTAGGTTAATTGACTATTTTTATATTCCATGATATGTATACTTTTGTTTATCAGTTATAATGTGTTTTACATTTTAGTGGTTGTTCAACTATTAACTAATACTACACCTCTTTATATATAAGAACTTTATAACATAGCATTTTTATATTCTTCTTTCATCCTCTGTGCTATCATGTTGAGAATTTTATTTCCACACGTGTTAGAAATAGCAAAATGAGGATTTTATTTTGCTCTGTTGGTGGCATTTAGTGAATGAAGGCTTTTACTATTATTGTCACCACCATTACCATTATCATGTTGACATTTTCTGTTTAATTGTTTAGAAAAATACCTAGTATTTTTTGGATTTTTAAAGTTTTTTATGTGTAAAACAGTGAGAAGAAGTTTTTCCTCATACAATTATAAGAAATTATTCCTCATAAAATATGGCACATTACAGTCACTTTGTAAGGGCTGAGTGAACTGAAATAAGTATGAAACACATGTATAGCTCTGTGCTACACATTAAGTGAAATAGAAGTAAGTACAGGAATATTAACCTGCATTTACAGAATTAAGTACAAATTTCAATTAGAGAAAAAACAGTATATATTAAAGATTGATTTGGGAGCTCAATTTGAATTTCTTATAAATCTTACGGAAGTGATATAGACATGAAAGATTAAGTTCAGATTAAGAATTGTATGTAACAATAACTATTGGAGTAAAAAGAGAAGCCAAAGAGAGAGAAGTAATTATGTGCTCTGATATAAAAGCTTTCCTAGAAATTGGAAACATTAATTTTGATAGTTAGGATAAGTGAGGGCTGTAGCTAAAACAAAAGCATAGAAGCAAGATGATTCAAAATGTATTTACCTACCCATATCTTCTGTTTCACTGATAGGCCAACTAAATACAGGGTGCCATTACATCTTGGCTGAATTCAGTTAATTGTTTTTTCATCTTTTGCAAGGTCAGAGGGAGACATCAAATCCTTCTCTCCTTATACTCTGTCCTTAAGTATAATAGTAACCATCTATCAGATTCCTGGGAGTGAAGGAGGCAAATAAAGAGATGATACATGGCTTGAAATTAAGGAATTTGCATGTTCTCTGGGGAGATAGCTAAGATACAAAGGCATTTATGCAGAGGCAAGAATTTCTAGGACTGTTTTTATTGATGCATAACAATTTTACAGATTTATTGGGATACATGTGATATTTTGATACATGTATACAATGTGTAATTATCAATTGGGATAGTTAGGCCTTCCATCACCTCAAATATATACCATTTCTTTGTGTTGAGAACATTCCAGATCTTCTCTTCTAGCTATTTTGAAATATAAAATAAATATACATAAATAACTGTTACCCTACTGTGCTATGAAACACTAGGACATATTCCTTCTCTCTGACTGTACTTTTGTACACATTAACCAACTTCTCTTCATCTTCTACTTCCTCCTATCCTTCCCAGCCAATAATCGTCTAGGATTATTTTTGCTTTCTGACAAAGAAAAATTGTAGTAATAAGTTTGTAGAAACTTTCTCGGTAACAAAAAAATTACAGACTTAGGGTAAAATTAGAAATAAAACCTGAAAATCACCCTTGATTCCTCTGCCTCCTGTAGACTCTCCTACAATTGAACACAAAATCTTGTATATCCTACTTGCTACATATCTGCTAATTCCATGGAGTTATTTCCATCCCACAGCCACCATTCTAATTCCAAGCACTATCATTTCTCCTCTGATTAAGGTAGATCAGCAATAACCTCACTAGTTGCCTGCTTCCACTCTTGTCCTATAAAATCCATTCTACAAATTGCAAGCCCAATGTTTTAAGGATAATTATTTTTTTACATTCTCTGATTTTATAGTAAAAAAATTCTCATATCTTTAAGAATCTTTCAATTTCTGTCACACACAGCTTGTGTGGACCCAGTTGAATGCAGACCTGAGAAATTTGGCCATCAAAATCTCTTTATGGGAATAACCACATAGTGACAGCCTTTCATTTCTATTAAAAACTGAGCACTGGAAATATGGTAAATACTTGCATCAGTCATTATACAGGAAGCCATAGTAGTGAAGACAGTGGGTGAGACTGGGGATGTATCAAAGAAAACAAGGAGATTCTATGTGCATCAGGTGATGAAGACTTAATGACAATGGAGAAAAGAAGTGTAAGGATTTCTTAAGAGCTTGATGTAGCCATATAAAGCATGTCTCTAGAAGACGTAATGAATCAAGCTTAAAAAATTACTCAGAATTTATTCAATTATTTTATTTTTCAGAAACAAAATGTGTTATCTCCTTTTGTGTTGCTAATTCAAAAAATATTTGTGCAGGGGTCAGAATCTTAAAGAGTGAGAACATTATAATTCCTTCTTCCAGGAACACACACATACACACACACCACACACGCAAATATTTTATAATGAGTATTTTTAGAAAGTCTTCAAGGGATGACCAAAATAAGTTTATTTTAACTTATTATCTCTTTTTTCAGTACGTGTATTTATGTGGTAGTTTTTATATGAAGGGAGGCTTTAGGAAAAACATAGGCAAACTTTCAAGCAGGATTCTACTCTGATATCTCTTTGCAAAGAGTGCAAAGGCAGGGCAAAAAGTAAAAACTGAACAGCTAAATAAACTGTGAACAAAGGGTATGCCAGCAGTGGAAAATATTTCAAACAGCTCTTACAGCCTGGACATCCTTTCATTTATCCATTTGGTCATCTGGGAAATATTTATTAAGCATATTTTATTTTAATAAAATAAATGCATTTTATACTTAGGATGACTTGATTCCAAACTCTGAAATACATAAACTGATTTGGGGTAAATCAGTAATTTTATCTTATCTCTACATCATTTTACCAGAAGTAAATAATCAGAATTTCTTTTTTTGGGGGGTGGGGGGACGGAGTTTCGCTCTTGTTACCCAGGCTGGACTGCAATGGCGCGATCTCGGCTCACCGCAACCTCCGCCTCCTGGGTTCAGGCAATTCTCCTGCCTCAGCCTCCTGAGTAGCTGGGATTACAGGCACGCGCCACCATGCCCAGCTAATTTTTTGCATTTTTAGTAGAGACGGGGTTTCACCGTGCTGACCAGGATGGTCTCGATCTCTTGACCTCATGATCCACCCGCCTCAGCCTCCCAAAGTGCTGGGATTACAGGCTTGAGCCACCACTCCCGGCCCAGAATTTCTTTATAGGATTTTGATAAAGATAAAACGAGATTATTTTTGAAGCTGCTAGTCCAATGATAGGAACATATGAAATACTTTGAGATTATCTCATATGAAGAGGAAATTTAGATGCAAAAATGGGTAAGATGCTTCCTTTATCCTTGAGTATCATAAATACTTGAATAGAGATTACCAAGATACTCAGTAGAGAAACACACAGATAAGTGGAAGGTTTGGGCTGCAGCCACGATCTAGACCTGAGCTCACTTTCTTCAGAGTGAGAGAAATGAATGCTCTTATACTTACAGCTAAGGATTGCATATAACTCACACCATCTTTACCTGTGTAAAAATGGCCAAAGTGCACTGTCACTATGTTTGGAGTCTGCTAAGATGTGAATGTGATCCCTCAAATGTAGAACTGGGATTAAAAGATTGAGAACTATTGCAGTGGAGTGGAGTCAGCTTATTGATATAATGTATATCATATTCTCCTCTCCTGTGCATTGGCAGATTTCAGTATCAGATTTCAGCCCTCTTTGCTTTTGAACAAAGATGTAACCTCAAGGTTTTCTTCAATGACCTCAGGATCAAATGAATATGACAGCTGAGAAGAAATATACTTTGCTTTTCGTTTTAGATACAGATAGAAACAGTAAATAAAGTTTCTATTTATTGACAAACTTCAATCAAAGGTTAGTGTATGCATCATGGAGTAGAGGAAAATTCTGGAACTTTGTTTAGGCTTTTGAGGAAAGAAAATCACTAATGGTGCCTGCTCTAGTGTCTTTCTAAAGGCCCTAGAAAAGCATTTTTGTTCCTAAACTTATCTTTCAAGTCAAACATTAACATAATTTGTTCATACAAAGTGACATGCACAATGCTAGGTCTATAAAATGTCAATTCTACTCAATTTAGTAAGAGTAACCATAGGAATACTCATGAGATCCCATGGGAAAACCACTTTGGGGGAAGAAGATGTATCACAGGATGCTTCAAAAGGAGTAACTCACAAACTGAATCTTAGAGAAGGAAATATTATGAGACAAAACAGGGAAAGGGGTATTATTCTACACATAGGGATTGTTTGAGCAAAGATTAGAAGCTAAAACTAGCAAAAATGTATGAGGGATGCCAAGGAGAGTCAGTTGTGCTGAAATATGATGGGAAAAGCAGGAACTGGTGGGGATAAATCTGGGCAAGTAGGCTAAAGCCTGTATCAAAAAAGGTCTTAATTGTCATGCTAAGTTGTTCATACCATTTACTAAAAATGGAAAATCATAGAAATAATTGATGGAAGAAGTGACATGATCAGAATGGTTTTATTGAAAAAGACATTGCTAGCTGCACTGAAACACCAATTAGATGAATAAGGAGTTTGGAAGAAGCAATTTTGACTTCCAATTCCTGATTGAGGACTAAATTATTGCATGGCATTGAGAACAGAAGTTCCCCTTTTTGGATCCATTTGTTTAAGTGAATAATGATTGAGCTGGGCAAGGTGATTTCACTGGGCTCTTGTAGATACAATATTTTATACCAATCATCTGGTAACTGGTTTAATTGATTATCTGCTCCTCAACTGTATCATTGGAATAGTAGAGAAACTTATCTTTGGGTTTTCTACCATGTACAAGAATTTGTATGATGTAAATGAGGTTACAAATATTTTTGAGAATGAGGAAATAGTTAAGCAAAGATGCCAAGTTGTTATTTTGTTTTCTAAATAAAATGCTAGCCTACCAATAATGGGAAAAATACAAGTTTAATGCATTTCCCCAAATTTGCCTTTTCCCATTTATCTGTACATAATTTCTTCTTCTATTGTGAAACATATCTTCGTGTGTGACTAATGTGGGAAGTCTTTGTTAGACCTCTATAGAGATAAGAAAATGCATTAACATGACAGAGAATGGAGACAGAACTGTATCACCTTTTTCACAATTTAGAGATCTAGTTTGTCAGAGCTGCAAGAAATGTTATAGGTCTTCTTGTCTCATAGTTTTCAGGTTCTATTCCTTATGACTTAGATGTTCTATGGAGGCACATGTGGAATAACCTAGCAAGGAAGAAAGCAGAGATGAGGAAGATAACCTTTTCCTTTCTTTCTCTTTTCCTAGAACCATCTTGCTGCCACATGTTGAGAGTATACTGAGAAGAAATCCACGTAGATATAGGTATACAGGAAATGGAAACATGGATCTCTGATGACAGCTTTCAATTCCTGACCCAGCCGTGTCTAACATGGTTCTTTTCCTTAGATTTCCTGGTTATTTGAGGTAATATATTTCCTATTTTACTTTTAAGCTTGTCTGGATTCACTTTCTGTTCTTTGTAAAGAGTTTTGAGAAGTGCTGTATGTGAGAATTTCACGTATGACTTTATTTTATAAAATGTTTTTTCCACTGTTATTGAGAAAATATAAATTTGGGAACCACTGATTTCATCCAATGTAATCTTTTTTAGAAGAAATGACTAAAACAAAATACAGGATTATTTCCTAAAGTTCCACATCAAATACACGGCACTGTTGGTACCAGAATGCATAGCCCCTGTTATCTGTAGCTGCCTGCTCACCTCACATTAGGGTATCTGCCCACATGCACAGTATCACCACTTATCTCCCTCCAACATCACTGTGACTTACCAAACATTGAGGGGTAATATTCCCACACTGGCCAACCAGAAATTGTTTGAGGAAGAAAGCTTATCCATCTCTATAGAGGTCCTGCAAAGACTTCCCACAATAGCCACACATAAAAATGTGTTTCACAGTAGAAGAAAATTCACTCAGTCAACTAGACACTGTGAAAAGACCCTGTAGGATTCTTGGAATCCCTTAGCCCCAATAGGGGCAATACGGCTTGGATACTGTTAGTGATGTGCCATCATGGTACTGGAGCACCACCTCCTGGTTGTGTTGAAAGTTTAATTTACCTTTTCTAGTCAAAGAAATTTACTAGAAATTTACGACCTTGGAGCTAGAAGGGCCTTTAAGAGTAACCTGGTCCATCATTCTTCTTTCATGGGTGAGGAGACAGGCCAGAAGAGGAAAAGTGTCTTCCTACCACTATAATAACCAATTAAGAGCAGAGACACAATGAGAATCTAAACGTAGTCTTCCTGCCCAGTGCCTAGTTCTATAGTTGTAAAAGTTGAGAATTTTGTTTTCTTTTATTATTATTATTATACTTTAAGTTCTGGGGTGCATGTGCAGAACGTGCACAGTTGTACACGTGCCGTAGTGGTTTGCTGCATCCATCCGCCCCTCATC
Organism: Cebus imitator; assembly: GCF_001604975.1. Lineage (NCBI taxonomy): Eukaryota > Metazoa > Chordata > Mammalia > Primates > Cebidae > Cebus > Cebus imitator. Next base: position 302,916 of record NW_016107635.1, on the reverse strand, counting down.
ATCTACTTTAGGTATTTCTCCTAATGTTAGCCCTCCCCAATCTCCCCATCCCCTAGTATTTCAACCTCCAACAAGCTCTGGTGTGTGATGTTCCCCTCCCTGTGTCCATGTGTTATCATTGTTTAACACCAACTTATGAGTGAGAACACGTGCTGTTTGGTTTTCTGTTCTTGTGTCAGTTTGCTGAGAATGATGATTTCCAGCTTCATCCATGCCCCTGCAAAGGACATGAACTCATCCTTTTTTATGGCTTCATAGTATTCCATGGTGTATATGTGCCACATTTTCTTTATCCAGTCTATCACTGATGGGCATTTGGGTTGGTTTCAAGTCTTTGCTATTGTAAACAGTGCCACAATAAACATACATGCGCATGTGCCTTTATAAATGAATGCTTTTTAATCCTTTGGGCATATTCCCAGTAATGGGATTGCTGGGTCAAATGGCATTTCTAGTTCTAGATCCTTGAGGAATCACCACACTGTCTTCCACAATGGTTGAACTAATTTACACTCCCACCAACAGTGTAAAAGTGTTTCTATTTCTCCACATCCTCTCCAGCATCTGTTGTCTCCTGATTTTTTAATGATCGGCATTCTAATTGGCATAAGATGGTATCTCAATGTGGTTTTGATTTTCATTTCTCTAATGACCGGTAATGATAAGCTTTTTTCCATATGTTTGTTGGCTGCATAAATGAGAATATTTTAGCATAAGAAACTGAAGAGTCTAAATTTGCCTTAGGAGGAGAGATAATGAAAGTAAATACAAACAACTTACAGAATTGAGAGGTCATTGAACAATTAAGTCACAATCAAGAGACAATTGGGGATGTAGACAGAATGGACTGTAGGCATTCTGTCCAAGGAACTATCCCAGTTAACATGAATCAGCTTTAAATGTTGCCCATTCTTACATTACTTCACTCAAGAGTTATATCCTAAGGAAATGAAGACTGATTGGCCTTGATTGAGAAACTTGCCAGCCATGGTATTAAAGTATAAGAGCCTCTGACGTAATTTCACTGAAATTTTATAGGACTTACCCCTATAGGGAGAAGTATTTTCTCAAAGGAAAATTCAATGCTATTCCCATAAGAAAAGAGAAGGGATGCCAGCGAACAAAAACAGCAGATGCCACTGCAGAAACAAAGCCACAGTTATCACTCAGTCATTTTCAAACTAGTGTCGTAAAGCATCTACTTATAGACCAGAACATACAATTCACATTTAAAAATGTCCTTATGCATTGTAGATGCCTTAGTTCCAAAGCATGGAAAGCCATGACTTCACCATCTCTGAATATCTGATGCACCTTCTCCTTAACACTTTTTGTTCCACTGCTTCTTGATATCCAAATGACAGCTGTTTCACTGTTGAATAAGACCATATAATTAATACCTGGGCCTTGCTCTTGTTGGGAAATATGAAGAGCTTGATAGAAAAGCTCCAAAACCACCTCATTTCTAAGATCTCTCTTCTTGGAGGAGGTTCCACCTATTATGTGTAAGTTCCCCTTTTGGACAGGGCTTTTCTACTTTGGCAAAATTGACATTTTGGGCTGGAAATTCTTTGTTGTGAGAGGCTGTCCTGTCCATTGTAGGATATTGAACAGCATCCCTGGCCTCTACCTACCAGATGTTAATAGTACCTTTCAGTTGTGATAATTTAAAATGCTGGTAGACTGCTAATTTTCTCCTAGTGGAGGTGAAAGGGAGTATGTAATGTATTCTAATTGATAGTGTTTGGAGATGGCCCCAGGATACATAAAACCAATTTCATTTTTACCTCAGGGGGAAATTTTTATCAGTCAACAGCACTCAACAGTGGGAGACTTTGTCTTGAAAGTAAGACGTGTTTTAGGGATATAGAGCTGAAGCTTGGTAAAGTACTGGTTAGTGACGCTGTTGGGAGTGGAGGAACATCAGAGAGATGGGTTTTTTGGTTTTATTCTTTAAAATGAAAAAAAAAAAAAACCTCAAATACAGTTATTATATCATTTTAGTCCAACATATATGTGTTCCTATTCAGTTCTTTTGGTTATAAAGATACCAATAGAAACTCAGTTTAATGCACAAAAGTGAGTACATGTGAACTGAATATGGAAAAGAGAAGTCATAAAAACAATTAAGGTATTTTACTGGACCCAATGTTCTCTCCATCTCTCTTCTTCCCTCAGGGAGCCCACAGTCAGGCTTTTGAAGTCCCTCTGACCTTTTTCTCTATTGTCCTTTCCCCAGCAGCTGGCTACCTTTGCTCACTCACTGTCATTGCTTCCTTATGACTTGCATTGGCAGTGACTCATTAAGGCAATTCCAACGTCTTTCTCTAATTGGTATCCTTGGGGATTTAGCTACTAACCTAAAATTGCTTTCTTTCTGTTGTTCCTAGTTCTAATTTCTGAAAAAGAAAAAGAAAAAAAGCTAGATTGTCTTTCCGCATGTGACAGCAACATAGGTAGTTGGTCTATGTCTAAATTTGCTGTATTTGTTACTGTGCCATTGGTCACAAATAACAGAAAACCCTGATTCAAATGGCTTGAACAATAAGGAAAGTCTATTATCTAATAATATAAAGTCCTAAAATAGGGTCTTCCTGGGCCAGTTAATTTTTATATCCTCCTTAGAAGTCCCATTGATGACCCAAGGATCTAAGTTCTTTATATTGATCTGCTATGCTACGCCCAGCATGGTGGCTTTGTTCTAGGGCTAACTCCTCCTCATGATCATTACTATATCCTACCTAAGCCATCTTAGCCGGAGGAGATAGTAACATCCTGCGTAAGAAGACACTGCTTTTAGTAAGTTATATTTTTAAGAATGAAGAAACGTTTTCCAGAAGTTCACCAGGAGACTTTCCCACAACCTCACATTTAATTAACCAGAATTATGACACATGCTATGACTAAGCCAAATACTGACAAGAGGAACAGGGCTACTATGTTTGACTTAGACAAATCATGTTGTAATTGTGATGAGGGGAGTAGAGTTCACTTTCCTAAACAACTAATTCTTGTACAAACATCAGATTGTGTTATCAAGGACAAGATGGAATAGAATGTTTGTGGTAATAAAGCCTGAATCAGCTGGCTTTGGATTGAGTGGTTACTTTTTGCCTTTCTTCTGTGGTCAAGGAAGAGAAGATTCACGGTATAATCCTGCTGCCTAGCTAATCTATGGATGTATGTGTCCTTGGATCTGGTGCCTATTCCAATTTCAATAAATTGTTATAAATCATTCAACTGGTGGAAACAACAGCTTCCTGTGTAGCAGGGACGATGGCTATGACAGTTTCTTTTTAGATGGGAGTTGCCACTACCATGATCATGTGTTCGATAAAATTTTTAACTTCCATTTTTAAAAATATATCCTCAACTTTCTCATTTGTCCAACTATAGGCCTGTCACTCCTGTAATGAGTGACTACTATGTGTCAAGAACTTTGGATACAGAGATGAATAGGACATAATACAGAAATTGAGGAATTCACAGTAGCAATGCCACAAACTGGAGGCTGTGTTTACTGACATGAAATGAAATGGCCTAACAATCTCATCTAGGAAAATGTCTTAGCAAGAAAGGGTCAAACAGTGGTATATATGAGAAAAAATCTTTGGCTAATAAACAATAGCCTTTTTTTGCATACGTTTTTAATTTTTAGTAATACTAAAAGTAATAATAGAATTACTTTATATTCTGATACTGTTTCATAGTGCACAATGCACTTTCATTTAGCAAAGTCAATCTTTACATCATCCCTGGTAATCCCACAGCAGAGCTATTTTGATTCTTACCAGAAATGGCCTTAGAATAATGATTCTCACCTGACCTCAAGTATGTGCAAGGTAACATAAGAAACAGAAGAACAGGTACTTAAATCCAAGACCTCTGGTTCTATATCCACTCTTTATTTTACTTCCTAGGCTACTAAAAACACTGTGTTTCTTTCTTGATAGAAATAAAGTAATAGGTTATTAAGTGGAACTAGTTATTGCACTCATGGCCTGTCCAAATTAGTATCAATATTTTAAAAGTTTGATGATTACAAAATAAGTGAAATTGATTTCTCTCAGGAACATGTACATTGGGTCAAACTAAGCTAAGTCTCACAGGTAGAAATCACCATAGGAACCTGCTATAATAAATAGATAAGGATAATCTATAACTAGCATGTCATCTCTCTATGTGTAAATTGAGTTTTAAAGATACCCAGCAATCCCATTACTGGGTATATATCCAAAGGATTACAAATCGTTCTACTATAAGGACACGTGCACACGAATGTTCATTGCAGCACTGTTTACAGTAGCAAGGACCTGGAACCAACCCAAATGCCCATCGACGATAGACTGGATAGGGAAAATGTGGCACATATACACCATGGAATATTATGCAGCCATCAAAAACGATGAGTTTGTGTCCTTTGTAGGGACATGGATGAACCTGGAAACCATCATTCTCAGCAAACTGACAGAGGAGCAGAAGATCAAACACCGCATGTTCTCACTCATAGGCGGGTGTTGAACAGTGAGAACACATGGACACAGGGAGGGGAGCACTACACACTGGGGTCAGTTGGGGGGAAATAGGGGAGGGACGGTGGGGGGTGGGAAGCTGGGGAGAGATAGCAAGGGGAGAAATGCCAGATGTAGGTGATGGGGAGGAAGGCAGCAAATCACACTGCCACGTGTGTTCCTATGCAACAATTTTGCATGTTCTTCACATGTACCCCAAAACCTAAAATGCAATAAAATAAATAAATGGAAAGGAAAAAAAAATAAAGATATTGGGGGAAAATTTGCTGGCTTAAAGAGGTTAAATATTGCTGCCTGTCTTCCTGTTTACACTGTTAATTTGCTTTCAAAATCCTTTTAGCTAGATAAAGCAAAAGTAAACTTCAGAATACGCCCTGTACAAATTATCGCCATTTCTAAATTAATGAGCTTTTTGCTTTATCTGAGTTGCAGAAAGACTAAACAAATGTGCTGGAATCATATATTTTCTTTCCATCATAAGGGCTATATTCTCCCCTTTAGCACTATTTCTTCTCTCAGGAGATACAAGAGGTCCACTGATTTAATATGTCCAATGTTTCAGTATAAAATGGACAGCGGGCCACCCTCTACCTATTTTTGTTTCACCCAGTTGGTGACTAAGCATTACTTACTGGTTTAATCTAATTTTTTTCTTTCCAAACTTACATTCAACATAATCAAACACTAATGTAATTGTGTATGATGTCTTTCTTTTTTCACAATTCTCTAATGAGGGGAAAGGTTTTGTCAGTGGGAGTGGTATCATCCGTAGTTTAACTAAAAGAGCAATCACTTATTTCTCTCTCTCATATGTGGCTCAGTGGAGGAGGCTAATTAACTCCTATTTACATACTCTTCACCTCAATTCATACCGGGAATTTGAACCTGCTCTTCCTAATGCATGAATTTTGTAATTTTGGAGAACATTGGATCCAGACAAATACTGATTTAATTTCAACTTTACACTCTCAGGCAAGTTACTTCCTTTCATTAAGACTCCATCTTTCCGTATGTAAAATGAGACTATCTGATGTGATTAAGATCTCATCAAAATATTCAAAATGTTTTACTTCTACTTTGCTAAATGTTTATCAAAGTAATTGATAAACATCATCAGAACTACTCAAATATTGTTCATGCATTTCTTTAGAGCACTTTAGAAAATTTCAGCTGAATTGGTTATCTGGTAATCCCAAGGTAACAGGAATAGAAATCAGTTTATAGTGCTGTCTTGCAAAATATCTAATGATATCCATAATGTAGAAAGCAAATAATAATTTTGTGCCAGAAAACAGAATACATCAGTCTACCTGGCAACCTCTGCCAGGAGAAAAAATGCTTACTTTTGAAATTTATCCAACCCTACACCATGACCGGACTGAATGTAAATGTTCATGATGTAGACATTTTTCTTGCTGCCGCCAAAAACTTTGTTTTTCACCATTTATCATTTTGTCTGGACAATGTGCATGATGATTTCAAAACCTAATAAAACCTATACATGTTTGATTTGTTCTTCTTTCTACAAGTAAAACAAAATAAGAAAAAAGTCACAAAAAAGCAATACCTTACAGTTAGCTACATTTTATAAAGCATATTTGCTTTCTTTTCTTATTCAACAATAATAGCCAAGCAAGCAAATAACAGAAAAAGTAAAGGATACCAAACAACATCAAAATTTAAAACCAACCAACCAGTCATGTGTGGTGCTCCATGCCTGTTATCCCAGCACTTTGGGAGGCTGAGTTGCAAGGAGTTTGAGGCCACCCTAAGCAACATAGCAAGACCCTGTCTCTACAAAAAGAAAATAATAATAAATTAAATAAAATTAAAATTTAAATGAGCTAGGTGTTGTGTGTACCTGAGTCCTAGCTATTCAGGAGGCTAAGGCAAGAGGACCTTTTGAGCCCAGAAGTTTGAGGCTACAGTGAGCCAGGATTGCAACTTTACTCCAACCTGGGCAAGAGAGTGAGACCCTGTATCGATAAACAAAAGCAGAAATAAAACAAAAAAACAAGTAACCAACAACCACCATCACCACCACCATAACAACAACAGAAAATGCATGGTTTCAATTGCTACTCATTTGTAGAGAACTTTTGATTCCATAGATGCAGGCCAGATTTCTTACCTCCTGGGCTATAAACCTGTGTACTTTTTTTTGCCCCCCCCCCCAGACATTTCTACCTACATAGCTCACTGAAATTTTTATTTCTATATACATATATAACTGATAATCCTCAAAACTGAACAAATTTCTACCCCAATTCTGTTCTATTATTCATGTTACCATATTTCAGTGAATGACAAAACCAAGCCAAAAAATATGAGGCATTATTTTCAGCTCCCCTTTTTGTCACACGTTTTATAATAAATCACTTCCTAAGTCTTTATGATCCTAACCTTTTATAATTCTCAAATCTTTCTATTTTACTTGTATCCCCAATTGCACCACATATATTAGCGTGTATATGTATATATACTGCCATCATCCTTGCAGCTTGCTTCTTAATGATATTACTATTTGCCGATCAATGGATTTTCTATATGGCAGATTCAAATGTGAATGGGACTCTGTTACTCTTCTGCTTAAGACTCCACAGTGGTTCCAATTACCCTCCAGGTAAAATCTGACTCACTAATATGGATTGCAAGTCTTGAAGAGATCAGAACCCTGATGAATTTCTCATTTCACTTTTACTTTGTTCACTGGCCTCCCCTTAATCTCTAATTCAGTATTCTCAAACCTGACTGCACCTTAATATCACCTGGAGAGTTTCAAAATAAACAAACAACAAAAACTAGAAACATGCTTCTCCACCCATCACCCTCATACAAATGATGATTTAATTAGTCTGATATAAGGTTATTCATCAGTACTTCAAAAAAAAATTGCTGCAAATATTTCTACTGTGCAACTACATCCAAACACACAAAGGGCTCTCTTGTCTCTAGATTCTTTTTACTAGGAATCCTCTTTTTACATGTTTTACTCCTTCTCATGTCTGTGTCTCAGATGGAGACATTATTCATTAAATATTGTCTACATATGTTCAGATAGGCATTTAGGCGGGTTGGGTATGGAGAGAAATACAAAAGTGTAGTCAAAGAGAATAAAGGATTCTGGATTTGAATCTCCATTCTGACAGATAGTAGATGTGTTCAGAACATTTACCTAAACACAGTAAACCTTGGGTTCCTTAGTTGTAAAGTACAGAAAATACTATCTACTGGCCAGAGTTTCTGTGATAATTAAATTTGATAGCATATGTACATTTCACAAAACATGGATGACAGAAATACAACTGTAGTTAAGAACACTGGCTTTGGAACCATCCAACACTCATAATCGAGTTTTTAGCCATATGCTTACAGCAATACCACCTGTTTAAAAAGTTGCTTAAACTCTCTTGGCCTTAGTATCTGTAACCTCAAATTAAGAATGATATTACCAAGTTAAAGTTCATAACAAAAATCGGATAGATATGAAAAACATTTATACTACATACAAATTATCTTGATACTACCTTCTGTGTATGCATTAGACTTGAATAAAAAGTTTAAAGTCTGTATAAATTTTAAGTATGATAATTATAATGGAATCCATCATTATTAATATTACTGTTCCTCTATTTGTAAAATTTACTATTCTTCTCATAACCGTTCATTCACCATAAGTACCTATAAAATAACAGTTACTTATTTTATGTAACACTTCCCACTAAAATGGGAAGCCTTTCTCTAGCAACTAGTGTTTTGACTTAGTATTGTATCCTCCAAGCAACTATTTGGATGATCAATGCTAGGACCTGTGTTGACTCTCTTTTGAAGGTTCTTCTTTTCTCATTTTATCTGACTACTCAGGCTGGAAATTGGAGACCCTTGCAATACTGCTCTGATATTAATCCCATCTAGAGATCATGTTGAGTCATAAAATGCAAGTCATTCTTCAAATTGCACAATGTCAAAAGATGCTTCTATATTGGGTCTGATGTCACATTTGAGGAAATTAGCTGGCTATATTTTCTGGATGTGGAGTAACACATTTATCATGCCCTTGACACATACTGAGTAGTCTCAATTTTTTTGGATTTATAGTTTGTGGAAAATATAAATACACTCAATATTTACTTCCATTTATCAGAATATGTGAAGAAAATTGGTATTAATAACTTATACAGGGATTCATTTCTGTAAGTGTTCATTACAAAATTGTTCTTCAAGATGGGGAGTTATGCATTAATTGGAAGCTATGCTTAGCCAATGTGTAAATGACAATTGTTTGGAAGATATAGAGAACATGGTTAACTGTCAGACTCAGTATGCAGACAAATAGGAATAAAGTGGAACAGAGATAAATTGTTTCTAAAAGAAAACAATTGGTAGAAATAAATTCAAATTTCTGCTTTTAAATGCAAACAACTAATTCCTCAAGAACTGTTTATGGAGTTGTCACTAAACAGAAACACTGATGGAAACTGATATGGTTAATTGATATAAGCTCACAATATCAGTTGTACAGTCTGCCACAAAGAGAACAGGGATAGGTCTTTATTTTATCCTCTGCTGGGTTATTACCATTATTTTATTTAATCCTCACAAAAATGGCTTGAAACTGTCTTTAGCTGAAAAACTTATTTCTTTAATAAAGAATAAAGTTTTACAAGTTTACTAAATGGAAAAAGTAGAAATAAAATCCAGATCAATGGGGTTCTCTAAACTTTTTAATTCTATTTGGTTTCCTTCTTCTGAAGTCTATATAAGTTCTGCTGTCACCAAGATTGACTAACACAAACAACTTACCTTTCCATATAAAATAACAATACACACACACATACACAAACAAAAAACAGACAAAATACTTGAAGCAACACATTTTAAGATACTGAACATTAGGTAAAAAAGAACAGTGATTCCTGAAAAATGACACATATGAAATAACCCTGAAAATTGCCTTCTCTTATTTTATTGAGAGGTTTTCCAGGCCATAACACAAAGAGAATACATATAGACAAAGTCCCAAGGAACGTTTGGAGTTTAGAAAATAGAATGCTAAGTCCAGGGAGGACAAAGCCTTTAGAATTCATAGGACAGAATACCAGGGAATAAAGAGCAACACATAGAAATTTGCAGATAAGCTGAGGCTCCCTCTCTAGTATTCAGTTGTCTCTTGAACAATTCTTGCATGTAAGAAAAGTAGTGCAAAATGAAGGAAAACAACCAAAAGAATTAGAAGAAACAGCATTTAATACTCATTCAGGATCAACAAAAGTATATTTTCTCACCAACCAGACTAAAAAAACCCTAATACATGAGGCACTGGGTGGAAAACACAGAAAGGTTGTGCCACAGTAATGGGGAGTAATCATCTCTAGACTGAACATTTTCTGGTCTCAACTAATAAATCTTAAAAGCAAGACATGAAAGTATTCACAACTAGTTTAACTTCATTATAAAACAAAGTTTAATAAGTATATAAATATATCCAGCCCTCAACAAGGTCATATTTACAATGCTTAGCATCCACTCAAAAATTACTAGGCACACAATGAAAGAGAAAAATATGACTCATAATGAAAAATCAATCACCTGAATCCAACCCAGAACTGACACAGATGTTAGAAGTAGAAGGTGAATACATTAAAACAGTAAGAAGACATAATTATGAAGACATAGAATACACATCTTAAATAACTAAAACAACAACTGAAGAGTTATGATTAGTAAGCCAATTAAGAAATTAAAGTAGAATAATAAATACATTTAACTCAAATAAAGATATAAAAATAGGAAACTGGGAGCAAATATCAAATATGACAAAGAAAAAACAATGGTAATTTAATTAGCAATTATAAATGTGAGTCTAAGAATATCTGCAATTACTTTAAATATACATGGTCTAGAAAATTTAATTAAAAGGCGAAGATAATCAGACTGATTTAAAAAAAACAGAAGACTGAATCATGTGCTCTGTTTTGGTAATACAGCAAACAATGATACTTTCTTAATCTACAAAGGCCATCTATTAAAACAAACAAACAAAAACTATAGCTAATATCATACTTAATGGTGAAAGACTGATTTTTCCTAAGAGATCTGGAACAAAACATGTTTGTTCTCACCACTCATTTTTAATATTGTATGGGAGTTTTAGCCAAAGAATGAGACAAGAAAAGAAAATAATGACTCTCAGTTAGGAAAGGAAGGAACAAACTGCTATATTCTGCAGATGACATGAAAAATCTAATCCTTCAAAAGTAAGAGAGAACCTAGACTTAATAAGTGAGTTTAGCAGGGTTGTCAGATGCAAAAGAAACATAAAAAATAAATTATATATATAGAGGTTAACAATAAGCAGTTAGAAAATCAAATTAAAGAAGAAATAGCATTTACAATAGCATTGAACATATAAAATACCTATGGAAAAATATGACTGAATATCTGTACACTGTTAATTGCATAACATTGATGAGACAAATTAAGACCTAAATAAGTATAGATATATATCCTGTTATGAGACAAAAACTCAATATTCTTAAGCCATCAATTCAAATTTTTATAGACCAATTTGATCTATAGATTTCATGTCATCTCAATAAAAACCACAGCAGGCATTTTAATCTAAATATAATTTATAGGAAATGTATTTAAATTCATATACAATTGACAAAGGGAAACTAAATTAATTTACTTTGTCACAATAATTCAGCTTAGGGTATGGCCTAACAGATATTTTCTTAATGAATTAATGTTTAAGTGAAAAAAATGAGGAAGAATAAGTTGAAACTTGCAGACAGAATTGGATTTATTAAAATAAATAACTTTTAGACTGTACCAGTTGTTGAAGTCAGGTTGGATTTCCTTGGAGAGTTCAAACTCATAACAGAGGAAACAAGTATTATAAAATGTTAATAGTGGAATCTAAATGGTGGGTATATAAGAGTTCAGTTAACATTTTTTAAAACTTTTATATATGTTAGAACATTTCCATAGCTTACTGCTCAGAAAGATTTTCTGTGAGATTTCCCATCGACTCACTTTAAGTTCTGGGGAGAATCCAAGACCTTCTCCCATCCCCAATATACTTATTATAGGGAAAATACACAGTTGTTAAGGAATGATAATTTTTTTTAAATCTTTGGGAATTGTTTTCTACTTGTATCCACACTCCTGTTTGAAGAAGTGCCCATGTCCATTGTCCTTATCTCCCTACCTCCCTGGCATTACTATGCCAGGTACTGTGCTGAATATTTTAACATTGACTTATTTAATTCCTAATTTGCAATGAATATTAGAATCCTCCAGAGAAACAGTACCATTAGGATATTTATTTTATTTATTTATTTACTTATTTTCAGGAATTAGCCCATATGATTATAAAGGCTGACAAGTCCCCAAATCTGCAGTTAGTCAGAAAACTGAAGACCCAGGAGAGCCAATGGGTTAGTTTCAGTTCAAGTCCAAAAGGCCTGAGAACCAGAAGAGCCCGTTGTAGTTCTAATTCAAAGACTGGCTGCTTCAAGACCAAGAAAGAACCTGTGTTTTAGATTAAGTCTAAAGGCCGGAAGGAAAGCAGCGGTCCAAGTTCAAAGACAAGACAATCAGGCAGGAAGAATTCTTTCTACTTGGGGAGAGTCAGCTTTTCTGTCCTATTTAAATATTTATCTAATTAGATAAAGCCCACCCACATTAGAAAGAGCAACCTGCTTTACTTAGTTTACTAATTACTAAATGTTAATTTCATCTGAAAAACCCATAGTGGGAACATGGTGGCTCATGCCTGTAATTCAAGCACTTTGGTATGCTGAGGCAGGACAATGGTTGGAGTCTAGAAGTTCAAGACCAGCCTGGGCAACATAGGAATAAAATAAGAAATTAGCTGGGCATGGTGGTGCACATCTATAGCATCATCTACTTGGGGGGCTGAGGTGGGAGAATCACTTGAGGCCAGGTGGTTAAGGCTGCAGCAACCTGTGAAGGCAATGCTGCACTCCAGCCTGGGCAGCAGAGTGAGACCTTGTCTTAAAAAAATATACTAACAATTTAAAAGACACATAATATTAACTTTCATATGTTCATCCCTTGCCAGCTTAGTGCAGATACATATTTCTCTAAACCATATTTCATCTTCAAATAAAAAAAATAACAGGGCCATAATGCCACATAACATGATATGACCATCCTGTGTGCAACTGATAACACACTAATTTCTTCTCCAGAAAAGGAGATGAAGCACATGAATAATGGTTACTCTTCTTGATATATTGTAAGATAAATACTGTGATGTAAAATTTAAAATATTTAAATGCTATGATATAAAGCCAATAATCTTATATTACATGATAAGGAAGTAAGGCAGGGAAGAAAACAAAGACATTTGCTTAACATATATACACAAACATATTCATAACAAGGCAAAGGAGGAAATACGCATGACAATTACAATCCTTGTTTCTGTAGGGGTCACATGGTCCTAGCTGGCATTTATAATGACCTTCTTCTACAACCTATTATGCATTATTTTTGCTTTCAGCAAGCATCTCAGCCGGTTATGGTTAACTACCTGATAGGGTGAAAAAATCTTCATCCTGAAGGGTCTGGTTTATTAGTAGTCTTTCCTTAATTGGATGACTATAATCTTCCGTTGACTTTAATCACAGGATATGAAAATACTGAGACCCCATAGGGATCTCCTGTATTCCATACTTATGCTTCCTTACCTCCAGTGTACAGTAGTAGTCCAATGTCCCTTTTGTAGTCAGAATCAATCACCCCATGCCACACAATAACTCTCTTTGCCTATCAATTCAGAGGCATGAGGAGCCCAAAGTGGCCAGGCAGCAGTCTTAATTTCCAGTTCAATTTAATCACTGTTGTATCTTTTCTTGGAAGATTTCCTCCCTCTGGAACTAAGACCTCCAGACCAGCAGAATATAGCAGAGAATAAGATTGAGGTGACAAGAAGCAAAATTTTGCCAGTGCATCACTAGGGGTAAAGGTGAGATAAGCCACTCTCATTTCCACCACTTGATTCCTGGACCTGTGAAACCTAACTATTGGAAAAATAACACCATATAGTAGATGCTGGTTCAGAGAATATACAGTCTTCTGTAGACGAAGAGTAATACAGCAAGAAGAGTAACCATCATTTATGTACTTAATCTCCTTTTCTGGAGAAGGAATTCATGTGCTTTCACGTGCGCCAGGCCTGTAAGGTATTTTCATTTAGTTAGTACTGCAACTGAGTCTTCAACAGGCCATTCCATAACTCTATCGAGCCAGCAGCTTCCAGATGGCGGGGAACATGATAAGACCAGTGAATTCTGTGAGCATGGCCTCATTGCTGCACTTATTTTTCAGTGAATTGCGTTCGTTGACCAGAAGCAATGTTGTGTAAAATACCAAGAGTAGATAAGGTGCCCTGTAATTCCATGGAAGGTATTTTTGGCAGAAGCATTGTATGCAGGGACAGCAGATTCATATACAGATTTTGCCTATTGCAGTGAGGACCAAAATAATGCTTTTTCCATGATAGAAGCAGTCCAATGTAATCAATTTGTGAGCAGGTAGCTGTCTGACCACCTCACAAATTTATTTCTCACAGTCATGATAAAAGTTGTGTTTTCTAAACTCTCCCAAGATAGTTGAGTTTGTTTTAAATGACAAATCCACAATATATTGTGATGGTTAATACTGAGTGTCAACTTGATTGGATTTAAGGATATAAAATTTTGATCCTGGGTGTGTCTGTCAGAATGTTGCCAAAGGAGATTAACATTTGAGTTCATGGGATGGGAAAGGCAGACCCACCCTTAATCTGGGTGGGCACAATCTAATCAGCTGCCATCACGGTTAGAATATAAAGCGGGCAGAAAAATATGAAAAGAAGACTGACCTAGCTTTACAGTCTAACTCTTGAACCCATTTGGGATGCTTCCTGCCCTTGAACATTGGACTCCAGGTTCTTCAGATTTTTGGAACTCAGACTAGCTCTCCTTGCTCCTCAGCCTGCAGATGGCCTATTTTGGGAGTTTGTTATCATTAGTACTTAATAAACTCCCATATATATGGAATATATATTATATATAATTATAATTTATAATATATATAAAATATACATACATATATATGTATATATATATATATATAATATTCCATTAGCTCAGTCTCTCTAGAGAACACTGGCTAATATATATACTAATCCCACTAAGCTTTTTGCTTTGTTTTGTTTTGTTTTTGTTTTTTTGAGATAGAGTTTTGCTCTTGTTACTCAGGTTCGAGTGCAATGGCTCAATCTCAGCTCATCCCAACCTCCGCCTCCCAGGTTTAAGCGATTCTCCTGCCTCAGCCTCCCAAGTAGCTAGGATTATAGGTATTCACCACCACACCCAGCTAATTTTGTATTTTTAGTAAAGACAGGGCTTTTCCAAGTTTGTCAGGCTGGTCTCGAACTCCTGGCCTCAGATATCCACCCACCTCAGCCTCCCAAAGTCCTGAAATTACAGGCATAAGCCACCTTGCCTGGCCTGCCACCTAAGCTTTTAAATTCCTTCTTTCACATTAAACCAAAGCAAGTCCAGCATTTCTAACTTGCTAATTGTTGGCCTTTTGGTCTCCGTTTCAGGCAACCAACAAAACAAGCTGTTAGAACACTTTTCTACTCCCTGAACTGCAACATTAGTTCAGAATTGTTGCTTAGTGAGCTTATATTAATATTTCAACTTGATCCAACGTTATGTTCCTTTTACCATTATCCCACATCATTAGTATCTATTCCTACACATGTTCCCTGAACTTTTGTCTATATAAATTAGAAAACACAAAGCAGTTCTTTTGAAATATAGTACACCTCCTCGTTTTACTCATGAGGGTGTATACTTCACCTTCACTTTTAGGTACATTCTGGACTTTAGCTATAAGTCGAAAAGCAAAGGGGGATTGGGATGGGTCCTGAGGAGAATCTTTAGTCTTACAAGGTGACTCTCAGGAAAAGTCATTAGAGTTTTTTCAGGCTACACACAGTTTATACCCTGTGAAATGGGGATAGAAAAGATGCTTCCACTATGTGTGGAAAGTCTGCTTCCACTGACAAAAATGATGCTGAATTTAGGGGTGCCAGATCTTAAGCTTCATCAGATTCTTCCCACATGTCTCCATGTCATCTTTCAGGAACCCCATTACTTCCTTTGCAGTCAATGTCCACATTTTAAGAGAAGACAACCTGTGAGGTTGGTGGTTGAAACTTGTATTGTAATTCATCCAGTTGCATGATAAAGATTTGGTTTTCCACATCCATAGCCCTGAGCTACAGGAGATAACAGTTTCCTTCAGGGCTCATATAGAAGCTATCTGGTCATTTATGTGGCAAATGAGTTGGAATACTGAATCCTTGAGTTCATGTTTTTCTTTTCCTATTTAATCCAGCAACATTAGGAGCAGCCAGCTGATCTCATTATACTTGTTAGTCAGACAAAAGTTTTAAAAGTATCATATACAATTGTGTGGATCCCTCTAAGATTCTTACATGCCATTAATCAGTAGTACGCAATGGTGAGATTTTTTTGTATCTCTACTGTCGGATCATGCCACTGACCTACCACTGAAAATAAAATCATTAGCATATTTAAATCTAACCAGATTAGAGAGCAGATTTCATAAACTTCATAACCCATTGAGAAAACTCATCTTAAAATTCTGTTTCTCTTAAACAATCAACATAAGGTGGCAGTCTACAAATTGAAAAAAAAAAAAAAAACTGCAAGCCATATATCTGACAAAGGGTTAATATAAAATATTTATAAAGAATTTATACAACTCAATAGTAGAAAAAATATAACTCAATTAAAATATGGGCAGAAAACCCAAATAGACATTTCTCCAAAGAAGACATAAAAATAGACATCAGGTATATTAAAAGGCACACAATATCATTAATCATCGAGAAAATACAAATCAAAACCACTATGGAATATCACCTTACACTCATTAAGATGGCTATTGACAAAAAGGAAAAAGACAATAAACGTTGGAGAGGGTGTGAAGAAAAAGAACCCTTGTAACACTGTTGGTAGAAATGTAGACTGGTATCACCAATGTGGAAAACAATATAGAGGTTTCTAAAGAAATGAAAAGTAGAATTAGCATATGATCAGCAATATTTTTTCTTGGTATATACCCAAAGGAAATGAAGTTACAATCTCATAAATATATAGGTACTCCCATGTTCATTGCATCATTATTCACAATAACTAAGATAAAAAAAAACACCGTAAGTGCCTGTTGACTGACAAATGAATAAAGAAACTGTACTACATATATACAATGGACTATTACTCAGGCTAAAATAATGACACCTTACACTTTGTCACAACGTGGTTGAGCTTGGAGAATATTATGCTAAGTGAAATAAACCAGACACAGAAAGAAAATTGTCACGTTATCTTATATGATATCTTATATCACTTATATGTGACATTTAAAAAATTATTTAAATATACAGAGATAGAAAACAAAACAGTAGTTACCAGGTGAGGTGGTGGGGGAAGGGAGAGGCGTAAGTCAAAGGATATAAAGTAGCAGATATGTAGGATGAACAAGTCTACAGATCTAATGTGTAGGATGATAACTCTGGGTAATAAAATTGTGCTGCTTTTGGGATCAGACTAAATGAATAGATTTTAGCTACTCTTGCTACAAAAACAACAACCAAAAAAGAAAGGGCAACTTTTTTACTATCTATGCATCTCCCATAATATCATGTTGTATGTCTTATACTAAATATACACAATAAATTTAAGAAACAAAGACAATAATACATATATTGAGTTTATAAAAAAAGAGACTTCTAGAAAATTATTGAACCATGAGATGGAAGGGTACTGGGTCCCTAAATGACTACCTGAAGCAGATCAGCATCACACTCCTCCCCCAGCATGCCACTGATTATGGCATGTGACATGAGTATGTCATGTATCTTGGCTATGGCATTAGAAAGAGAATAAACTGTTTATATATATATATGTACATATAATTTTTTTTTTAATATAAGATGGAGTCTCTGTCGTCCAGGCTGGAGTACAGTGGTGTGATCTCAACTCACTGCAACCTGCACCTCTTGGGTTCAAGTAATTCTCCTGGCTTGGCCTCCCAAAGTGCTAGGATTATATGTATGAGCCATTTAGCCAGGCCACAATATTGTTGATGAAAATAAATATATATATATGTATATATACATATATGTGTGTGTGTGTATGTATGTGTATATATATATATATATATATATATATATATATATATATTCCTCTAGAGCCACTCTCAGTGCTAAAATTTGCATTTTTCAGAATTCTCTAGAGAAGCAGAACCAATATAATCATCTCTTGGTATCTGTTGGGGGTTAATTCTAGGACCCCTTCACCCTTCAGTATACCAAAATCCAGCAATGCTCAAGTCCCTTATGTAAAATGATATAGTATCTGTATACAGCCTACACATATTCTCATGTATACTTTAAATAATCTCTACATTACTTATAATACCTAATGTAATGTAAATGCTATATAAATAGCTGTTATACTTTATTATTTAGGGAATAATAACAAGAAAACAAAAAGTCAGTACATGTTCAGTACGAATACACTATTCTTCATTTCAAATATTTTTATGTGAACTGGTTGCCTCCATATACGTATGGAGAAAGGGAGAGAGAGAGAGAGAGAAAGAAGTAAGGAAGGAAGAAGGAAGGAAAGAAGGAAGGAAGGAAAGAGAGGAAGAAAAAGAAACACAGAGAGATAAATTTATTATAAGGAATTGGATCATGTGATTATTGGTCCTTGAAAGTCCAAGGATCTACAGGGTGAGTCAGGAAGCTGCAGTAGAGACTGAGGAGAGCTGATATTTTAGTTTTTACCTGGACTAGCAGGCTTGACAACTAAAAAGAGCAAATGTCCCAGTTCAAAGGCCATTAGGAAGAAAGACTTCTCTGTTATTCAGCCTTTTTGGTCTACTTTGACCTTCCATTGATTAAATGAGGCCCACCTACATTAGCAAGTGCAATATATTTTACTCAGCCTACCAATTTAAATGTTACCTCCTCCCAAAACAACCTCACAGAAACAGAATAATGTTTGTGTAAATATCTGCACACCATATGGCCCAGTCAAGTTGACACATAAAATCAACCGTCATGGCACTACTAAATCTTAGAGAAGAAACTCCCACCATGACAGAGCCAGGACTCTTTTAGCATGTAACATTTGAGCAGAAACTTGAGATTCTTGGGGTAAGAGCCTTTTTCTTCAGTTACAGAGGGAAGACCAGAGCCAATGACCATGAGTCACAGAGGGTTACATGCTCTAGGAATAGCTAGGATGCTAGTAGCTTCTATTGGAACGAGTGTTCAAAGCAGTGATAATAGAGCTCATAGATATAGTCAGGGGTCAGATCATGCATGGCTTTGTAGGACATCAAAAGGTGCATAGATTATATTACATTTGTGACAAGTAAGCACTAGAAGAATTTGAGCAGGAAAAGTACATTCAGTGCTTTGAGAAAAATCATAAGAATAGGAGACAAGAATAAAAGTAGGGAAATCAGTTGAGAGTCTATTTGTATAATTCAGTGTCATTTCCTTGAAATAAGACTACAGAATGTACACACGTGGGTTGCAGTAAGTGTCCCAATCTGAAAGCTACTTACTACATAGGCAGCCTAATGTTGCATGTATACCTTCCTTATGGATTCTGGAGTAAAGTGTGGGAAGTGACATACATTAGGGTTATTGACCACCTCTGATCTCAGAGGGCAAATATTACCCTCAGGATTTCCTTTGCAGCACTAGAAGCTGCAGGCTCGTTAAGAGTCCAAATATGTGAACAACCACCACATGTCAACTTTGATTTAAAGCAAAGGAGCTGGCATTGCTTGAAGGTGAGGTCACTGGAATCGGAGACTTGATGAAGTTTCTCAGAAAGAAAACACTGTTCTGTGTTTGTGTCTCCCTCACATTCCTCCTTCCCCCTCGCCTCACTTCCCACCACATGTGGGTTGGCTGTTCCTAAGGCCCCAGGGATTGAAGGAAAGGCACTGAGTTTGGAGCACATCAAAGAATCTACACAAAACCAGGGAGAAGTCCCCCTCAACCTGGGCACATTTTTCCAAGGAAAGACATTCTAATTTTGGTGGGAGAAAGAGACTGGGAGAAGCAGCTACCTCAGCCTGTTATAGGAAGCAAATCTTGGTGAGTGTTCATGGAATTCGCTACATAATAAGGAAGCTGATTCTTCAACTGTGAGTCAGAGTCTGGCTGATGTAAAACGATGAAAGAAAAAAGCCCCTAGAGGTTTACACACAGGCAAAGTTTCCAGGATTGTGTCCCCATTAACAAAGGCTGGGACCAGGGAGTAAGGTTAACTTGGTTCAAGATCAGCCCATCCACAGGCGTCATGCAAGCCTGAGCTGGTTAATTTTCTCCTTTGGCTTCAGTGTCTTTTCTATAAAGTAGGGGTAATAATGTTATTTCCTTTGTAAGATTAACATGAGGATGAGGATGAGGAGATACAATGCATGGAAAATGCTTTGTAAATTCCAAAGCTATTACCAGTGTAAGCTTGTTTTACTTCATACCTTTCAACTAATATTTATATTGAAGATCCCTCTGCTTCTATCCCTATTCTAGGTCTGGGGATTGAACCACAATCGGGTACCTAGTGAGAACAGAAAGTTAAAATCATGTAGTTTGTTTGTAAAAGTGAGAGTGTTGGTATCTTTAAAGGTGTAAACAGTTTGATTCCTTAGAAGTGAATTGGAACTCACCTTAGAAGACAGTTATTCATTGTATATCCACAATTCCTTATTCCTTTCTACTCCAGTCTTTCTGTCTCAGACGATGCTAGTATATGATACCCACTCAATTGCTCAAAACAAAAGCATAGAAGTCTTCTTTGATTCTTTTTTATTTTTTTTAAGACAAAGTATTAGTCTGTTGCGCAAGCTGGAGTGCAGTGGCATGATCATGGCTCACTGCAGTCTCGACTTCCTGGGCCCAAGTGATCCTCCCAACTCAGTCTCCCAAGTAGCTAGGACCACAGGCATGCACCACCACCATGCCCAGCTAGCCTACCCCAGCAGTTTATTTATTTATTTTTTTGTTTAGATATAGGGGTCTCCCTTTTTTGCCCAGGTTGGATTCAAACTCCTGGGTTCAAGCAATCTTACCATCTCAGCCACCCAAAGTATTGGGATTATAGGCATGAGCAGCTGCACCCAGACAATTCTTTTCTTTACTCCTTCCACATCCAGTCCATCAGTGAGTCCTATTTCCTCTGCCTGAATAAAATATCTTGAAATCTCTCCTTCCCTGCCCATCTCTACGGCTATCACTCTGATGCAAGGTCTTCTCACACTCTGCCTGCACAAAAGTTACCAACTCCTTTTTCTGTTTCCAGTATTATCATCTACGCTACAGCAAGCAGGTCTCTTAAAGATATCATATCATTTCTTGCTAATCCCTCTAACCACTTAGGTTTCAAACTCCTTAGCATGGCCACTCATGCCCTATGTCATCTGAACTCTGTCTCTATTCAGAACACAGCTAATTTCCCTCTCCAGTGGCTTAGTCTACTATAAGCACATTGGCATTCTTGCTGTTCCTCAAGAGAATGTTACTTCTATCTTGGGGTATTTCACTGGCTGTTCCTTTGCCTGAAAAGCTCTGATCCTAGATCATTGCCTCCTTCTCAGGTCTCAGATCAAATGTCTTGACCTCAGAGAAGCTTATGTCACCACCCAATATAATGACTGTCAGCCTAGTCACCTTCTCACTATGCTGCTTTTTGTTTTCTGAGCATTTATCAGTATTTGCAGTTATCTTATTTACATTGTTGTTGTCCATGATCACCTATCTCAGAAACTCCATGGGAACTGGCATCTTTTTTATCTGTCTAGTTCAGTTCTGTACCTGGCTGCTAATCTCACCATGATGCACAGGAAACCCTGTCAGGTCCACAATCAATATCTTCAGAGTGGATCCAGTGGCCCCTTTTATTTTCAGAAAAGCACTTTGTAGTAACTTTTAGGGACAAATCTAAAAATCCCACCCACCTTAATCCACTCTAGTTATGCAGGAAGCTCTAAGGTGAATGACAAGACCTAAGGTAAATTCTGCAGACTTAGATAAGTGGTCTGTTCAGTGATATCAATTGGATGTTTTGTGTGTGTTTTAAAAAAACAAGTCATGCTTCAGAAAATTGCTTCCCTGGAAAACAATATTTTTCCTAAATATGGATTTTGACTTGCCCAGGACTATAAATCATGGGGTGTTCTTGTGGAATTATCAGCAGCTGCATATAAGAGGAGAGTAGATGGAAAGGAACTGTAAATAGGGGCATGTTGATTGGATGTGTTCATCATCTTACTCTGGTGAAAAGCTTGTTAAAAAAAGAAAAAAAAAAAAAAAGAATGAACAGAACTCAGAAAGAACACAGACTGAATACCCTTACTTAGTATTATTTACCAAAACATAGACATATACAAAACGAGGAAGATTGTCTACTCTGGATCAAGAGGCCATAATAAGTGTAAGTGGGTAAGTGTAAGGTGAAGCAAATGTATATTTTCTGTCATCAGTTGCACAGGAAATTTTGTAATCCTTTTGCAGAAGATGAGGCTTGGGACAAAAAGGCTTTAGAAAGGGAGAATGAAGCTAGGTGCTGTGGCTTTGTAATGCCAGCACTTTGGGAGGCCAAGGCAGGTGGACCCTTTGAGGCAGGGGTTCAAAACCAGCCTGGCCAACGTGGCAAAACCCCATCTCTACTAAAAATACAAAAAATTAGCTGGGCATGGTGGTACATGTCTGTAATCCCAGCTATTCAGGAGGTTGAGGCAGGAGAATTGCTTGAACCTGGGGGGTGGAGCTGGCAGTAAGCTGAGATCACGCCGTGGTCCTCCAGTCTGGGTAAAAGAGCAAAATTCTGTCTCAAAAAAAAAAAAAAAAAAAAAAAAAAAAAAAAAAAAAAAAAAAAAAAAAAAAAAAAAAAAAAAAAAAAAAAAAAAAAAAAAAAAAAAAAGAAAAGAAAAGAAAGAAAGAAAAATAAAGTGAGAACAAAAAGTTTCCGCTTTTGTATGGGGACATTACATAAGACTAATGTCAAGTGTCAAGTAAAAGGCAGATGCTTGGGAAACCCCATACAATTGTTGGGGGAGGTGAATGGGGGTAGGGTGGCACTGGGAACTGATAGCTGCTTTTGAAGGAAGATTGAGAGCTAGTCAGACATGAGTGGGTAAGGAACCATGGCATTGCATTTGACCTGTGGATTCGGAGTGAAGCCACTTCTAGTGCCAATTATAAGTTTCTCCTTGTGTTGTGTATCAATTTCATTATCCCCAGCTTCTTAGGAGTGTCCCCTCGCTCTTGGTCAAGTCAGGAGGTAGGAATGATCCTAGCCCACTGAAGATGTTGTGCCCACTGGAGTGGCAATCTGGTGAGGACCAATGGCAACCTACAAAGTTAGATGATATCACACCCAAGAGGCAGATAGCAGGAAATAAAGAAAGAAATGGCTCTGCCTACATGTGCTAAAGTGTAACTTGGAAAAGTCTCCTACATGGTCAAGACACACAGGTGGGGTGGAGCAGTTTTGTTTTTTTTTTTTTTGGCAGTTAGGCTGGTTGAAGCTAATACCACACTAATTGTGCTATAAAAGGTAATGTGGCTTATGTTAGAGTTCTGAGCTGCTTGTCTAGAAGAAAACAACTCTCACAGAGATGAGAAGACACAGCTCACAGGATATTTACAGTTGGAATAAGCTATTTCAGTGTCTTTCAGGACTCACATAACCCTTTCGATGCTCCTCAATGAGCTATGCACAAGTTTTCATTTATTCAATTCCCATTTTGAAAAATAGCTGCACCCTTTACAAAGCCTAGCAAGAACTCCACGTGGGAGGAAACATAGAAAAGAGCTTCAGAAAACTTATCCTGAAGAAACAAATTCTTCAGTCTGGAAGGGAAGATCAAGCCAATCACACATTCCAGAAGAGGTAAGTTACCTAACATATTCCTGTGTTTATTTTGCACACAGGCCTGGCTCCGTGGGCATGAGATCGATGCAGCCACATGGGACCCGCACTCAGAAAGGCATACTTTGGGCTTAAACCTCCATAGTCACTTTCTTAAAATCACTGATTTTTTGTTTGAGCTTGTATTGTGGAAGTGAAATCTGATAGAACAATAGAACATGTGCCAGGACTTGGAGTCTTAGTCCTATGGAGCCTACAGCCTGCTGCCTTCCCACCTCCCCTAGATAGGTGTTTAGCCACCTGCTCCGGGTCCTTGGTACTTGGTACCTGGGATTCCAGCCAGCCATCCCCTCCAAGCCCCTGCTCTGTGACTGTTGCTGCCCTCCAGCCAGGATTGTGAGGACCCTTGTAGTGTCATTGGGGTAAGAAGCCTATGTTCACTGTCATCGTCCATCTCCATTTGGGGTCTGCACATGGTGCAGAGTGGGCAGATCAGGATCAGACATGCAAGCCCTGTGGTGTCTCTAGAGGTGTACAGCAGCAACATTCCCTACCACAGGTCAGCAGTGCCTCAGTCAGTGAATTCTCTGCTGAGTCAGTGATTGGGGGAGGGCCTCTTTTTCATTTCTGAAAAAAATACCAAGTGGGTCCCAGTATTAATACTGCAATGTTTTAGTGGTTTCCTGTCCCAGTAGGTTGGAGCAATGAACTCTGAAAAGGAAAGACTGAATTCTGTGCTCCCAGTTAGGGCATTCCACTGCAGTGTGGAGGTTGGTGGGAAAGGGAACCAGGTGGCCAGGTGCACACAGCAGATTATGGAGCAGACCTTGGGCACCTGGGAGGGTCTGCTCATACTCAATGAGTATCTTCCTGCTAGAGAGAGGCTGACATTGAATAGTGTTAAATAAAGTTTATAAGAGGTCATAGGTTTAGACTGAGCTCCTGCACTAGGCCCAGCAGACAGAACCAAAATGGAGTTACTTATGTGGGAGATCCACACCACCAAGCCAAAACTAAGTTGTTTATCTGACCTTTCAAGAAGTCAGAAGAGAGACAAATAATAGCTAAATCCCCAAACAGGCCAGTTTTAGTCTCATGATAAGAAAGTCACCTCTGCTTTAACTTTTACAAGGAAAATAACTTTGAAACAACCAACCCACTTTTTATTCTGTTTCTGTTTTCCTCATCCGTGTTCTGTCTCTAAAGTGAAATTTCTCTGCTGAACTCATCAGAACACTCATTGCTATTCAATGAAATGAGGTGTTGTCCAATTCTGGGATAGCAAAAGAAAGCCAATTAAGGTCTTTAAATGTGTTGTAATTTTGTCTCTTGACAACAGCAAACACAAAACAATATGACAACTTGGGAGGAGACTGCGAAGAAAGGAAAATATTATATTTTAATGTATTTTGTGGCACTTTTTATGTTGGTTGAATAAGGAGACTCACAAATTGTGTAGCCTTAGTTGCATCATAGTTTTGTGTCTCCTCAGGAAATCCTTGTGTTTCTGCCTACAGCCTTTATCTACCCAAGAAGGCAAGCCTGGGCATTTCTCAAAGACAGTGCCAGGTCTTAGACTATTGAAAAGCTGAGAAATCTGGTGGTAGAGGCAAGAGAGAAGGATAGGATCAAGATATGCATTAGTTGAAAGTCTGACAAGATATGAGCTGTCCCCAAAATTTCAGTTTAGTCAGCTTACTGCACTTTCTAGAAATAAGTGGGAAGAGCTCCTAAGCAAAATCTATCCCTAAAAATCCCATCTGCAGAACTATATGAAGTCAACAGTGTGACTAAAGGGTGTGTTTCTTATTGAATTTTTAGGGGGTTTTAGGTGATTTTTTCACCCAAATATTCCCAAGACAGACTTAAATGTTATGCTTGTAAAACTCCAATATATCAGAGAGGAGAAAGCAAAAGAAATGTTTTACAGTTCACTGATACAATTTACAGATGGGGAGTAGATCTTTACCATTGCCAAGGGGGACAGAAGAAATGCTTAAATGTATTGTAACAACCTGGTTAGTGGCAGAATTTGGAAAAGAACTTCTGAGACCCAGTTAAGGGAACTTTCCACTAAATCTGAGTCAGTCTATCTTTCTTACCTCTACGGCGTGATTTATTTATTTATTTGGTTCTCTTCTTTCTTTCTTTGAATTGGCCTTCATTTTTGCAAATATTAAATTTCAAAAGGCCAGAATTTGCTTTAAAATACGATATGTATGGAATGTCTACTACATGACAGGCTGTGAACATTCACAGTTTAACATACAACAGTCTTGTAAATACATTATCATGGCCCCATTTACAAGAGAGGATGTGAAGGCACAGAGAGTACAAATTGTATAGTCTGTATATGAGCTGAGATTTAAATCCAGGTTGGTATAACTCTAAGCCTGTTATAATGGGTTGAGTGAAACCCAAAAGTCAAATCCACCTGGAACATGTAAGTGTGACGTTATTTGAAAGAAGGCCTTTGCAGATCTTGATCTGAGGTCATCCTGGATTATCTGACTGGGTCCTGAATCCAGTGAATAGTGTCCTTATAGGATTCAAAAGAAAAGATACAGACACTGATATGATTTGCCTGTGTCCTCACCCAAATCTCATCTTGAATTGTAGTTCCCATAATCCCCACATGTTGAAAGAAGGACCTGATGGGAGGTAATTGAATCATGGGGGCAATTATCCCTATGCTGCTATTCTCGTGGTAGTGAGTGAGTTCATACGAAGTTTGATGGTTTTATAAGTGGCTTTTCCTCCTTTTGTTTGGCACTTCTCCTTCCTGCCATCAAGTGAAGAAGGATGTGTTTGCTTCCCCTTCCACCATGATTGTAAGTTTCCTGAGGCCTCCCCAGCCAGACAGAACTATGGATCAATTAAGCCTCCTTCCTTTATAAATCACCTAGTCTTGGGCAGTCCTTTAGCAGGATGAGAATGGACTAACACAGACACACAGAGAAGATGATGTAAAGATAGGGACAGAAAGCTGGAATGATGTGTTTAAAAGTCAAAGAATGTCAAACATCCCTGGCATCACTTAAAAGCCAGGAAAGAAGCATGAAACAGATTCTACCTCAAAGCCGCTAGAAGGATTCCACACTGCTGACACCTTGATTTTAGACTTCTGCCCACCAACCTGCGAGAGAATAAATTTCTGTTGGCTTAAGCCACCAAGCTTGTGAAAATTTGTCACGACATCTCTAAGAAACTAATACCTTTCTTTTTCACATCTTATAGCTTCTTTTATATACTTTTCTTTGTTTTGCTTCCCTTTTAGTCTCAAGGCTTGTTCAAACAGGAAGATTCTATAGATAATGGATAAAAAAGGAATTAAAAGAAAACATCTCATATCTGATCGCTATTTTCAAAGCCATTTCTAGATCAGTTGATTCTATTATACAAGCAACAATTCTTAAAATGAATTTTCTTGGAAAAATAAGAGGAAGCACCCATAATAAATTACAAACCATTGCTTCAGTTGCTTTTTGTTTAAAATAAAAAAGCACAGACCACTGAAATGATTCATAAATCATGTGATTTTCATACTGACGATACCACACAGAACTTTGTTGTTTACCAGGACTTTTATTTCACATGCATGATCTCATATTGTTCCCAAGTCAAGCCTATATTTTTATGTTATTTTATTCATGAAAATACAATCTATCAGTGAGTTACCTGCCAGGGTATCATGATTAGTTTGTGTCAGAATAGGGACTTAATCCCTGCTCACTTGCTCAAATGCTTTTACCACTATAAAATAAAGGCACAAGCCCCTTGTGTTCTTGATGGAGAAGTTACTTATTGGTTGAACATTTTGTAGAAGCAGAAACTCTACAAACTGAAAGAATTACAATCTAGAATTTTGCTTTTCTTATCTGATCCAGTTCAAAGGATTTTCTGAATAAAGAAACATTTTATTGTGTGAGGCATTTTGGAATTCAAAAGTGGGATTAAAGTCATAAAACTACCAGATGTTTTACAGCAAAACCTCTAAACATGCTAGAGAATGTACTGTGATACCCACCACTTAAATACATTTGAGACACAGACTTGGAAGAGGAGCTTCACTTTTCTAGTTTCTACCAATGGTCATATTCAGGGTAGTACCAAAATGGGAGTAGGGGCAACGCTTTACAAGCTTATGACATTTGTAACATTTTCCCTGCCTTTATAACTTTGATCATATCCCTGAAACATAAAAGATATTGCCAACATTTTACAGATGAGGAAACTGAGGCTTAGAGGAATCTAATGACTTATCCAAGGTAACACAACAAGAAAGGCTTTTTGGCTGGGATTCTGATTCTGGATTTACATACTTCTTATTCCATCAGACTACATAATGAAATCACACTGTAGAGATAAATTTAATTCCTGTCAGTGGAACAGACATTTTATGAAGGGTCACCTGCAGGGTAGGACACTGAGTGACAGAAATCATTAATGGCTCCAAGTAGCTCATAGTCAAGTAAGAGAAAGGGGGAAAATGCCTCAGCACAGTACCTACATTACAACTACTATTCTGAAGGCAGTTGTCCCTCTGTATCTGTAGGAAATTGGTTTAAAACCTTGAGAGTATACCAAAATCCAAGGATGCTCAAGTCTGTGTTATTAAATGGTGTAGTGTTTGCATATAATGTAGTAACATCTTCTGTATAATTTAAACCATTTCTTGACTACTTAGAATACTTAATACAATGTAAATGTTTTATAAATAGGGGTTTAACTCTATTGTTTAGAGAATAAAGACCAATAATAGGTCTGTACAAGTTCAGTATACAGGCAATTATTTTCACTATTTTCAACCTGCACTTGGTTGAATCTATGGATATGGAACCCATGGATATGAAGAGCCAGCTTCACTTACAATTTTATCAGTCCATACCTGACCCTTTACCATAAGTACTGTGTAGTTAGTTAAGCACATATTCTGTACTATCTAGCATGCCAACTAGAAACAACATGGTTCTGACTATTAGCAGCTAATACAATACAGAAATGTACTAGCTGTTATATTTAGAATGCTGATAATTGACAATTCCAGGGCTGGTTCCTTGGCTCAATGATGCCATCAAGGACTTGGGTTTTATTTATGTACTTTTTATCTCACTGTTGTAAAATAGCTGCTCCAGCACCAGACCTCACATACTAGTGTTCTAAAGCAAGGCAAAAAGAGTTCTGTAAAGCAGTTCTCATTTTACCACAGACTTACTCTGAGCTAAGCATTGCAGGTCTCTTATTTAATTTTCATCAAAACAAAACAACTTTGAGAATATCGTATTTTCTACGCTGTATGGGTAAGGCAACTAGAGGTTTATTCAATTCGTCCAAAGTATGAGCTCAGAATTCAAATTCAGGTCTAAAATATTCTGAAGGTTAGGGCTTTAACCATCAATATACTATAAAATTTGCTTTGCTAAACATGATAACTCCATTGAGGTAAAATTCATGTGTTAATCATATATTTGTAGGCTTATCAAACTGTGGTTCAAACAGTTATTAAAACGTATTTC
Source organism: Cebus imitator (assembly GCF_001604975.1). NCBI lineage: Eukaryota > Metazoa > Chordata > Mammalia > Primates > Cebidae > Cebus > Cebus imitator. The sequence continues at coordinate 273,855 of NW_016107635.1, read as the reverse complement.
CCTGCCTTCATTTTTTTAGACAAGGACACTGTAGCAAAGAAGAAAGAGAATCTTTGAAAGTCATACTGCTGTTTAGTGGAGAGCCAGGCCCCAGACCTCAACTCAGGTCTCCTGCTCTGCCTTTCTCCTGTTGGCCACTTGGCTTTATTTTATTTCTACCTAGGATGGGATGGGCCTAACATGAGTATATGCTTTATATGCTTCAGTGAGAAGATAGGGAAAAGGATGTAGAGAGGGGTATACTTTGCTGCCATATTTCAGGCAAGGCTCAAATACCAAGAATTTTCCTCTATATCTTTCTATGCAGGGGATGGGGGTGGGAGGGAAGGAAAAAGAGAGAAAGGAAAGAAAGTGAAAGAGAGCCTAGAATGTCTTTCCATCTACAATACCAGAAAAACCACTCTTTTAACCACTGCTTACATCAGATGAGAGACTTTAAAATCATTTTTCTTTTTATTTGTTTTCAAACCTTCACTTCCTGAGGTTCAAGACAGTCCTGGCGAACATAAGCCAATGAGGTGGAACAGTGTGCTTAGGTTTGCCCTGGCTGAGAGAATCATTTATCTAGTGTTCTATTCTTTTCTTATCTTTGGCTATGCTATTGTCACTTCCTCTGCACTGAAATCTTTCCAAGACTCATGATTCCTTAAGTCTTGTATATGGTCCATAAGAAAAGGACTCATGATTCCTTGTTTTGATAGCAATTTTCAATTAGCTTAGACCCTGGTGGTCCTCTCCAAGGCCCAGTCATTTTTGTTACCTCATTGAATGTAACTGATGAACTTGAGTGGGGGATGGAGTAGAATCTAATAAAGAATTGTACCTCCGTAATGGAAAACAAAAGCCGATAATATTTTTACATACATTCTGAAAAATTTAAACTATAGAGAAAATGTAGCATGCATATTAGGGTCTTAAATCAGCCCAATTTGCCCGACAAATTAGGTGACTAACAAAGATCTTCTTAAAGGGTCATTAGCAAAGTAAAATTATACATGCGACAATTATAATACATGTTTTTTCTCATAAAACAGCCAACATGATGGCTAGTAATTAACCTGGGAGCTGACAGGGCATTATTCCTTCTATTTCTTTCCCAAGCAAAATTGTGCCAAAAATAGCAAGGAAATCCCAAGAGATCTGTTAATTTTCTCAGTGCAAATTAATTTTATGTATTTATTATTTATATCCTACATTTGACCAAACAAAATCTGGCTTGTCCATGATACTAATGTCAGTATCTTGAAATCTTATTATTTCTCACAATCTATCATAAAATGATTCTAAATTATATCTCCTGCTTATAGAGATAATATGTCTAGTTTATTTTTTCTTAAAACAGGAGCTCTAGATAATACATTGTGTTTTTTAAATGAAGGTAACTAGCATTTGTTGAGCACATATGAAGTGGTAGGTATGAAACTAGATGATGTTTTCAGTTCATTTAATTCTTCCAACAACCTTATGAGGTAGGTTTTACTAATCCCATTTCATGGGTAAGAACCCTGAGGCTTAGAGGAAAGTAAAATTATTGGACTAGGATCCATCCGGTTTCTAATCCTGTGCTCTTTCTTTTACACCACAGTGCATATGCACACACACTTACAAACACATACTATATGCCCATGTATATTTTGCACTGAAATTCTTCTAATATGACCATAAGGTAGAGCATGAATAATGATCCATTTAGGTTGAGTCCTTTTAGAGTTACGCATTTGGAAGTCAACAAATGTAAAGCATACCACTGTCATTTGTGATCCTTTCCAAATATCTAAGTGTGAGAGATATAACCTGTGCTAGCTTGATGACACTTATTGCAAGGCTAGTCATGAACCTTTTTGAAGAATGTGGAGAAGGAATGGTAAACAAAATGTGGTTGCATCCTATCTGTCTTCTTAGGTTGCCTAGATGCTACTTCCTCCAGGAATCCTTCCAGCTGCAAACTATTTCTTTTTCTCTGAATTCCCTTTTTTAGAACAGTGTTGCTACAACACTCTTATACATACAAATTATCTGGAACATATGTTAAAATGCAGTAGGTCTGGGGTGGTGCCTGAGACCCTGCATTATCAAGCTTCCAGGTGATACTGATGCTGCTCATTCTATAAACCACTCACGGAATATAGCAAGAGGTTTGAGCACTCACCATTTCTTGCCTTATCTGATTTTTTAAAAAAGTATGGGCCTTACTTCTCCAACTGAATTAGTGTCATTTTCTTGGCAATCTGATTGCAGCTTTAAAAATTCATGTTCAAGAACCTCCCTCAACAATTTAAATGGACATTCAATGGCACTATCCCATACATTTGTTTTAATTATCGGAACAGGATTTATCCTCTGTCTCCATACCCCATCCCCCCGCATACATATTATAGAGTAAGGTTGTAGTTTTTGTTTTTTTTTTTCAGCTGGAACCCACACATTAAAATATTACATGATACAGAGTAGGCAAACTCTTTTTTCTTACTACGAATTTTATTTTCTGTATAGTTAATAGAAGATTCTACCATAAACATGGTACGGTAACTGTAATAGTTATTGGTGTTCTTTAAAATTCATTATTTTTGTAGTTTATAGGAGAGTAGTTAGGCTGAATGGAGGGCTACTAACAAAAATAAATGCCATATTTAAACCAAAAGCTTTTGTGTATGGATACAAGTGTCTGTGTAAGTATAAAGTATGCATAGTATGAACTATAAAACAAATTATATATATATATATATTTCCGCTTGGATTCCTATCCTATTTGTGCTTTTTTTTTTTTTTTTTTTTTAAGATTCTTGATTAGAATCAAGTAAAGCACAATCTTTTTCCTGGGAAGAAAAAATCCAGTATTGGTTTTTCTTTATTGACCAATCATACATTGCAGCATAAATATTTATGATGGCTGCACATAAAAAATAAGTTAAATACCACAGAGGAAAATGAAATGTAAATGGGAAGGGATTCCTCCTGGGTAATACATCACTCTATAATCTTATGTTACGCTAATAAGCACCTAACAGCTTTCTAGAATCAATGCTCAGATTACAAGACCTTCATCATCACAAACAGACATTTGCAATTTGGTCTCCTGTCCTCTTGGGGCTCACCCATGTCAGGTTTATTTGGCGATTTAGCAAGTGAAATACAATATATATGCAAAGCCCTTTTAAAGTGGCCAGGTGTTTAAATTGAACTCTTGTAATATTTTAGAGCATTTTTGTAGACTCCCCAAATGTCAGAGTTGAAAGGAGCCATAGAGATCATTATTCCATAGTTTTCATTTTACGGTGAAAGGAAAGAAAGTACAGAGAGGAAAAGTGCTGGTCTGAGGTCACACAGCACATTGTTAATTGAGCACGAATTGTATGTGGCTCCCAGTCTTTCAGTACAATGTCTCTCCTGAGCAAGTCTCTAATTTTGGAGAGCTGAGAGTGACGTGGAAAGGGCTACAGGGATGTAGTATGAGTAGAGTGTGGATAGCTCAGATGATAAAAATAGATTTTCCTTAAATACTTAGCCAGGCAGGTTTAAAATTCCAAAGGATGCAGTAAAACAGTAAACAGCAGCTCTTTTGTTTTTTTTCTGGAGTTGTTAATGACTTGGTTAGAATACATAGAGACAGACATTTGATTGGACATCAATTTCTGTCTTATAACATTTTTAGTATTATTTTCTAAATCTTTAAGTGGTAGTAACGAAGATCTTTAACAAAAAGTCGGTCCTCACTGCCACCTTTTTTTCCTGACAAGTACTCAGTCTTGTCAGGCAAGTAACTTCTGTTTTTGTAGACTCAGGCCCTTTTTGATAATTCAAGATGGTGAAAGATGAGATATCTCAATGAATATTATTGACAGAAATTCTAAATGTACAATGCATACATGTTTGAATGTGAACAATATTGGTAAGTTAAAATTTATGTTATACAGCTAAAAATAGACTATGCATTTATCTTCTACACTTACTATCTACGGGAGAAAGAAAGAGAACATAGGACTTTTATGTTTCACTGCCTTTTGTAATCTTTCAGTCTTCTCCCAATTATTGTAGCAGGAAATACATAACACCTTGCTTCCTTGTCATCAACCTCCTTAAACATGCTTACTGAACAAGATTCTCAAATGGCAAATGGTTATCAAAATACACTTCAGTGAGATAACTTCAGGGATCAGACACATATCCAGACTGGGTAGAGATTATAAACCCCTTATTCAAAACTCATGTTTGTCCTCAAAAAGAAGTGCTTTTTGGGTGCAATGTGTGTGTGTGTGTGTGTGTGTGTGCGTATGTATGTTTTTTAAAAAAGAAAAGAGCAGAAGAGAGTAATAGCTACTATCCTGCATTGAAATTTCAGATATTCAAGGTAACTTGAGTATTCATACCAGGTCAGCAATCCAATGCAGTTTGAGAGTTGAAAGAACTCCCTCAATAGCTCTAAAACCAGAGTCTGGATGACGAGAAGGATACCTGATGTTTGAATTGCCTTTGCAACTACATTTTTTAGGGCGTTCAAATTGCTACTCACTAACATTTACAGCACTTTGCAGCTATAATATACCTCCATGGGATTTGAAAGGAGATCAAAGAAGCAGGAAAGATATTTCTATTCCCAAATTCTTACTAGAAAAAGATCGGTACATGTCAAATATCTTTTAATGTCCACGAACCCAGTTCTGTATACACACAAGGCCATTTCCATTAGTAAAACCTATACTTTTCTCATCAAAAATCTGTTCAACTCGGAAGAGGAAAAAAACTCTGCTGTGAATTTTAATAGTTATAGATGTTAGCCTTCAAAGGAATTTTCTCAACATTTTAAGTCCCTTTCCAATTGGCTACGGAATATAAACGTGCCTTTTATTTAAGAAAATTTGCTCTACATAAATTCCTACTTTTGCTTAACTAATTGAAGTAGGTACAGGAAAAGAAGAATATTTTAAAGAAAGGATTTTTCATTGTGTAAATAAGGCTTGATAAAGTTCAGAAAAGCATATCGTATGCATAGCATATCTCTTCTCTAAGATTCACATTGCACATATATTAAAATGGAACAGAAGCAAAAATAAATTAAAATGATATTCTCTACAGAGGAGGGAGAAGACAAGTAGAGAGTACAAATAAAATCTAGATTTCTCTGAATGTATCTCATTTTGTAAATTTTACTTTGGAACCATGGTAAATATATTACATCATTCTAAAAAATAAATCAAAAGAAACCTAGAAATATATAAAAATCAAAAGCAAAACATAATAAATGGATGTGTGTATTTAGTTGGTGACAGAGACACATACGAAAGACTTATTTTAGTTGACTATGAAGCACATACAAGTAAAAATACATACCAATAAAAAAATAAAATGCAAGAAAATTCTTAATTTGCTTTCAACAGTCATATTGATAGTAAAAACATTGACTTTTATTCTAATAATATTATTAGCTATTATGTAATTGGATAAAACATATAAGTCAAAAGGACTTATAAAACTTGTATGTGTTATCCAATTACATAATAGCTAATAATTTGGAAATAAGTGAAAAATTGGGGAACCAAAATTTTTCATCAGATAATTTAAAATCAAGATGTTAAGCAAACCCAAAATTGCCTAAATTTGAATTAGAAATAGTATGACTTTGTGAAATATTTTATCTTAAAAATATACATATTTCCTAGCTCTGTCCACACAAAGCATTAGAAACAACATTGGACCAGCACTAACCAGTAGCAAGAAGTCCCTCTAATTTCCAGGTGACTGCCTCAAGATATCATTTCCCCTAAAAAGAACAAGGGCACATTGAAGAAATGATTAATTATATCCAGATATGGCACCAGAAACTTATGAGATGAGCCTGAGAAATTGTATTATACTTAAAAGCAAGTCTATCAGTGAATGAGAATGTGTCAAAAGGACTTTGGAGTTCCCCAAAAATATTCTCAGGAGTTGGCTAAAAAGTGGGCCAGTCTGGGCCACAAAAAGGCTAATAACTGAAATAGATTAAAACATACAAAATCTTTTATAATTCATAAGTTAATAAGGATACCTTTAAACAAAAATCACAAACTCACATTTTTTAACCTTTGTAGGAGCCAGTATAGTCTAAAAACTTCTAAACAAGAAGACTCAATCATTAATTCATCTTCCCCATAAGAACTGTGTCTTATGTATCCAAATATTTATGGAAGAAAAATATTTCTTTATAGGACAATTGCTGCTATTAAACCTAGGAGTAATAATAGAATATCAATATTTTGGCATCCCTCATGAAATAATAATAAATCTAGGCAGTGAGCATTCATGGATTTTAAAACTTTAGGTGAAATGCTGATGAGAAATTTTAAAATGTTCAATCATCATTTAGTTCCTACTTATAAGTGAGAATATGCAGTATTTGGTGGAGAGTTCTGTATATTAGCTAAATGATGAGACCACCTGGACACATAGAGGGGAACAACACACACTGGGGCCTATGGAAGGGTGAAGGGTGAGAGGAGGGAGAAGATCAGGAAAAATAACTAATGAGAACTAGGCTTAATACCTGGATGATGAAATAATTTATAGAACAAATCCCCATGACATAAGTTTACCTGTGTAACAAACCTGCACATGTAACCCTGAACTTAAAGTTTTTAAAAAGTCTGACATTGTTGAAAGACAGAAAATAAAAGAGTAAGATAAATTAGTTAAGTCTTGGATATGCCAAACACTAAGTTTCGAAACTTAACAAGAAGCAAGAGCCAAAAATTAATAATTGATAATGTCTAATAAGGCCTAAACTTGTTCATTCAGACTGAAAACACTTGAATCAATTAATTAATCTTAACATCAGAAGAACAGACATCATCAAACAGGAATTATCTTCTTACGTGATGGAATAGAAACCTATAGAATGGCTCCTATAAAGTATTTAAACCTTACCAGTTCACAGAAAATACAAGACAAAAGTGAGATATTAAATAAAGATGCAATCTAAAAATTTTCAGAATGAGGAAAAGTCTGCAAGACAAATTACCAAGTCTCTGCAACACACAAATTATGTACAAGCTTAGGTACACAAACACAAACACACAAAGAGGGATAAGGAACCTGTAGACTAAAATACATTGCAGAGACATATCATTCAGATTAATTGTTTTAAATGCTGTTTGCATATTTCCTTAAAAAATATATAGACGAATGGAACAGAAAAGAGGCCTCAGAAATAACACCACACATCTATATCCATCTGATCTTTGACAAGCCTGACAAAAACAAGCAATGGGGAAAGGATTCTTTATTTAATAAATGGTGTTGGGAAAACTGACTAGCCACATGCAGAAAGCCGAAACTGGATCCCTCCTTACACCTTGTACAAAAATTAACTCCAGATGGATTAAAAATTTAAACATAAGACCTAACACCATAAAAACCCTAGAAGAAAACCTAGGCGATACCATTCAGGACAAAGGCATGGGCAAGGACTTCATAACTAAAACACCAAAAGCAATGGCAATGAAAGCCAAAATAGACAAATGGGATCTAATTAAACTTAAGAACTTCTACACAGCAAAAGAAACTATCATTAGCATGAACTGGCAACCAACAGAATAGGAAAAAATTTTTGCAATCTACCCATTTGGTAAAGGGCTAATATCCAGAATCTACAAGGAACTTAAATAAATTTACAAGAAAAA
>NW_016107635.1:249376-266081 GCF_001604975.1 Cebus imitator | reverse complement strand
AACAGAGACATCTCAAAAGAAGACATTTATGCAGCCAATATACATATGAAAAAAAAAAAGCTTATCACCACTGGTCAATATAAAAATGCACATCAAAACCACATTGAGATACCATCTCATGCCAGTTAGAATGGTGATCATTAAAAAATCTGAAGACAACACATGCTGGAAAGGATGTGGAGAAATAGGAACGCTTTACACTATTGGTGGGAGTGTAAATTAGTTCAACCATTGTGGAAGACAGTGTGGTGATTCCTCAAGGATCTAGAAATATAAATACCATTTGACCCAGCAATTCCATTACTGAGTATATACCCAAAGGATTATAAATCATTCTATTATAAAGACACATGCACACATATGTTTCTTGTGGCAGTGTTCACAATAGCAAAGAGTATGCTCATCAATGATAGACTGGATTTAAAAAATGTGGCATATATACACCATGGAATACTATGCAGCCATAAAAAAGGATGAGTTCATGTCCTTTGCAGGGGCATAAATACAGCTAGAAACTATCATTCTCAGCAAACTAACACAATAACAGAAAACCAAACACTGCATGTTCTCACTCATGAGTGGATATTGAACAATGAGAACACAGGGACACAAGGAGGAGAACATCACACACTGAGGCCTGTCAGGAGGTGGGGTCCTAGGGGAGGGATAGCAGGGGGTGGGGGGATAGGGGAGGGATTGTATTAGGAGAACTATATAATGTAGATGACGGGGTGATGAATACAGCAAACCACCATGGCACATGTATACCTATGTAACAAACTTGCACGCTCTGCAAGTGTACCTCAGAACTTAAAGTATAATAGAAAATGCTAAAATTATATATATCATACAATCAGGGAAATTTGAATATTGGGCTCGTATTTAATAACATTAAGAGATTTTTGGTGTGTTCTCAGTATTGTGGTTATATGTTTCTGAAAGAATCTTAATTTTAGAGCTGTATATTTAAATATTTATGTTTGAATGACCAGGTGGTATCTGGATTGGCTTCAAATCCAATAGTGTCTTGAGTAGAGGGGAGACAGGGGCAAGGAGATGGGATGAATGAAACAAGATTAACAATATACAAAAACTAGTTGAAGCTAAGTATTTATTACATTAATTTCTCTGTGTATATGTTTGAATATTTCAATGATAAAAAGTTTATAAAATTGTAAAATAGGGTTTAACACAAATTTCTTATAACGATAAACCACACTAAAGAATTAGTACATTTTTTACAGCAAGTAACAGAAACCCAACTTAAACTAGTTTAAGCAAAAGGAAAAAAAAAAGGAAATATATTTGATGTATTTGTTTATATTACTGAAAATTCCACAGAAGGAGCTGGCTCAGAAACTGAAGATTCAAATGTCAACTTATTTCATTCCTTCTTCCTTTTTAGCCTATCCGTGTCTCTCTATACCCCCAACTTTCCTGTTTTCCTCATCCTCTCTCTCCTTTTCTTTCCACTTCCTATTCTTTCTAACTCATTTCTCCTTCCTACAGCCATCATTATTACATTAGAAGAGGGAGACAAACCCAACAACATACAATCCAAGTTTAGTATCCCTAGAAAAGACGGACTCTCTCCCAGTGAGGGTTTTACTGGTTTCAAGAGCAGAGAGATGAATTGAGTTATTATAAACCCCAGTCATGGCTCAATAACCTCTAGTCCACTTAAGGATCCTCTCTAGTTTACTTTATTCTCATTTTTGTCTCTTTCATCCCTGTTTCTTATTATCATTTATTTTCCTTGACCTTTAGCAAAAATATTGTCTCATTTTTGTTATACTTTTCTGTATAATACCCTTGTACAATACATATCATGGTTTTACATGCATGTATACTTGTGATAATTAATCATTTTTTGCCTTTAAAACATTGTTTAAAGCAATTTTATTGGGGTGTATTTACATGCAGTAAGATGCACAGTTCTTAAGTTTACAGTTAAATGAGTTTGACAAATGTCTATTCCCATGTAATGGACTCCCTAGCCAAAATACAGAATTTCCATCATCCTGGAAAATGCCTTTCTCTCCGTTTACAGTAAATCCCCAATTAGATGCAACTACTCTTCTGATTTCTATTTCCATAGATTAATTTGCATGTCTAACTTCATAAACATGGAATCATACAGTGTGTATTGCCTGATGTCTGGCTTCTTTCACTCCACTTAACATTTGTGAAATTCATCCAAGTGTTTGCATTTATCAGTAATTTTTAAATTATTATTTTATCACTTATTAATATTCTGCAGTAAAAGTATAACACTATGTTTTAAGATGGGTAGGTATGCATCTATTTCCTTTCTTCTGACTACTTCATACATTCTGTGATATGCATCTTATATATTTTACTCATCCAATTCTCTAGTCACAGATACTTAGGTTGCCTTTCATCTCCTACCAGCAGAAAATAATGCTGCAGTAAACATCTTTGAATCCATTCCCGTTGGAAACTGCGTGAGAGTTGTTTGGAGCCTATAAACATTCTCATTTCATTAAGAAATGTTCCTTTCTAGAATGCTCACATCAGTTTTCATTCTTCTTAGAAGCACTCCCAGGCATTGTTTACCCATATTATGGCCATGCATAACAATACAATAAGTTAAAAAATATTAACCAGTTTTCAATTTTTACAGCAGGACTGCATAGTAGAATTTTTTGTGATTAAGGAAATATTCTATATCTTCATTGTCCAAAATGGTAGCTACTTGCTACATGTGGTTATTGCGCACTGGAAATGTGGCCAGTATCATTGAGAAATTGAATTTTAAATTTAATTTTCATTAATAAGTCACCTGTGTTGAGTGGCTACCATATTGAACAATGTTCATTTCCAGTCAATCGGGATGATGACATTGGACTTAGATTCTGAGACTAGTGCGGAGTCACTGGAAAGAGTTTAAAAAGAATGGCATAATACAACTTGTGCCTTAGATCATTCTAGCGGGATGGAGAATGAGTGAGTGGAGTGGGGTTAAGTAGAAGTCAGAGAATATTAGTTGGAATGGTATTGTAGTGATCCTAGCTAAAGAAGGTGGTGGCTTGTGTAGGAGCTGTAGGGCTTGAGAAAACAGACAGTCAAGAATTTAAATGGAAACACTAATAGGACTCACAGACGATCAGAATGAAGAATCAACATAAATTGAAAGTTTCTAGTTTTAACAACAAGATGCATAGCTGTACATAGTTTCTGATAAAAAAAGGTCCCAGCAAATTCACATGGAAAAATCACCCATCAACCAGGGTGGTGAAGCAAACCTAGTTGCAATCCTTTGAGTCATGGAAAGATTGTCTGGGGCCAGATTTTCTCAGGCTCTGGAACCCCATCTGTTACTGCTCTTGTTTCCCCAAGGTTCATACCAAAGGTCACCTTGATCTTTCACATACCATCTTTTGCTCAGTCATATGATGACATAGTTTAGCACAAGAGGAATGAAAGGACCTGGGGAAACTTCCATTTATCTGGAGGCTGTGAGGTTGACACAGAAGGAAAAGTCTGGGAACTGATGTGCAACCATTGTTTAATGTTGCAGGCAATTAGTGAGCAGGAACAGCTGCTATGGTTAAACTGTTAAAAATGCCAAAGTAAGTGAAACAGAACATATGTGATAGGTTTTATCTCCAAAGTACTACTTTGAGGATTATATTGACATAATTCGCCTATCATATTTTCCCCCTTTGAAAAGATTTGCATAACGTTTCCTAGAAATATGCTCCATATGCGTTTTAGCAATTTGGTGGTAGAAGTGTAAACTCAAGCTCACTGAAGGAGAGCCAGCTAGAAGAGAGCCATGAATCTCCAACTGGAGCCAGAGAATATCTCTCTTTATGGGGAAAGAGGATCCACAGGGAAAGGGAGCTGGAAAATGGACAGTTAAGTGAGTCTTTTCACATGCCAAACACTATACCGGGCACATTGTGCTGTCTGTAGTCAACATTCCAGGTATTTATTACCAGCCCCATTTATGTGTTTGCAAACTGAGACTGCATTAGAGAAGGTAATTCTCTCGTTATAGCTCAAAAGTGCCAGATCCAGGAAATAAATCCATTTTTATTGACTAAAAAAATGCTTTTTTTTTAAGATAAAATTTTACCTATGGAGTTGGACTAATGTAGTATCTCTCAAAGTGTGATTCCAAGTAGCATAGACCTTATATAAGAGACTCTTTACAAATATGAATCACCAGGAATCACTACTTCAGACATATTGAATCAAATTCTAAAGGTGGCCATGAAATATCTATTTTTACACAAATTCAGGTAATTCTGATGTATGTTCATGTTTTAGAACCACTGGAAAAGTGAGATTTAATTAATCATACAGGAGTCAGTTATCCAAGAAGGCTACAGCTGGGATTATCAAAGATCTAAAGAAATATGACACATGTTTTCTACAAAAAGTAATTGCAGAATATTTGGGGAAATATGCATTACTGAAATATCAGCAACTTGGCTTCATTGAAAGAATGCTAGATAAGTGATGCTGAAACTTTGCTTTAGCCCCAGATCTGATGATAAAATTCAGCTTAGCTTTGAATAAATTATTTAACTTCTATGTGTTTTCTTTAATCATCAATTATAATAATAACAGTGATGGTGATAAGATTTGCGGGCTTTGTAGAGTTTATTATACGTTTGCATTATTTTACAGGAAAGTGGGATAGTGATCAGCCAAAACTGAAGGTGTTTGCTTAGAAAATTTCTGATATTTTTTTCTAGGTTGACACTCTGGGAGGCTTTCCACATAAGTAAGGTTAAAATATTCAAAATTATAGTTGACCATGTCTCTGGTTCTCAAGCATAATTGCACTTCAAAATCACCTGTGAGCTTAACAGAAAGTAAAAAAATAAAAACTCCAGATCTCTCTCTTCAGAGCAATAGCTCATGTCCTATATATATATCATCTGAAGGGGGTGTGTGTGTTTCTGTGTGTGTGTGTGTACTAAGGCAAGGCATATTACAATCACCATATTAGAATCACATACACATCCATATATTCTTCTGGTGATTCTGATATGTTTCTAAAGCTGAGTACTATGGTTCTAAATGTTAAATGAATTCAAATAAAGGAGAGATAACAGTGGCTAATAGTTCTCTGAAGAGGTAGGTTGACAACCTAGCTAATCATCTTCAGTGACTCTTTGCCATCTTTGAGGAAATTCTAGTTTGCTTAGCCTCAAATTCAAAACTTTTTATGTTCTGCTTCCTGAGAACATTTTCTGCTTTCTGTTCAGTTAGTCACTCTTGTAAACCCTAGCTTTATCCAAATTAGACCCCTTGCTTTTCTGCAGCTCTACCCAGAGCTCTACATCTTTTGTAGTTTATCTAGTGTTGTTTTCCTGCGTTTGATTTTTGTCTGTTAAAAGTATACTCTTCTTCCACAGCAAGATTCAAGTGTTAGATCCTTCATGAAACCTTCCCTGATGTTATCATCTAATGAGCATCTCTCCTTCCTCTGATGTCCTATTACATTTTGGATATTTTATTCACTAGGATGTTATTGACTGCCTTTACAATTCCTTGTCTCAAATTGCTTCAATAACAAAGACAATGTATTATCTCACAAGTCTGAAGGTAAAATGACTGCAAGCTCGATAAATTTAATAGCTCAACAATGTCATAAAAGACTCACATTCTTTCCACCTTCCCCGTCTTCTAACCTAGCTTTAGTTCCCTCAGTAAATCTAAAACAGCCACCCAGTTCCAAGTGTCTCATACTGATATAAAAATGTGCAGTGGGTGATGGACGCTTTTGTTGATGTTGGTTTCTTTTGAAGAACATGAACACCTTTCTAAGAATCTGCCTATCAGACCTCCTCACATGTTTCATTGACCAAAATTATGTTGCATGCTCATTCCTAAACCATTCATTGGCAAGGAGAATGCAATTTCTATGACTGGGATCATTGAAATAAGTGTTTAATAGAAGAATTATCTAAACAAATGAGAGTGCTCTTAGCACAAAGTGGTGGCAATTGAATAGTGGTTGGGTAAGCTGCTAACTCCTTTCTTCAAGCAAGTATACTCTTTCAATTTATACGATATTTACCTATTCCCATTTTTTTAAAATTAAACTCAAGTCTGCTTGAAGACAGACTTTTGCTTCATGACTAAAGACATCAGCCTTGAAGGCAAAAACACCTGGACTGAAATTAAGGTCACAAACTCATCCCAAATTTCCCAGAGATTTTCTAAAGTTATCACACACATTCATATGTCCACAGAAACTTCTTAGTCCTAAGAAAAGCAGAGTACTTGGTCACCTTAGTTGAAATCTATCTCTGCTGTATACTGACCACATAATTGGGGATTCCAGTCATTCCATTTCTCAGTGTTTCATTCAAGATCTACTTCTTGAGTGTCCATAATGTGCCAGGCACTGTTTTCAGAAAACTCTCCTTGTTTTTCTGACCACTCTAACACTAGCTGTTTGATTTCCCGCAATCGTGCTAAACCTGCTCCTAGACTGCCTTGTGTGTGACCCCCTCTCTGCACCCCATCACTCAGAGATGATGTCAGAGGAAGCCTGGCTGCCTTACGAATGTGGCTTGGGAAATCCCCAGGAGTTTTCAGACACTGTTTCTGGCCTGAAAAACAAAACACTCGTGAAACAGCCAAGGGTCCCAATCTGCTCAGGGAACATGCTGTCCTCTCCTGTTTGCAGGGCCATTTCTTGGACAAGCAGCAGCTCTGTTTGCTGGACTTTTGGCCCCATGCAGTCACTGTGAGGCAAGGCACATCTCACACAAACGGGCCAGTGAAATGAGGTAATTGCGGCTTTCGATGAATGCTATTTCTGTCTCTTGCGCTATGCTGGCTGGGATGTGAAGAACAAGAGTTAGTGTATCTGACACATTATGGCTTTCTCCACCAAGTGGAAATAGATAACACAGGAATGGGAAAGTTTCTCTCCTGTTTTGTCCTGCTAAGGATGAGTGAACACTTCAAGTACATCCTATTTTCAGGCAAGACCTGCACCACCTTGGAGAAAGTCTTTACAATTGCCAGAACTTTTCCTTTTTGGCGCCAAAAATGACCTTTCAACATGATTTAATACAACATAACATAATCTATGTGTCAAGTATGTTATACACATTGCCTATTTTCCTCTTCACAAGGACCCTCGGAAATAATTACTTTTCCTACTGTAGAGAGTAGTAAATATGACTCAAAGTGGTGCAACTCCAGGACACAGAATTAACATGTATATACAAGGCCAAGGTGGGTACCAAAATAGCTTCTCTGCATAAGCTAATGTCATTCACTGCTCAAGTGCTAATTTTAGTCATTTAAATTAGATTACTTCCCCCTGAAGTATATTTTATTCTGCCATGTTACTTCAAAATGGGAACAATAGCATGATTTCTTTTTAACTCAGAGTTATCACTCTTCGCAGTGACATTCTGGACCAGAATATAATGACAATTTTGCTGAATTTAACAAAACATTCAATTTTCTCACGCTGCTTCTGTTTGTTTGAATATCATGTTTGGTTTTGTTTTTGTTCTTCTGTGTCCTCTCTCATTTAATTTTCCAGCACTCACTGACATTGTCCATAGGTCTACCTCTTGGATTTCTTCATCATTATGACTTACTAAATTTACAGTTTTGAATGTGTTAATAAATCAACAAGATAACCAGATATCATTAAGTTATTGTATAAGAAAAGAATAAATGAGCTCTACTCTGGAACTTAAGGGGCTATTTGACGACTAAAATTCAAAACCTGGTTTAGTAGGCATGTTTAGTTATTCATAGGAAGCAGATTTGGGTTAAAAATATTCCGTAAACAGCAGGCTTTTTTGAATTAAAGTTCTATTGCTAGTCCATCATATTCTAACTCATAGACTTTGGCATCCATTTAACCTTTCCAAGTCTCAGTTTTCCTACCAGCAAAGTTGGAAACATGCACAATACGCACACTATCTTTGCAAATATTAGTCACATCACGTATGAGAAAAACCCTTTGCAAAGTGCCTGAGGCTTAGCAAGCATCATAAATGCTAGCTATGTATTATTATTGGGGCTTGTTTTATATCCTTTCATGTCCACTACTCAGAAACATTTCACTGCCTATTCCTAGGTCACAGGCTGTGCTGGAAATTGTAATCTCCAACTAAGTGAGATACTTTTGCATTTACAAATATGTCTACAAGTTCATAGTGCCATTTCCATGAGGACTTCTCAAGCATGTTTTTGTCTAGGTAAATAGAATGCAGTTGTGCCATTAATTAGTAACTGGGTAACCAAATGACCTAGGTTCAAGTTTTAAATTTCAAATGTGTCTGGGATTCAGTCTCCAGTCCCTCGCCACTGTTTTCCATTTTCCTCTCACTTCTCTGTTCTCTTCCATGCCTCAACTTTACTGATTTTCAATGCTGAAAAAAGTTATCATTTTAATTTCCACTCTAACCATGCCCTAAGTGTCTTATCTTTCTCCAAAAGCAGCTAATCAAGGTACCTTGATAGACAAAACATTTCCTACTCTGGGAGGAATTTTTCTGCTAGCTGTTAGGTTAGTTTATATGTTTCTTCCTTCTACAACTAAAGCAGAAATATGGGCTGGGGTTGGTGGCTTAAACCTACAATCCCATAATTTTAAGAGACCAAGGAGAGAAGACTACTTGAGGCCAGGATTTTGAGGCTGCAGTAAGCTATTGTGCCACCACACTCCACCCTGGGCAACAAAGCAAAACAACATCTCTAAAAAAAAAGAAAAAAAGAAAAATTAGCCCGGTGTAGTGGTGCACACCTGCAGTCTTAGCTTCTCAGGAGGCCAGGACAGAATGATTGCTTGAACCCAGGAGTATGAGGCTGCAGTCAGCTATGATCTAGCCACTGCATCTGGTCTGTGTAACAGAATGAGACTCTGTCTCAAAAAAGAGAAAAAAAGCAGGCATGTGTATATAGCAAACCGTATCCTTATTAACTAGGAGTCAACTAACTGAGCCACATTTAGAGGTAAGTAGGGAATTAATGAGAGCTTCATTAAAAATATGTTTATCTAAGGTGAACCTTGAAGGATGAAATAATCAGGTTCTCAGTCCAAGGACACCCCATTCCTTGGTGCTATTCGATGTCACAATGAGGTAGATCCAATTATATGAGCCTACAGCATGCTCAGAGAGAACATTCACCACCAGTAAAGACCATCAGGGTTAATAGAAGTTGCAAAACCAGTGAAGGGCTCATGAAGGGTGAGGATGGAAGGTGTTCTTGGACACTTACTCAGGGATGAAAATGTTACTGTGTGTTCATTAAAACAGCAAAAAATAAAAGACCCTCCAGAAAATCCCAATAACTAAGGTCATCAATATCAAGAAAGCAGAGCCCTGGTCCCTGAGCAGACATTCTGTCATGCAAAGCCTCATTTAGAAATATCGACAAATTGATCTATACTATTATTTAATGCTTAAAACACTCGTGCTGTGCTTATGTAATTGGAAGGAGGAGGCAGGAAATGGAAATGAAGCCATATTATTCTTTCAGAAAGTGCTTCTGAGTGAGCAAAACAAGGAAAAACTTATGACAAAGAGAACCCTAAGAATATTGCTCGTAGAAGCACTGAACTGAGGCAAGCAGGTTTTATACATGGTAGGGAATGTCAAAGAAAGCTCAAGAAGTACAGCAGCGAAGGACTGCCATGCTACTGTAGTTTTGGCATTGAATTGATGTCACCTAAAGCAGCAAAGCTATGGTTACTTTGAGTCCAGATCCTCAGATCCATTTTTTTTTTTTTGAGGTAGTCTCACTGTCACCAGGCTGGAGTGCAATGTGCTATCTTGCCTCATTGCAACCTCCACTTCCCGGGTTCAAGTGATTCTCCTACCTCATTGTCCCAAGTGGCTGGGACTACAGGTATGCACCACCACACCCAGCTAATTTTTGTATTTTTAGTAGAGACAGAGTTTCACTATGTTGGCCAGGATTGTCTCGATCTCTTGACCTTGTGATCCACCTACCTTGACCTCCCAAAATGCTGGGATTACAGGCATGAGCCACTGTGCATGGCCACCAGATCCTTTCTTAGCCACCCAGTCTATTCATTTCTGGATGATCTTTAATTCCCCCTTATTCCTCATCACATTCACTCAAGTAATCTCCTACTTCCAGAAACTCTCTCTTCTATGTTTCTATACTGTTAAATTCGCTCTCTCCTTGATATGGTTTGGCTGTGTCCCCACTCAAATCTCATCCTGAATTGTAGCTCCATAATTCCCATGTGTTGGGAGGGACCTAGTGGGAGGTAATTGAATCATGAGGGCAGGTCTTTCTTGTGCTGTTCTCATGATAGTGATAAGTCTCATGAGATCGGACGGTTTTATAAAGAGGAGTTTCCATGCACAAATTCCTTCTTGTACATCACCATGTAAGACATGATTTTCACCTTCTGCCATGATTATGAGGCCTCCTTATCCATGTGAAACTGTGAGTCAATTAAGCCTCTTTTTCTTTATAAATTACTCAGTCTCTGGTATGTCTTTATCAGCATCGTGAGAACAAATTAATACACCCCCTGATGCTAATTTCCTGGTGTAAATTCCATCTAGATTTTTGTTGTTGGTTGTTGTTGTTGCTGTTGTTTGTCTTAGTATCCCATCTCATTCTTCAAACATCAACTTGCAAATAAGTCACATGGGGATTTTGTTAAATTGCAAATTCTCCTTTAGTAAGTCTGGGGTGCAGTCTGGAATTCTGCATGTCTAAAACCTCCCAAGCAATGTCTATGTTGCTGCTGGTGAGAGGACCACACTTTAAAGTGTGGAGCACTAGGTGCAAAGCCAGGTCTTGAACCTCCTACAGCCATGTTTCTTATACCACTCTCATCAGTCTTCTGAAGGATTAGGGGAATAGACTTTCTCTATGGACACCTAAGGCTGAAATGAGGACCACTGAGTGGAAGGAATGCAAAATATTGGTATTGGAAAACAATTATGACATCAAGAACTGATGGACAATAATATGAGCTGTATTGTGATATAATAATTATCTGATCATTGTAAATATTCAAGCAAGGATCAAACAGTATATTTTTCTAATATTTCACTATAAACATTTCAACCAGAAAGGACACTTGTAAAAACTGTACAGTGAAAACACATATGCTGACTTTCTAGACTCTATATTAATATCTTATTGTGTTTTATTTGTCCCACATCTATCCATTTATTAATCCCTGTATTTACCAAACAATACAGTGTTCTTTTTCTAGTTCTTGCACATGATCCCCTCCATCCCAAAGCCAGCAATGATGTGTTGGATTATTCTCATGCCTGGGATCTCTCTAACTCTCCTATATTCAGGTGAAGAAAGTTCTCTGCTTTTAAGAGCTCATGTGATTGGGACCCACCCAAATAAACCAGGACAATCTGCCTACCTTAAAATCTGAACCATATCTGCAAAATCTCCATCACCAGGTATGTATTAGTCCATTTTCACACTGCTATAAAGATACTACCTGAGACTGGTTAATTATGAAGGAAAGAGAATTCATTGACTTACAATTCCACATGGCTGGGGAGGCCTCAGGAAACTTTACAATCATGGTGGAAGGTGAAGAGGTAGAAAGGACCTTCTTCACATGGAGGTAGGAGAGAGAAGAGTGTGCAAGATCAGGGAAAACTGCCATGTAAAACCATGAGATATGAGAACTCACTCACTATCATTAGACTAGCATAGGGAAAACCATTCCCATGATCTAATCACCCCCGACATGGTCCCTCCCTCAACACATGGGAATTATGGGAATTACAATTTGAGATAAGATTTGGGTGGGGACACAGAGTCAAATCATATCACCATGTAATGTAACATATTCACAGGTTTCAAGGATTAGAGGATGGGTATCTTTATTCTGCCACAGCCCTGTTGTGTGACTAGGGCCTAACCTTCTACTAGACGAGAAGGTTTGGAATTTTGAGTTTCATCTTCCAAACTCTATTTCAGTTTTCCTTCTCTATTACATTTTGTCAACTCTGATTAAATGTGTCTGATATTTTATGTAACTATATCAAGAACAACTTCATATGAGTATTTTAGTTTAACTCGATGGTTGTATGAGTGCTACCTCATAGGATTTCAATCATAATTCAGAAAGTCAATTGATGCAAGGTAAAGCAGGGAGAATAGCACCTGCTAAAAAGTAACTTATTTTTTTTTTCAAATTCATGATGCTAAGGAGAATTAATATCACAATCTCTTTTACTCAAGGACGAAAACTTTGCTTACCAGGGTGTCTTTAAGGTCATAGCTGCTAAAGTGAATATTTAGCATAAAAATTGAATTTCAGAATCAGCTTAGAACCAGGCGCATGATAGTAGTTACGATGTTTTGGCTAAGTAAATAACTGATTGAAGCAATAAATGAATGAACAAAAAAACTTCTGCAGATGAGTTACACTGTCACAAAGAAGTCAGAGTCAGACACAGGTTCACACAAAAGGTGGTCAAAGCCAGGTGTTGGGATATTAATTGAAACTACTAGGGAAGAGTGTCTCCAGGAAGATGAGGTTCTTAGTGCAAGCAGAGTTTGAACAAACCTCCATTGCCTCCTTCTAAACCCTTTCCCATTGCCAGGCACAGAATGCTCCCATGCAGGGGAATTATTCATGTTTCAGGATTCTTAGGGATTACAACTGTTGTCAGGTGGATTGCCTTGGACTATACTTGTTGTTATATGCTATGGAAAGAATGCCAGGATAAGGCTTGGTTTTCACCTAGAATAATAGCATGGCAGAAGAAAATCTGATTTTCCTCCAGGAGTACAAACAGCTTCCCAAAGATAATATGTGTCTCTCCCTTACTAACAGACATGTTATTAGCATGTGTATTATGCTTTCCATCAATTATTTAAGTATCATAACTGCTCTATGAGGCAGGTATTATGAGTCCCATTTACAAATTTAAAAACTGAGACTTGGGGCCGGGCACGGTGGCTCACACCTGTAATCCCAGCACTTTGGGAGGCAGAGGCAGGTGGATCACGAGGTCAAGAGATCGAGACCATCCCAGTCAACATGGTGAAACCCTGTCTCTACTAAAAATACAAAAAATTAGCATGATGGTGCGTGCCTGTAATCCCAGCTACTCAGGAGGCTGAGGCAGAAGAACTGCCTGAACCCAGGAGGTGGAGGTTGCGGTGAGCCAAGATTGTGCCATTGCACTCCAGCATGGATAATAAGAGCAAAACTCCATCTAAAAAAAAAAAAAAACTGAGACTCAAATAGTTTACATAACTTGGGGTCATAGAATAGACAAGTAGCTGAGCTAATACTGAAAAGCAGGTTTATCTTGCATCAAATGCCTTGTTCTATACCTTCTATCAAAATACCACAAACAGTACTAGTTATTGGAATTTGGCTAGTGTTTTAGAACAAAACTATATTTTGCCAATCACTTTTGCAATTCTTATGTGAACTTATTTCCTTTTCTAAACAACTCATACCTTGATGGCTGGTTTGTCTAATTAGCTCACTGTGTTCTTTTCATTACTTGGGTTAAAAATTATGTTTTCTTTTTTGAACTCTAAAAGTACATCAAAACTTGCATGGTATATTAGCTCTGCATTTCAAGTTATAAAATAGGAGTTATTGTCTAACTCACCATTTACCTGTATAACCTTGGGTGAATAATTTCAGTTCTCTGAGTATCAGTCTGATTACCCAATAGGTGAGGGTAATTACCCCTGCTCAACCTAGTTCAAGGGACTTTGTCGGATTGAATTAGATAATGCATGTGAAAGAACTTCGTGAACTATAAAGCTCAATGGAGATGTATTAGGTTAGTAGGTTATTCTTGTGATTTAACCATTCAGCATACTGTGTGTGTGTGTGTGTGTGTGTGTGTGTGTGTGTGTATTTTCTCTCTTAGCCTTCTATCTATTTATATGAATTAGGTAGGACAAGTTTTCTTATTCCAGATTTGTAGATTTCTTCCTCCTTTCATCCCCTTTCTTCTCTACCATTTTTCTCCTCCTCTACTTTCTTCCATACTTCTATTTCTTCAAAAAACACATTTTAGGTCTTATCATAATCTTGGCTCTCTGTCACAGCATAAGTTCAAATAAGGTATAGTCCCAGCCATGAGGAAGCCAATAGAAGGGCACAAGGGGTAGATGGAGACATGATCAGGAGAGGAAAAGTGGATTAATTAAAGTCCATGGTAAGGAGATACACAGAGAAGCTGAAACTCAGAATTTTATATTCCTAAGACAGTATCATTCCTACCATTTTATAAGCTTCTTCTGGGAAAAATACTGTTTATAGGTCTGTGTTTCCAAGGGCAGAGTCTGGCTTAAAGAAGAAAGAAGCCAATGAATGTTCACTGAACATCTGTACCTGCAAAATATCATGCTATATTATTTTGTCCTCCCCACTACCCTAATTTCATAGATAAGAACAAAACGTCCAGAAAGGTAAAATACTTTGTGCATATCATAGAACTAGACAATTATAGAGCTGTTTCCGGGCCAGGCAGGTTGCACTTCAAATATGTCAAGACAAAGGCATCCTTAAGCAACATAAAGAAAGTTTAGTGACAGCAGCAGGCTAGATTTTATAAGCTGGGAGGGTCTGTCCTTCATAGTCTTATGGCCTCAAGCCTTCTATGTCAGCTTCTTTAAAATAGCTAAAGATTACATGTTAACAGAGCCATTTTAGCCAATGTTTTCCTTCTTCAGAGCTATTCCATTTGGGGCCTGTCTGGAGACGCAATCACATAGACCTCTCCATCCCCTTTGAAACTGTCCTAATGTCTTCTCTTCAAGTTGAACAGAAACCCACTCCAGCCCAAAGGAGCAGCCTATGGAAAATTCCTGACACTGTATGTTCTCGTAATTTTTGGAACATTGTAAATATTTGAGTCAGTAGATCTTAATCCATAAACACAGCTGTACTTAAGAAACCTTGATGGGGAGTTATTATAATTTAAACAATTGGGTAACAAAACAAATCAATGTTAATCATTTTCGTTTTCTAAGGACAATGGACTCAGACTTCTTATAAAACTGGCATGATGAGCTTCACATTTGCATCCACAAATAAACTTACAAATGCTAAGATAAACCATTCTCAACTTTTTAAGAACATTGTAAAAAGAAAGGGAGGTGGGGGAGGGCTAGAAAAAAGAAGAAAAACAAAACAATTTTGAGCAAGATCAAGACACTCATAACTGTAATGCACACGAGGTCTTCAAAGATAAACATTAAGAGAAAAAAACTCTTTTTGGGTTTTTCTTTTCTCTGTCTAAATTAGATTATAAATTAACCATTATTCAGGGATTATTCTTGTTTCTATCAGAGCTACCTTCAACACTTTTGACAAACTTTTCTCTTTGCTGAAGTTCACAATAAGCTACCTTCAACACTTTTGACAAACATTCTCTTTGCTGAAATTCACAGAATAACCAATGTATTCCAAGGAGGGTTATTAGGCTCTTGTGTGTCAAGCAGCATGCTAGGCACTGGAGGTAATGTGACAAATGAAACATAGCTGCCACAAATTAATATTTTAAATAATTGAATAAACCAATGTTTTGCAGGAGGAAAAATGGAGAATGGAATCCAACAACTCTGGAGGACATTTCTGGCTGAAAAGTTGAAGAATAGTGTTTTGCAGTGAGGTTGGAAATCATTGGGGGTCTTCATGGAAGAGCACACATTTGAGTTGAAGATGTAAACAAGCAGAGTTTGAGCATGGGAACAGGGAGGATTCCAGCGAAGGAAACTCAAAAGAGTAGTGACAGAAGGCAGTCATTTGGTTCAAGTGTAAGTGACCAGCTAAAGGATTTCTGGGCATAAATTTGGCAGAGCAAACCATGGGAAGTTTGAAGGACCTGGAATTTTAAACTCAGGAGCTTACAATCTTTTCTATAGTTGCTTGGAAAGGAAGGACAAATTTTGATTGAGACTTGACCAGAACTGAGATATAAAAAGATTGATCTGGCAAAATACAGCATGAAATTAAGACAGAAAAAAACAAGAGGTGCACCTAAACGTAAGACCTGAATCTATAAAAATCCGAAAAGAAAACACAGAAAATACTCTTCTGGACATTGGCCTTGGCATAAAAATATTATAACAAAGTCCTCAAAAGCAAACACAACAAAAACAAAAGTAGACAAATGGAACTGAATTAAACTAAAGAGGTTCTGCACAGCAAAAGAAAAAATCAGCAAAGTAAATAGACATCCTACAGAATGGGAAAAAATCATATTTGCAAACTATGCATCCAATGAAGGGCTACTATCCAGAATCTACAAGGAACTCAAACAATTTGACAAGAAAATAACAAATAACTCTATTAAAAAGTGGGCAAAGGACATAACAGACATTTTCAAAATGAGACATATGAGTGGCCAGCCAGCATAAGAAAACATACTCAACATCACTAATCATTAGATAAATGCAAATTAAAACCGCAATGAGATAACATCTTACACCAGTCAGAATGACAATTAATAAAAAAGTCTAAAAACCGCAGATGTTAGCAAGCACGCAAAGACAAGGGAATGCTTACACATTGTAGGTGGGAATGTGAAGTAGTACAACCTTTATGGAAAACAGTATAGAGATTTCTCAAAGGGCTAAAATAGAACTATCATTCAATCTAGCAATCCAAGTACTGGGTATATGCCTAAAGGGAAATAAATAATTACACAAAAAGACACCTGCATTTACTTGTTTTTTTTTTTTTTTTTTT
>NW_016107635.1:244743-249352 GCF_001604975.1 Cebus imitator | reverse complement strand
AACTGCATTTACTTTTTTTTTTTTTTTTTTTTTTAGTCTCGCTGTGTTACCCAGGCTTGAGTGCAGTGGTCCAGTCTCGACTCACCGCAACCTATGCCTCCCGAGTGCTAGCGATTCTAATCTTTTGTTTGTTTTGTTTGCTTTGAAAGAAAAGCAAGTTTCTTTTTATTTTTTTTTTGTCTGTTTGCTTTTGTTTTTTGTTTTTTTGTAGCACTATTTACAATAGCAAAGGTATGGAATCAACAGCCTAAGTGTCCATCAAGACAAGAATGAATAATGAAAATGCGGTATATGTACCGTGGGATACTGCTCAGACATAAAAAAGAAAGAAAGCATTCATTTGTAGCAACATGCATGGAATTGGAGGCTATTATCCTCAGTTAAATAACTCAGAAACAGAAAGTCAAATACCACATGTTCTCACAAGTGGGAGCTAAACAGTGGGTTCACATGGACATGTAGAGTGAAATCATAGACACTGAAGTATACAAAAGAGAGGGAGACGGGAAAGGGATGATGATTGAAAACACCTACTGGGTATAATATTCACTATACAGGTAATGGGAACACTAAAGACCCAGACTTTACCGGTACCCAATATATACATGTAAGAAAACTGCACATATACCCCCTACATATATTAAAAATAAGTTAATTAATTAATTAAATAGATAAATAAAAAGAAGTGGAGAGACTTAGGGTAAGGTAATAAGAGTTTGGTTCCTGACCACCACAAATGGATGAAGTGAAGAAAAACATGTATGAGAGATAGTCAAAGGAAAAATCAGAATAACTTGCTGAAGGACTGAATTTGGAGAAAGTCAGATTTTATGAACCAATAGAGACAAAAGGTTTACACGAAAGAAGCCTTAAGGATGAAACATTTGGTGTTTGAATTTTATCCAAATCAGGTATTCCTTACATAAGTAAAACACTTGATGTTCCCTTGAAGTTTTAATGAATATTCCTTCTCATCCTTCCACTTGTCTTCATTTTCTCTAGGACTATATAGCACAAATTCCACAATCATATCTACATTGGAGTTCACAATGGACTGAGAGTCTAGTTTATTCTCTCACTTGCTTGTTTCCTGTGTTCACCTTAATTAGTCTATGGAGAGAATACATGAATAATTCTTTTTGTCTTTACTTTTATAGAAGATGTAACAGTCAAGTGCAAACAGACACATACAAACACCGATATGACTAACCTTGGGTCACATATTTAGGGGCAAAATGGGAATTAACTATTGGTGTGAATAGCAGGAATAGAGAGGAATAGGAGATAAGTAGTTGGAGATGGGGAGGGATCAGAGGGGAAGAGGTTTAGAGAGGAAAGGGACCTTGGTTCTTCTACCAATGTTATCACTAAGCAGCTGAGTGACTAGGTGAATCACTTTGACTTTCTGAGTCTCAGCTTCCTGCCATCAGTATGCTTTGCAAATGAGAGGTCACAGAATACATATAATTATTTGTAATATTGCTATTTAACTTTGACATTCTGTGGAGCTTCTGATGTGAATTCCTTATCTAACATATACATTACTCTAAAGACAGGATCTATGATGATCTAAATTGAAAAGCAATGAAGGGAGGCAAAGTTTAAAAACTTACTCAGCATATACTAGGAGCTAGATGCATTTCATATACTGCCTCATGTGATTATCATAGTGTCCCATTTAACAGATGAGGACACCAAGAATTAGCCATGAAGCTCCTGTTTTCTGTAATAAATTCAGAGCAAGCTGGGTAAGAAATGAACAAAGTGCAGCACTTCAGTGCATTTTTCTGGATTGACTGCTCTTCACACAATACATTTAACTTTGTATTTATTAAGAAGTTGCTTTGTACAATGTTCTACTAAACACTGGATCCATAACACAACTATATCACTAGATTAGTGTCTAATCTTGTGATTCTTTACCCATCTTGTAAAGTCTTGCACAGACTGTCCCTTGCTTAACTATCCTGCCTCAACTCCCATTATCCCCCCATTCCCACTCTTACATTTCCTAAAACCATAGCTGAAGTTCCTCTGGTGTTCTCTTCCATGACAACAAGGTTGGGCTTTATCAAATTTTTTTTCTTTCCCTAGAACATTGTTTTAAAAAATTCTGGCTAAAATCTACTCATTATTCATCTCTCAGTTTAAACGTAACTTCACAAAAAATTCCAACCTGACTTCCCCAACCAACCAAGGTCCCCAAGTAAAATCTTTCTGTGCTCCGCTTTCACACTGTTTGGGACAACCTAATTTTTTGAAATTGTTTATTACCCTCTGGCTTCCCCTTTTGATTATAATTTCATTGGAGCAGCAAACCATGTCCCTCTCTCCCTCCCTTTCTCCCTTCCTCCCTTCCTTCCTTCTTTCCTCTGTTGGTGGAATACCAGATTCACAAAAATATTTTTTGACTATCTAAAGAACAGATTCAATATTCAGTACAAAGTTTGACAAAGGCTAAAAGGCAGAGGCAGGATTTTGTAGGTGATGGCAAGATGTGGGAGCAGTAAAGTTTCCTGGAAAAGATGTTAAAGTTGGATGTACAAACAGGGATCATAGAGTCATAAGCGCAGCTGATCAAGCTATGAATAACTACAACTCTTGATAAGATGCATAATCAGTATGAGGCCTTGCGTGTGGATTCTTGTTTCCTTAATTCCACGTAAGCTTCGAAATCAGGTCTTAGCCTCTGTCTTCATGTCTGCCTTTCTGTTACCTCCTACACCCAGCAATATTCTAATGGGAATCTGAAAATAAAGTATCACTACAAGGTAGACCATGTGTCCACAGTGAAGCCAGAGCAGACAATTGTGTCTGGACCTTAGCTTCAATTGGGACTTCACTAACCAGAGGATAAAGCACGTTAGAAAGGCTGAGTACACGACATGGCAAGCATGGCCTAGAGCTTACAGAGGGAAGAGGGGTCAGATGTTGTCAGAGTGTCATAACCTGCCCAGAAGAATGTCTCAGAGAAGCAGCCAAAGGCTTTGTGGCCAACTCATACTCTCCATCCAATTCTGGAAGCCCTGGTTCTAAACTCGTTTCAATTTGAGGAAGCTTTGTTTCCTCCTCCCATAGACCTGGCAGTGCTTCACCTGAGGAAGGAAACGATTCAGAAGCTATAAACCATTTCATCCCTCAAATATGAAACTAATCCTTGTCACTCAAGCCCAACCTTTTCCCACCACTGAGATTAAAGAGGACTCTTTGGATCCACCCCTGCCCTCTGGCACTGCCTTTCTTCATTGCTCTGCTCCATTGCCTCTCCATCTGCTCACGTAAAATCAGAAAACTCTACTTTTTCTCCCTACTCTTGGACTCAGGATTATTCTTTTTTGGCTGGCAAGCTGTGGTCTAGGCAATTAAATGAAGCTTCCATCTTCATTCTGAGACAGCATACTAAATTCATGCAGTGTGTATGGGGTTAATTTAAGTGAAGGAGGTAAATTTATTTCTTGTCAAATTTAGTTTGTGCAAGAAAAAAAGTGCTTTTTTTAAAAAAAAAGTTTGCATCTTTTTATGGGAACTTGTGTTCATTTTTTTATTATTTTGTTCAATACATGCATGTATAGGAAGCAAAAAAAAATGTGCAATAGGGAAAGTCTAGCAATAACGCAAAAGCACAGAAGGGAGAATGGGTCTGTGTAGCACAGTTAACACGTTCTAAGTCAGGAGGAGGTTTGGGCCATTCCTTGCCTCTTACGTATTCAGTTTCTTTCCAGTTGTATACTATGAGAGTTGAATCCGCAGAAATCTAAATTCACTCAGCACTTATATCTATTGTTTCTACTTTTCCCAGCACTTATCGACTAATTGCTTAATTTCTCAGTTTCCATTTCTTCATTTATAAAATAGATGTATTAAGAATGAAAGGTAAGTATATGGTTCTGGATTTGATGGTGTTGGTGATAACAGTCATGATGGTAGTGCAAGTTGTATTCTTGATGGTGACCATGTTTGTGGTAGTGTTGAGTTTCTGGTCTTGGTGGTAATGGTGAAAGTGGTGAGGTAATAATGACACTGATGATAGTATTGCCCAAAAGAAGCAATCAACTCACAAAAGATGAATTTATTTACCCTCCACCACAGTCAACAGTTCTGCTGGCTCTGCCACTAGGTTGGAACTCAAGTAGAATATTTCAGAATCTTCCATGAAACCTCCTACTTCCTTCTCCAGAGGATGTAAATTAGGTGCTCAAAATATTTAGAAGATAATCGAGGCTTCTTGGAATAAATGGATTTCTACGAAGTGAGGAACTCCTTTGTTGGTCCCATCAACTGCAACAAACTCTGAGCTGGGATATTAAGTTATCTGCAAGACTAATAGAGAAAGCTCTAACTGAAAATCAGTTAAGCATGACTGATTAATGCCAACTTAATGTCTACTCTTCAAGATTAAGGGCAGGCTAAGCAAAATCAACACTATGTATGAAAGTATAAAAAGATGAAATGGTATAGCATATTGTGGGGAAGATTAAGAATCTAGGGGCTCACGCCTGTAATCCCAGCACTTTGGGAGGCCAAGGCGGGTGGATCACGAGGTCAAGAGATCGAGACCATCCTGGTCAACATGGTGAAACCCCGTCTCTACTAAAAATACAAAAAATCA
>NW_016107635.1:196143-244603 GCF_001604975.1 Cebus imitator | reverse complement strand
AATCTAGGGGCAGGAGCACAAGACAGATGAAAGAGCTGTGGGTGTGACTAAAGAAGTTGATTGTGGCCAATCACAGGTGGTCTTTCAAGTTGGGCAAAGGAACACTCATTATCTTCTTGACAGCAAGCAGGCACCTTGAAGGAGGGTAATCTGATCTTCATTTTTTCAGAATATTATTTCATCTGCACTGTGGAAAAGGGGTTGATAGGATGGAAATGGAAAAGAACAAGACCAACATGTCATAGTGGGTCAGATGAAAAATGACACAGTCCAAACTGGAAAGAGGCCATGATGGGAGACTGGAGAGATATTTTGGAAATGGAACTAAAATACTTTAAAAAAAAATGACGAAGGTAGAATGGTGGGTAAGAAATAAGAGAAAAGGAGTAACAAAGAAATTGTCTCTATTTCTATTTGAGGCGTCTGCTGGAATTAATGAAAAGATCATTGAAGTGTATTGTGATGCAAGGTCGATGGAAGAAAACCAGAAAAAGTTCGTAATGGCCAAAGCTGAACAATTTGAGGGAAAAAAAAGGGAAACAGGTTGTGTATAGTCTTAAAAGTATATCCCCCAAGATATTTGCTCAATATAGTGGAGATGGGGAGGAGATTGGAAACTTTATAGTGGAAAAACCCAGAAGAAACCACTTTCACCCAGTGATCCTAGAATACATCACTAATAATAAGACATGTAAACATTATAAACCCAGTGACCTGATGAACTAGGAATGATAGAATGTCTTTTCTGTGGTATTCTTGCCAAAAATGCACAGCCCTATTCCAGTCATGTGAAAACACTAGTCAAATTGAGGGGTATGCTACAAAATAACTTACTGATGCTTTTCAAAAGTTTCAGGGTCATGAAAGACAAAAAAGGAGAGAACTGGTACAGTCTGTTGGAAACCAAAGAGAAATAAAAACTAAATGTAAAGTGGAACCCTGTAAAAGATCCTGAAACATAAAAAGAACATTAATTGAAAAACTGGTGAAATTTTGGTAGTCTAGTTTTGTTATTGGTATTGTACCAATGTAAATTTCCTGGTTCTGATCTTTGCACGGTGGTTATGCAAGATGTTAATATTAGAGAAGCTTAGGCAAAACATATATGGAAATTCTGTTCTATTTTTGCAGCTTTTCCTCACTGAGACAACTATAAGTAGTTCACAATAAAGGTTTTCATTTTTTTGTTTTGTTTTTTAGTGGACAGTACACTGGCTGTTTATCCTGGTTCCAATGTGATGCTTTTCCACTCACTGTTTGACTTGCAATTATTTAGCTTCTCTGTCTCTTCTCCCAGTCTCTCCATAGGGATGTCAATATTTTACCTCTGTATAGGTAGTAGTCTGTGTCAAGTGATTCATGCAGGTACTTCTCTGCACTAAAGAATGTATGCAGAACTGTTCAGTTTGGCATAATATCGAATTGAAGTCTAGACTCTTACTTGCTAGCTATGAGACCCTAGAAAAGCTGTGTAATTGCTCTAAGACTATTTTTCCCCATCATTAGAAGGAAGCTAACAAGATTTAGTTCATAGAGTTATCATGATGGTTAAATGAAATAACAGAGAATGCTTTGTCCAGTACCTTGTACATGGGAAATGTCTAAAATATAATTATTTTTTCCAAATTTTGTGCTTCTAAAGCAAGTTAAGAAAAGGAGTACTTAATCATGGCTACACGCAGAAAATCTAAAATGGTAATGAAAAAAAATTCTGTTTAAAAAGACAGCTTATAGTCAGGCATAGTTGACCAAATGAGGTTTTGGGGTAGAGGGTAGAGTTAGGAGTTTCTGTGCTGATCAGAGTGGCTGTAGGGGCTGCTCGTATTTTCTTCTCCTAGGCCCTTTGCCGTCATCGCCCGCATCCCTCCCTGGCACGCCCTAACATTATACATTTTGGGTGGAAAACAACCTCAGACAAGGTACTGTGTCCAAACGTGGTTAAGAATTTAAATTTAGAACAGACGGACAGCCTGACTTCATTTGGCTGCTGAGCTCCAAGCCTCACATCCAAACCACAGTGGTTCTCTATGCATTCCTGAAATCGAGGGGTGGAGAAGGAAGAGTGTTTGAGAAACTTCTACCTTGCATGTCTGTTCTCTTTCTGCAAGCAGTTGTCCCCAGGGGCCTAGGAGCTGACTTCAGTGCTCTCTATGTTGTTTGAGTCCTTGAAGAGCAGCCCTTGGGTGGGCAAATGTTGTAGCGGTCAAGTTTCTGAACCAAAGGGTGAAGGCCAGCCTGACAGCAAGGCTAGAGAGAGTCTGTTCTTCCAGCCCCAGTGTGGATCAGGACTTGTCCCTCCCAAGCCCATGGCCACTGCCCTAGTCCAGCTCACAGCATCTCTGCAGGGATTACCACAGAAGCCTCTTTCTAGGCCACCCAAGGTCCAGTTTCTCTTCCTTCTCTCTGAATCCCACCAGTGGCAGTGCCAAGAAGTGGTTTTGGGAGAGACCCCAGAATAACTCGTCACTTCATTTGGAGCCAACCCCCCAAATAATCTTCAAATCAGTATGCAATCTAAATAAAAGCAATGTCAACACACAAATCTAAATCCAACCAGCTCGTCAGCTGTGTGCCTGCTCTGTACAAAGACACATATCATCGCTGTTTCTCACTTTACAGGCAAACCTGATCACAGCTCCCTTCTGCTTCCCAGTGCCTCAGGATTCAGTCCTGCCTCTGTAACTTGCCATTTAGGGATCTCCATACACATGCTTGTTTTCACTCTCTTCTCGCTGAGCCCTTATTCTTACAGGCTTTTCTCACTCCACTCCAAACTCCCATGCCCAGTGCTCCAAGTGCATAGCACTCTTTTTGCTTCTTATATATAATTTGCTCTCCTGTTTTCATCTTTTATCTATTGTGATCCCTCTTCCTGAAATTCCCTTCCCCGGTTATGACTAAATTCATGGCTCAGAGTTCAAAATCTCCACACAGAATCCATTTGTAGATATCAAAGAAAGTTATTATTTATTTATTTATTTATTTGAGACAGAGTTTCCTTCTTTTTGCCCAGACTGGAGTGCAATGGCACAATCTCAGCTCACTGCAACCTTCGCCTCCTGGGTTCAAGCAATTCTCCTGCCTCAGCCTCCCAAATGCCCAGCTAATTTTGCATTTTTACTAGAGATGGAATTTTTCCATGTTGGTCAGGCTAGCCTTGAATTCTTGACCTCAGATGATCTGCCTGCCTCGGCCTCCCAAACTGCTGGGATTATAGGTGTGAGCCACTGTGCCTGGCCCAAAGAACGTTCTTAGAAATTCTAGTCTATCCGTATGATTCACAAGTGTCTTCATCAAGAGAATACTGATAATAAGAAATCAGTACATCACCAGACCCCAGGCACCAAGCTAATCACTTCCCATGCATTAACTCACTGAATAATCATAAAATCCCCATAGAGAATAAAGTTATATTGTTCCCATTTTATAGCCTGATTAACTGAGATTTAGTGAGGTTAAGTAACTTTCAAAGGGCACACATCTAGAAAGGAAAGGCTTAGGATATAAACTCAGCACCAGAGACTTTGTATTCTTATGAAATGTTCTATATTGCTTCTGATCAATGCCATGACCCCTGCCATTTACAATTGGAGTAACTAAATCCAAAAGAAAAGAAACATGTTTTTTCAAAAATATACAGTGAGGTTATGAAGAAAAAGAATGAAATCCAAGTTCCCTACTTCTTAGTCTATAGGCATCCTATTTGACAGTTTCTGGAAGGAAAGGAAACCAACAAATAGCTCATTTAGCATTGCCTTTACTTCATTATTATTTGTGTAGCTGGGTGCTCCATACAGTAGAGAACTTGAGAGATGGAAAGGCAGTTAGCTGGTATCTGTTTCGAATTCATGCTTGTGAAGATCCTATTAAGTCATAAGAAGGGCCATTTCATGAGCTGTATCTCAAAGAAACATGGTGGAAAATTCATTTCCCTGAGTTTCTGGTCTACCTTTGTGAAATGGGAAAGCAATGCCCTCTTGCAGGGTGGCTGTGAGTACTAAATGAAATATTGCACATTAAGCCCTTAGCACAGACCCTGATAAGGAGCATTCAATAAACAGCAGCTACCAGCCCATAGGGCGCAATCCTTCCAGGTCATGGCCCTAAGTTGTCATACAAAGAGACAACATAGAAGATTTGCAAAACTGAAGAAACTGTAAAGATTTTTTTTAAATTATGAATTCTTCCTTTCACAGGAACAAAACTGAGACTATTTAAAAAAAAAAAGAAAAGAAAAGAAAAGAATAGGCCTCGGTCCACAAGTCACTGGTGCTAAAACTCAAAGGACTGGAAATCTGGTCTCTTGACTCTGACCAGCATGCTTTCCAGCACAGCACTCTGCTTATAAAAACCCACAGACCACATGAGCCTGACTAAGTGACAGGGAGAAAAACCATGGAAATGCCCATCCTAATCTTTTCTCTGATCTGTGGACCTGAATGTGAAATTTAAGAAAACTTTTCAGCAGATATTGCCCCCTCTGAAGTATATACATGTAAGATAAAATTGTGTGTGTGTGCATTGTGTTTGTGGAGAGAGAAACAACCAGGAAGCTGAGGTGCAACTGTGTAAATCTGCATGAACTTGTACTAAAGCCTAAGAATAGAAGTCTTTGTCACATACTTCACGGAGCATGTTAGGAACACCCCTATTGTTAATTCAGAAAGTCCTGACCCTTTGTCTGGTTCCTTTCACAAGCCAAGCCTCATTTGCATTTTGGCTCCTTTCCTGCACTTTCAGATCCTTAAGACAGGATTTAGGAGCATATGTCTTATTCCTTTTTTCTCTTTCATCTCTTCCTTCCTCTTTCTTTTTCCACCTCCTCCCTATATTCCTTTGCTCCTCTTCTCTGTTGCAATTCCCTGCTTACCTCCCTACTTTTCCTTAGGCGTAAAGGATTGGAAGTCTGGCCTCTTCGGGGAAATGCCTTGCAGTCACCAAATAAAGAGGTGATTTCTTGATGCTTTCAGTTTTTGAAGATTTTAAAATATTAGCTAGAATCATCCAACAAGTATTTACTGAGTCTCTATTATGTCCCAGGCACAGCATATGTTGCTACGGATGTATGAGTAAGTAAGATTGTTTCACCATTAACATTTAAAATCTACATGGGAAAATCATCTACATTCTATTCAAGGCTTTATGTATTTATTTATTTATGTTGCCAGTTAAACTGTTATGATTTCTCATTCAAAGGCACTGTAAGGAGATAAGGAATATATATCCTTAAGGAGCTGTGGGTCTAAGAGAAGGCAATCCAATCACTTCCAAACTGTGGGTCCAGTTTGTTAAAATCCCACAGCCAAAAAAAAAAAAAAAATCATAATAATATCTGCCTTCTACATGGGGAGATCATCCATAGCATTCCAAAAATGTCCATTTTTTTCTAATTATGAAAGCAGTAGGATTTTTGAGAAAGCATTAATCATGATTCAGCTGTGGAGAGAGTTCTGGACTATTTGAGCCAGTTTTAGAATATTTGTTATATTTTTTCTGGTATAAAATGGAGATAATGAAGCAAGCATGTTCCATGTAAACCTTGTGATAGCTGTGAGGATCAACAGAGAGACCAGGTAGAAGGGCCCCACCTGGGACCCTGAGACAGCAGGAACCTTAGAGTCAAGGTGCCTGGAGCAGAGACTCTCTCCCCTTGGGTGATGTTGACTGAACTCCCCTGGAACACAGCTCCCTCAATCATAATAACACTAGGGTTAGCTTCATTGACAAAGTCAGTGCCTAATGTTCAGTGCCATGCTGGACAATATGCATGCATTGTATTTTTCTTTAAGCGCCATGATGAACCCCTATTAATATTATTTTCATTTAGTAGATGAAGGTCTTTGGTATTTGATAAAATTGAATAAATAACTTGTCCCACACTATCCAGTCAGTAAGTGGTGAGATTTAGTATGAAAATATATAGGTTGACTCTTAAATATGAATTTTTATTATTTACAAGATCTTATGCTTATTCTGACACAAGATGCACTGGGAAAATAAAAGCCAACTTACACATTCTCTTTATGGAAAACATGAAAACATAATTTTTTTCTTTTTAAAAAGTTTTTTAAAAATATTCAACATTAAAATCTTATTGCATTACCATAATAAGTATATACTTAAAGCTATATAAAGGAGAAAATACTCTTCTTCCAACCTCTAATGCCTGTGTCCTCTCCTACCACCTTGAAGTGACCAGTATTAACAGCCTGGTGTTTGTCAGTATTTTTAATATTTTGTACTCCTTGCTAATCCAACTCACCATTTACGAACTCCTGAAAGTCAGAACATGTCAGGGAAGATTCAAGTTACAGTCTGCAAATGACGTGAGCACCAGCCAGAAAAGTAGGTAGTAAATCATTCATGAAAAACAAGAGATGGCCTACAAAACCAAGACCTAATTTGTCTGCACTGGAGGCTGCTGAGGATCATTCTTACTGTTTCCAGCAGGAAATGTAATGTCGCCATTTCCAGGTGGAGTGGCCTGGCTTGAGGGTAGTCTACAAGGATTGTGTTGAGGAAGACCTTATGTCTGGAGATATGTAGGGGCATTCACACTTGCTCTCTTGAATTAAACTACACAAAGCTCCATAAAACATTGTGTGACCATAATGACAACCATAGGACAGAATCCCTGTTACCTCCGTACAGCCCAATTTCTGCCACCACTGAGAATGACTTACTAGAACTATTTTCTACTTCAACTCCTTTCCCTGGCATCTTTCTGTCGTTACTTAAGGTGTTAATATCAAGCTATGTATTACTGTTTTTAAACCATGCCGGTTGGCTTACAGGTAGAGGTCATGAACTACCATACTTTCTGGGAATATGTTATAAATGTTAGCCACACCAAGCCTGAGAAATTGTCTTCAGTTGCAATCAATTTCCCATCATGGTGATAAATGCTCTCAAAGAGTTAATGGGCCCCATTCCTAATGGGGCAATCAGGGGCTTGTTTGATCCAGTTCTAATCACTTCCTAAGTCTCCATCCCATCACAGAGTGAGGGATGAATGCTTTGATGCCTGAAGTTGGCTGTGAAGGGCAAGTGCGTCATAGACAAACTTCCTCTCTGAAAGGTTCATTGATAGAGCCAATTAGCAGGGAGGAGGTGCTGTTCTGCATGCCCTAATTACTCAGGGATGAGAGGGGTCAGATCAGAAGTCTGACCCCCACAAGTAACCACACAAAACGCCTCAATAGCGTTTTCCAGGTGGGAAAAATTGAAAGCCGGGCTCATGTCTGCTTTACTAGTCCTTTCTCAAGAACCTAACAAAGGTTGGAGCCTCAGACAGTGGCCGGGGTCCTCCCATAGATCACCTCAGGGAAAAAGAAGAATGCAATTGCTAAGATCCAAGACGCGGAAGCTGGTGCTGGGAGGATGGGGAAATTGTGGCCATTTCTAAAACATGATTTTTTCCCTTGGTCCAGAAAAGGAGCTTTTCATCTCCAGAAATGGAGTAAGATGAGGAATACCATGAGTGAAAGCATGAAGATTTCCAAATGAAATACATTAATGTATTAGCTTTATTTTTTATTTATTTACTTTTTAATTTGCCTAAGGTATTTGAGCCTGGGACTTCAAATGTTAAAAATAAAAAATTACAGTTCTCCAAAAATTGGAGTTCTCTAAGATGTACCTCTTCAACTTGGTTATACCTCCTTTTGGGAGTCAGCTTGGTTTGAACATTTGACAACCAAAGGTGATAGGTTAGAAAAGGGCAATTGTAAATACAGCCAACAACTCAGAAGCATCCTAGATTTCTAGGGTAAGGGGAAAATTTTGGGATAATTTAACCAAATCCTCTCATTCTTAAGAGATTGAAGTCTGAGACCAAAGATGTAAAACCACTTGTCCAATGTTAAAATGCAAGTCAGCTACTGACAGGAATTATGTGTTAGTGGAACACACATACACACACACACACACACACGCACACACACACACACAGCTTAAATGCACACATACAGATATTCCTTATATGAATCTGGAGATTAGTTGGTTTTGGTTGTTTTCACTCAGTGGAGTTCTTAATTGGTATAGTTTCCAGGTTGAAACTCAGGATTGGAAAACCCATTTGTGGGAAATGTTAGAAGCCTTTGAAGTGGATAATGAAAGTGAGGGGTCAATATCTTTCAGAGATATCAAGTCAGGAACCTTGGGGTAAACAGGGAGAGACAACAATTTAAATCTCTGAGATCATGATGATGTATCTCCGAGCAGAAGGTGAAATAGGGACTGAGGCATTAATGTGTGTCAGAAAGATACCTGCAGCCGTGAAAACAGCCTTTGCTCTCACTCTTTGTTTGGTGAAAGTTTCTTTCCCTGTGTCTGTTTCCTTATCTGTAAAATAGACCAAGGATAGTAGGTGATCTCTACGGGTTCTCCTGATTTAACTTTTGGGACTTCACAGTTCTACTCAATACTGGCAGCTCAGGAAGCTAATTGTGGATAATTGTGAATAAGTATGTATAACCTACCTACCCCCCCCCATTCTCTTCTGATCCACAGAAATCTGGCCAGTTACATCCAAACTCCAAACCACCCCTTACCTGCTTCTATGGCCCACTTCTCTCATGAGAAGTATGCTTCCAGAGATAATGAAAAGCAAGGAAGCTTTATATAAATACTTAAGAGGCCAGAGTAAGAAGCATGGAGGAGAAAGTACAACCCGGAGGAAAGGCAAAAGAAGAAATAAAGAAATTTCATTTATGAATGTTGTCCACATTCACCCAGGTCAGGGTCCCAGAAGCACAGGGAGGAGGCTTGAAGTGTCACCGTAATGACAACAGCTTCAAAACATATATCAGTATACATTTCATGGAGCAGATGGCATTCCATTTCTTTTTATTCTCTACTCCCTCCTCTATTTTAGTGAAGCAAGCTTGCTTGCTTGCTTTCTTCCTTCCTTCTTTCCTTCCTTTCTCTTTCTTTCTTTCTTCCTTTCTTTCTTGGAGGCAGCATGCTACAATAATGATGATGTTGATAACTTTAATTACTGCAATCTTTAACATGCTTATTTGCTGCCAAAGACTGTGTTCCCTTCCGGCAAAAACACCAAAAGATCATATCCTCTCCCCAACCCTACCCCCGCTTTTTTTTTTTTTTTTATAGATGAGGAAGTGGAAGCTCCACTGGTTAAGTAACTCAGGATTATCCTTTCAAATAAGTGGCAGAGACAAGAATGTTAAACAGTTTAGATCTTAGATTTCAAAAAACCTGTTGGAGCTGCTGATTCTCTGCTACTTGTTATCTGAGTTTGAGTGACCTATTCCAATTTTTGCAGTTTCATTTAATTTCCTCATTTGAAAGACAGAGTTAATAATAGTTTCCTCTGAGGACTGACTATGTATGGGTAAAAGAACTAGCACATGCCTAGCATAAAGCTGGTGTTTGATTGATATTAGTTTTTCCTTTCTCTCTCTCCTTCATTCTCTAGTGTCTAATATTAAAATAATTGGTTTATGACATTTTTGATCCTATAATTCCATAATCAGAGTACTTTCTTAGTGTGGAATCCACACCCATGAAGTCTCATTCCCCCAGGCCTCTGCCTCTACAGACACTAAACTCAGACAATACACACTCTTTCCAGTCATTGAAAGGGATATGGCTTTGGAGTAATAGGGGGAAAATATATCATGAGTAATATTAACAAGAAACCTCCATAAAAGTTGGCCCATAGCTTCTAAAATTCTTGTGGTTTATCATCTAAATGGAAACTTGGTCTCCCTATGGTAGATGGCAGCATTTTAAGACCCATCTTCTACAAGTCACTGAGGATTATTGATGGAAAAAATTATGAGAGACCATTTCAGCCAAGTGTAGAGACATTTAAAGAAATGTACCCAAAGAACATCAAGAAACAATATAATATAAGCAGGACATCAAAGACCTCGTAATTCCTATTTGTAAGTCGGGAATATGGAACTGAGAGAGGTTTCCAAGTACCCATCAATTCAGTACATTCTGAACTGAGTGGCAAGGTGGTGTGAATTGCCATCATCTGTCTATTAACCTTTTATCTTTGTTGATTTTTGAGAGAAATACACCCTGGCATGGAAAAGTAAAAGATTAGAACCCTCTGTCAACATTGCTATTTATTTTTCTAACAACCTTGGTTTCTTTTTTTTCTCTCTCTCTTTTTTTTTTTTATCAGTGAATAACTATAAAGTGAAAGGTTCACTGCTGTTTGAGAGTAAAGAAAGTAACTGGCAGTTTGATTCTTGGTTATGAGATGCTTGGTGCCTGTCTCCTTTGGAACCCAAGGTTTTACTTGCACACTATGAAGTTAATGCCAAGAACTTATGATCTGGAAGAGAAATAGGAGATTGCCCTACCCTTTCTTGTTTGGCTCAACTCCATCGTTTTACAGATGGCTAAATGAAGACACAAATGGGTAAGCTGCAGAAGCAGTATTAGAACACAGGTTTCTGACTCCCAGCCTGATGTCTTTTTCATATACTATTCTGCTCCCCACAAGACTAAATAATTTAGCTTAGCGTTCAAGAGTATACAGCCAGTTCATAGGAAAGGCTGCTCTTACCACTTGTGGCTCATGAATTCAATCCACCAGTGCCCTAACTTACTCTCTCATGGGCAACTTATTTTATCTTACACTATATAAATGGGAGTAAGTGTAGACCCAGTTAATCAGTAGGGTGAACTTTTATGGAGAAATTTAATGAGCATGACTCATGATATATTTTATTAGTCAATATTTTCAGATCATATTTTTATTGGTGACTAGAAATCATGTGAAAAAGAAAGTTCATTCTGCTTATAATCATTTCCTTTTCCTGCATTGCCATTGCTTTAGTTTCAGCTCAGTTTGGTGAATTCTTGGACTCCTTCTAGAATATTGTACCTCTGTCCCACATCATTTGTCCAATCATTAATTCATTCACGTTATGGGTCCAAATCCTCCTCCATGGCTTCCTGACAAATGGAGCACTCAAAAGGAATAATAATCAAATGATGAAGAAAGTGCTTTTGAAATAAGTAATGGCTCAACAAGTGATCCGTTGAAGTTATGTAGGGACAGGCTTTAGCTCAGTATAAGAAAGAACCTTTCACTTTATAGCTATTCAGAATTGGAAAGCAGCATTACTTTGTGAAATAGAGGACTTCCAGTCAAATAGAATCATTCAAATAGAGATTGGATAACCACTGCTTTAGTGAGGTAGGGTGGGGCTGCTACGGAGTGAGAGTTTATTCTGGTGCCAGGCAGGAGAGGCTTTAAACCTGCCACATCCCTGCTTTGAAAGTTTGGGTTATTTTTCTAGGCTGTGCTCACATCACCCAGGAGAACACTGTTAGAAATGCTGAAATTTGGGCCCCATCTCGGAAATACTGGATCAAAAATCTAGATTTCAGCAAGGACTGCTGGCCATTCGTATGCACGTTAGAGTTGGAGAAGCACTAACTTAGGCTTTCTAAACCTTGATTTGGTTATTTATTCATTAAAGATTGTAATAATACCTGCCTTGCACCTGTGCTTCAAGGATAAATCAGATTGTGTTAGTAAAGATCTTAACAGAGTGCCAAACAGTTAATACTAATAAATTGCAGGTACTATTATCAACTTCTCAATAGATGAATTCAGCATTGGGTTGGAAGTTGGACTGAATTATTTCTACAGTCTCTTTATTACTCTAAGGCCATATCATTTTATATTTTTTAATTTCACATATTTTGACATTTTGGGGTCAAATCATTACTCCAACTCCCACACCAAAAATATAAATATATCTGGAGAAATCATGTTCTGTTATGATGGGTCTGTTAGGCAGATGTTCTTCCTCTCCCCACATATTGTAAAGAGACTGCATTGAACATGCTTGGCAGCAGGCATTTCACTTCACTTATCCATAAATATGGGTTTGGTATGGGGTGGGAGCATGTTGGAGTCATATTCCATCAATTTTACATAGTCTGGGAACCCAAAACCTTT
This sequence comes from Cebus imitator, assembly GCF_001604975.1. Taxonomy (NCBI): domain Eukaryota; kingdom Metazoa; phylum Chordata; class Mammalia; order Primates; family Cebidae; genus Cebus; species Cebus imitator. Next base: position 232,650 of record NW_016107635.1, on the reverse strand, counting down.
TTTCTGGATGCTGAGAGATGCTACCATGTCTGCAATCTATTTTTCTCTAGTTGAAATTTACATTCGCCAGGTCTAATGCAAAGCATGTGTTCAGCACCATGTAAGAAAAAAATTAAGGACACAATCATTTAAAGGAGTCCACAGGGGCATAAAACTGATGGCATCTATCCCCTGCTTAAGACCTATTAATGACTTGCTGTTGTTCTTAGACTGAAGTTCCAACATCTTAACAGAAACTACAAATCCTTATATAATTTGTCCATGCTTACCCTTCTAGTCTTAGCATATACCAGTTTTCCTCTCGTATCAGTTATGTACTGATGTATAACAAATTATCCCAAAATGTAAATACTAAAGTAATAAATATTTATTATCTCATGTAGTTACCATTGGTTAAGAATCCAGGAGCAGCTCAGCTGGGGGGTTCTGACTCAGGGTCTCTCACGAGGTTGAAGTCAAAAATGTCTTCTGGGACTCCACTAATCTGAAGGCTTGACTGGGGCTGGAGGATCTGCTTCCAATGTAGGTGATTCATACAACCGCAAAGTGAATGTTCATTGTTGACAGGGGATCACAGTTCTTCTTTATGTGGTCCTCTGCATAAAACTACTTGAATGTCTCCATGACATTATCTCCCAGAGTGAGTGATCCAAAAAGGCATGGCACAAGATATAATATCCCTTTTGACCTAGCCTTGGAAGTCACACATTATCGTTTCCAAAATACCTTAGTGATTACACAATTTCACCCTATTTTGTGCAGGAGGAAACTACGCAAAGGTATAAATAAATTCCAGGATAACAAGAATCATTGAGGACCATCTTGGAAGATAACTACTACACTTCTCTGTGCTCTAAGGATTTCAGTTTATCAACTCATCTTGAGTTCTCAGAAGCATCATCCTCTCTTTGGCCTGCCAGCATTTGCACTCAGTTTACCCTGCAGTGATTATCATATCTAGCTTTGCAAGTTAGTACATTTATCCTTCATTCCATATATTAGATGGATTTTTCCTGAGGAGTCTTTCCTGAACCCCTTCCAAGGCCATTCAGGTCCCCTCCTGTAGGTACTCAGTATCTCCCCAACCTCAGCACTTTTCATACTAGACTATAATTTTCTGTTTTTTTGACAACCTGTTCTACTAGATTTTAACAGCATTAGGATACAATTTGATATGGTTTGGCTGTGTCCCCTCCCAAATCTCACTTTGTCTCATCTTAAATTATAACAATCCCTATGTGTCAAGGGCAGGGCCTGGTGGAGATAACTGAATCATGGGGGCAGTTTCCCCCATACTCTTCTCATGGTTGTGAATAAGTCTCATGAGATCTTATGGTTTTATAAATGGGAGTTTCTCTACACAAGGTCTCTTGCCTGATGCCATGTAAGACATGACGTTGCTCCTCTTTGCCTTCTGCCATGATTGTGATGCCTCCCTAGCCAAGTGGTCAATTAAACCTCTTTCCTTTATAAATCACCCAGTCTCAGGTATGTCTTTATTAGCAGTGTGAAAACAGACTAATATACCATTCTATTTCCCAGAAATGTGATCTGTACCTAAAACTTAGCAGATGCTAGTAAGTACTAATTAAATGGAAGCATGAGTGGAAAATAGAGGTGATTAAAAAATTCAGTTTGTCATTGAAAATAGAAATTGGATTAGAGGGGAGAAAAGAAAGGGGCTGGTGTATGGGGATAGGGTGAGGATAATTTTGAGCAAAAATGGTATATGACTCTTCACCAGAGACTGATATTCTCCAAGTCACTAAACTTAAACACTCTAACACCTATCTCCAATCTTTCTCTTCTGTCTCTTCCTTGGCTTTGGCAAGGTGGAGAAAGTGTATCAATCTATCTTCAATAACTAAGGCTAAGAGGTTTTACATAAAAAGACAGGAATATAGGAGAAACAGAAGTGAGAAGTGAAGAATGAGACACTGACAGAGGGACAGCTGAACATAAGTGTAGATGAGTTGATGCACAGTTGATATATTTTGGCAACACAAGGGATTGAACTATAAAAGTGACTTCCCAAGGTTCTCCTGAAACTGAGGGCTCTGACATTCATCATCTTGGATATGGGAAAGATTCTAGTCATAGTTGGTGCATCTCAGTGTGCTTGAGTCAATGATCTGAGCTAGTGTTTTCTAGATTCTACTGTCACCTTGCCTTTTGACACTTTACTGTCTGGGTCTTTCCCAGTTGCAAGGGCCAGGATTCTGCATCACCTCTGTCACCCTGATATGGTTTGGCTGTGTCCCCACTCAAATCTCAACTTGAATTTTATCTCCCAGAATTCCCAGATGTTGTGGGAGAGACCCAGGGGAGGTAATTGAATCTTGGGGGTCAGTCTTTTACATGCTATTCTTGTGATAGTAAATAAGTCTCATGAGATCTGATGGGTTTATCAGGGGTTTCCACATTTGCTTCCTCATCTTTTTTCTCCTGCCACTGCCATGTAAGAAGTACCTTTCTTTGGTAGCTTGGGGAGGATAGCATTGAATGTATAAATTACTTTGGGCAGTATGGCCGCTTTCACAATATTGATTCTTCCTAACCAGGAGCATGGAATGTTTTTCCATCTGTTTGTGTCCTGTCTTATTTTCTTGAGCAGTGGTTTGTAGTTCTCCTTCAAGAGGTCCTTTACATCCCTTGTAAGTTGTATTCCTAGGTATTATATTCTATTTGTAGCAATTGTGAATGGGAGTTCGCTCATTATTTGGCTCTCTGTTTGTCTATGAATGCTTGCAATTTTTGCACATTGATTTTGTATCCTGAGACTTTGCTGTAGCTGCTTATCAGCTTAAGAAGATTTTGGGCTGAGATGATTGGGTTTTCTAAATATACAATCATGTCATCTGCAAACAGGGACAATTTAACATCCTCTCTTCCTATTGAATACTATTTCTTTCTTTCTCATGCCTGATGGCCCTAGCCAGACCTTGTTATTGGTCTACTCAGGAACTCAACTTCTTCTTGGTTTAGTCTTGGAGGCTATAAGTGTCCAGGAATTTATCTGTTTCTTCTAGAGTTACTGGTTTACTTGCATAGAGGTGTTTGTAGTAATCTCTGATGGTAGTTTGTATTTCTGTGGGATCAATGGTGATATATCCCCTTTATCATGACTTTCTTCACAGATTGGAAAAAAAACACCTTAAACTTCATGTGGAACAAAANGCCCGCATAGCCAAGACAGTCCTAAGCAAAAAACAGAAACAAAAACAAGAAAAAACAAAGCTGGAAGCATCATGCTACCTGACTTCAAACTATATTACAAGGCTACTATAAACAAAGCAGCATGGTACTGGTACCAAAACAGAGGTATAGACCAATGGAACAGAACAGAGGCCTCAGAAGGAACATGACACAACCTGACAAAAACAAGCAACGGGGAAAGGATTACCTATTTAATAGATGGTGTTGTGAAAACTGGCTAGCTATATGTAGAAAGCTGAAACTGGATCCCTTCCTTGCACTTTATACAAAAATTAACTCTAGATGGATTAAAGATTTAAACATTAGGCCTAACACCATAAAAATGCTGGAAGAAAACCTAGGCATACCATCCAGGACATAGGCATGGGCAAGGACTTCATGATAAAACACCAAAGCAATGGCAACAAAAGCCAAAATACACAAATGGAATCTAATTAAACTTAAGAGCTTCTGCACAGCAAAATAAACTATCAGCAGAGTGAACTGGCAACCAACAGAATGGGAAATAACTTTTTCAATCTACCCATCTGACAAAGGGCTAATATTCAGAATCTACGGAGAACTTAAACAAATTTACAAGAAAAAAGCAAACAACCCCATCAAAAATTGGGCAAAGGATATGAACAGACACTTTTCAAAAGAAAACATGTATGTAGCCAACAAACATATGAAAAAAAGTTTGTCATCACTGGTCATTAGAGAAATGAATACAGGTATTGATTGACTTACGACCTATGCAACTTATGGCCATTCGACTTTACGACCACAATCGCTAGCCACGGCTGTTCCGCGTCTGGTAGCACAAACGTTGCCCAGCTGGGCGTACGACAGTGCGGACTAGCTTCTGGCAGCACTACCATCTCTGCGTGCACCATTTCAACTGTTATCCCAGACTCGGTACAGCAGTTTGTGTTTTGTGTCTTGGATATTTTTCATCAAACCCCTCCCAATAAACTTCTTATACATTTTGAAGCAATGGACTCAAACATCGAACAATTTGCAAGGATTGAACAGATGGCACACGATGTGTTTCACTGTATCGTGAAATTTATGAAGAAAAAAAAACATACAATTCAGACAAAGCTCACCATGTTTATGAAAAAACCAACTCCGGTAACCCCAACTGCTGCCTCAGATGACGACATCAACGATCCCCAGCCAAGCACCAGCGGCCAATAAAATGTTTCGTACTTGTTTATATATTTTGATATGTTTTGCAATTAGGAAAATGTTTCCTATGGTATTTTTTATACGTGTATTTTGTATTTTTGTATGCACCTGTATTTTGTAATTTTGTATGTTTTGCAAATATTAAACCAGTTGTACTGGTAATGCAGTGTTTTACTTAAACCTGACGAATGTAAAAATAAGGAACAAAATGGAGTAGAGATGATACAAATGGCATAAAATGAACAAAGAAAATTATGATATATAACAATAATGAAAGTAAATTATGATAAAATATGACTTAAAGATTTTTATAACATCATTTCTCAGTACTGTACATATAGCCTACTCAACTTACGACCAAATCGTGTTACGGCTGGTCTGTTGGAACCAATCGTGGTTGTAAGTCGAGCACTAGGTGTATCAAAACCACATTGAGATACTACCTCACACCAGTTAGAATAGCTATAATTAAAAAATCTAGAGACAACAGATGTGGGAGAGGATGGGGAGAAATAGGAAGAGTTTTACACTGTTGTTGGGAGTGTAAATTAATTCAACCATTGTGGAAGATAGTGTGGTGATTCCTTAAGGATTTAGAAATAGAAATATCATTTGACCCAGCAATCCCATTACTGGGTATATACCCAAAGGTTTATAAATCATTCAATTATAAAGATGCATGCACACATGTGTTTATTGAGGCACTGTTCACAATAGCAAAGACTTGGAACCCAAATGCCCATCAGTGATAGACTGGATAAAGAAAATGTGTCACATATACACCATGGAATACTATGCAGCCATAAAAAAGATGAGTTCATGTCCTTTGTAGGGATGTGGATGAACCTGGAAACCATCGTTCTCAGCAAACTGACACAAGAACAGAAAACCAAACACTGCATTGTTCTCACTCATAAGTAGGTGTTGACAATGAGAATACGTGGACACAGGGATGGGAACATCACACACTGGGACCTGTGAGGTGGGGAGCTAGGGGAGGAAAAGCAGGGGGTGGGGGGATTGGGGAGGGATAGCATTAGGAGAAATACCTAACGTAGATGATAGAGTGTTGGATGCAGCAAACCACCACCAGGGCACATGTATACCTATGTAACAAGCCTGCACAATCTGCACAGGTACCCCAGAACTTAAAGTATAATAAATTTTTTAAAAAAGAAGTGCCTTTTACCTCATGCCATGATTCTGAGGCCTCCCAGCCATGTGGAATTGTAAGTTCCATTAAACCTCCTTTTGTACCCAGTTTCAGGTATGTCTTTATCAGCAGCATGAAAATTAACTAATACAGTAAATTGATACCAGTAGAGTACAGCATTGCTAAAAAAATACCCAAAAATGTGGAAGCAACTTGGAACTGGGTAACAGGCAGAGGTTGGAACAGTATGGAGGGCTTAGAAAAAGACAGGAACATGTGGGCAAGTTTGGAACCTCCTAGAGACTTATTAAATGGCTTTGATAAAAATGCTGATAGTGATGTGCACAATAAGGTCCAGGCTGAGGTGGTCTCAGATGGAGATGAGGGATTTGCTGGAAACTGGAGCAAAGGTGACTCTTGTTATGTTTTAGCAAAGAGACTGGCAGCATTTTTCCCCTGCCCTAGAGATCTGTGGAACTTTGAACTTGAAAGAGATAATTTAGGGTATCTGGCGGAAGAAATTTCTAAGCAGCAAAGCATTCCAAAGGTGACTTGGGTGCTGTTAAAAGCATTCCATCTTAAAAGGGAAATGGCACATAAAAGTTCAGAAAATTTGTAGCCTGGTGATGCAGTAGAAAAGAAACCACCCCCCTTTTTTTTTTGAGGAGAAATTCAAGCCGACTGTAGAAATTTGCATAAGTAGCAAGGAAACTAATATTAATCCCCAAGACTATGGGGAAAATGTCTCTAGGCCATTTCAGAGACCTTTACAGCAACACTTCCCATCACAGACCCAGAGCCCCAGAAGGAAGAAGGGGTTTTGTGGGCCTACCCCAGGGTCCCCGTGCTGTGTGTAGCCTCAGGACTTGGCGCCCTGTGTCCCAGTTGCTCCAGCTGTGGCTGAAAGGGGCCAATGTGGAGCTAAGGCTGTGGGTTCAGAGGGTGGAATTCCCAAGGCGTGGCAGCTTCCATGTGGTGTTGAGCCTGCGTGTGCACGGAAGTCAAGAACTGAGGTTTGGGAACCTCTGCCTGCATTTCAGAAGATGTACAGGAATGCCTGGATGTTCAGGCAATAGTTTGCTGCAGGGGTGAAGCCCTCATGGAGAACCTCTGCTAGGGCAGTGCAGAAGAGAAATGTGGGGTCAGAGCCCCCACACAGAGTCCCTACTGGGGTACCATCTAGTACAGCTGTGAGAAGAGGGCCATCATCCCCCAGGCCCTAAAATGATGTCTCTACTGATGGCTTGCACCATGTCCCTGGAAAAGCCACAGACACTTAACACCATGCTATGAAAGCCACCAGAAGGGAGACTGTACCCTGCAAAGTCACAGGGGCTGAGTTGCCCAGGACCAAGGGAACCCCCTCTTTTACATCAGCATGATCTGGATGTGAGACCTGGAGTCAAAGGAGATCATTTGGGAGCTGTAAAATTTGACTCCCCAGCTGGATTTTGGTCTGTGCAACTGCTTTGTTTTGGCCAATCTCTCCCATTTGGAATGGCTGTATTTACCCAATACCTGTACTCCGATTGTATTTAGGAAGTAACCAGCTTGATTTTGATTTTACAGGCTTATAGGCAGATGGGACTTGCCTTGTTTCAGATGAGACTTTGGACTGTGAACTTTTGGGTTAATGCTGAAATGAGTTAAGACTTTGGGGGACTGTTGGGAAGGTATGATTGGTTTTGAAATGTGAGGACATAAGATACATGAGATTTGGAGGGGCCAGAGGCAGAATGATATGGTTTGGTTGTGTCACCACCCGAATCTCAACTTGAATTGTATCTCCCAGAATTCCCATGTTATGGGAGGGACACAGTGGGAGGTAATTGAATCATGGGGGCAGTCTTTCCCATGCTATTTTCATGATAGTGAATAAGTCTCACGAGATCTGATAGGTTTATCAGGGGTTTTCACTTTTGCTTCCTCCTTATTTTTCTCTTGCCACCACCATGTAAAAAGTGCCTTTCGCCTCCTGCCATGATTCTGAGACCTCCCCAGCCAGTGGAACTGTAAGTCCAATTAAACCTCCTTTAGTTCCCAGGGGTATGTCTTTGTCACCAGTAGGAAAACAAACTAATACACGCTACCACTGTGATGTGGGTCCCAGCAACTCCAGTGCTCGGGTGAACACCATCAATCCATAGATGCTCTACTGTTGCAGCAGACTCTAGAGATGTCACATGACACAAGCTGAAAATGTTGAAGAGTTCAGCTTACTTGGGAGAATATTATGACCAATGAGTTAGAGTAGGAGGGTAAGATGAAGTTATCATTTGTTTTCTTGTCCCCTCTCCCAGCCCTGAATTACTGTTGTGATACATATATGGATTCTATATAAACTCTTCAGAGCCATCCTCTATAAGCTAGCCATCAACTTGATGTTGTGTGAAGTTGAAGATAGAGCAGTGGTTCACTGTCTTGTATTTATTTTCCCTGCTTCTCCATCTCATTTTCTTTTCCCCTCATCTTTGGAAGTGAATGTGCCAAGAGAGTATTAGTATGTAAGCATGGCCTTAGGTTTCTGAGTTTCCAACAACAACAACAAAAATGTACTATTAAAAAAAATAGAGATGGGGTCTTGCTATGTTGCCCAGGCTGCTCTCAAACTCCTGAGCTCAACTGATCCTTCTGCCTTGGCCTCCCAAGTGCTGGGATTACAGATGTGAGCCACTGTGCCTGGCTAGGTTTCTGGTTTTGATTGAATGAGACTTGTCAGTGACCCAACCAGTGCAGCTCTGTGAAAAAATAAATCCAAGGGAATAAAAGAGGAAGCTAAAATTATTATTAAGAAAGGACATGGTGAAGAGACAGACCCTATAAGAGAGGCAGAGAAGGCACTGAGAGCAAATATTATCCACAGAAATGAGCATTGGCCACAAAAGTCCTTCTAGATTATACGTCGGCATGGACAATACATGGAAAAGAAAGGGCCAGCCTCTGTCCTGTCCACAGAGCCTCTGTAATGAACCACACTGATATGTGGTACCCCTAAAGGCTCACATTTCCTGTAAATTTAATTACAGAAACCAGTATATCCACCCTTGCTTTTTTGATAACTCACTGCATGACTTCGGAGCATATCATTGTCCTGCTCTGTCCTTTATTTTCTCCTTTGTAAAAGAAAGAGATTGGGCTAAATTAGTAGTAAGATTTTCCTTATAACCTCAATGTTCTTTCCTGATGTGCATTATAACCTCCTAAGACCCAGTATTTACTTCTGCAGGATCTGTACAAACAATCTTTAGATGTATTTCAGCTAACACTAAGACAGGGAGTCATTTCTTCTTCACAGCCTAATGGCTTCTCAGTAGGATCAAATGCACAGCACTACTTTCCATCCTTGATGAAAGGTCTTATGCAGAGACCTAATTTTACTTCTAATTACAATTTGACAGCAACACGCTTCATAGTCAGGCACTAGGTGCTTGAGCCAGCAACTGGTAAATTTAAACTAGTCCATCTACTCCACCATGGCCTGAACACATGTGTGGAGTCATCTGCTGCCCCTCCCTCCCTCCCTTTCTCCCTTCCTTCCTTCCTTCCTTCGTCCTTCCTTCCTAGAAAAGAATATGAATGTAATGGAAATGAATGGACATTCAGCAATGGTGCTGCAAAAAGTGGTCAAATGAAGACGTATTATTGGTTTCCTTGAAAATGCAGTCAAATTTCCATGCTCCTCAAAAGCTAATTGAAATGCTTACTACCGCCGGGCGCGGTGGCTCACACCTGTAATCCCAGCACTTTGGGAGTCCGAGGCGGGTGGATCACGAGGTCAAGAGATCGAGACCATCCTGGTCAACATGGTGAAACCCCGTCTCTACCAAAAATACAAAAAATCAGCTGGGCATGGTGGCGCGTGCCTGTAATCCCAGCTACTCAGGAGGCTGAGGCAGGAGAATTGCCTGAACCCAGGAGGCAGAGGTTGTGGTGAGCCAAGATTACGCCATTGCACTCCAGCCTGGGTAACAAGAGCGAAACTCCGTCTCAATAAAAAAAAAAAAAGAAAAAAAAGAAATACTTACTACCTCTGAATCCAGGGTAAATGTAATTCATTTTTCTGGCTGTGTAACCTTGGGTATCTGCAGAGCTGCTAGAATAGCTGACATAGCAACAAATGGTAAATTCACAGATCTGGATTCCAGTTCCACAGCTTTCTTACTGGGTAGCTTTAGGCAACATTGCTTCATCCCCCAGCCTCACTTTTCTTCTTAAGGAAATGAGAAACCTCTTTACAACAATCATTTGATTAAATTCATTACATCTATATACCAACAGCACTATTCTCATATGTGACCTTGGCTAAGAGAAGCTCTTTAGAACTTAGTCATAGTTTGCAAATATAATCAGAGGAAAGAAACTGGATGGGGGTAGAAGAGATTACAAAAATGAAGACAGAAATCAGGAGGCACAAATATGAAGATATGGAGCAACTGGTACTTGCCAAGCATTTGCTAGGTACTTTCATAGATATTTTATTTGCTTAAAAAAGGAAGCCTAATGGCTGGGACATTGCTGTCTTATTTTCTGTACAAATAGATTCCCCTCATTCTCCCCACCAAAAGAAAGCCTAAGTCATCTAGGTCAAATTCATACGTACCGCTGTTTTTTGTCTCAATAGCTAGATGCAAGACTGTTCTGGAATTTGCTTGGGGGTAACAACCATAAGCCCTAACACCACTATCACCCTAAAATTTTGTGAGCCTACTTACTTTCTTCTGCATACTCATTCTGATGAGAAGGAGGTGACTCAGCCACAGACTAAGAGGTGAATAAGCATCATTAGCCACATTCAATTATGGGGCCAGAGGGAAAGGCACTGTCTGCAAAAGTCAAAACAGATTTTTGAAACAGTTTCTCTTCCAGCCTCTGCAAAACCTGCTCATTCAATTCCTTTTCTGTTGATGACTTTGGCTTCTGAGACAGGGCCTTTCTCTGGCAGCCCAGATCTCTGACAATCCCCCAAATGTCAGGGGCCTGGAGAGCTCCTTGGGGTAAGATGTCCAAAAGGACAAAGCTCCCAAGCCTCAGAATCTTTGCTGAGCTCTGGAGTTTCCAAAGCTCCCATCTTTTTTGGAGACACTGAGTTGCAAATGTGAATTGTTGAAACTCCTAATCCATAGCTTCTTGGGTGTTCTAACAGCTTGGGCTCCTTCTTTTCTGCCTTGCAGCGATTAATTACAATCAGCTAGCCAGGTTTCATGGGACCCCACTCCTACGGCAGCCACAATCAACTTGACTTAACTATTTGGAGCAAAACACCCAGCTCAGACTGAGTGTCCTTCACTAGCCTACTACAAAGGAAGATTTATGGCAGGAAAAAGCATACTCGTCACTTTCTCTCTTCAATTCAGGGTAGATGAGGAGACGTGTTAAGGCAGAAAACATAATGGACAGGGCCACCTGGTCTAGGCTGTAGTTGCAATCCTAGCCCTGACCTCTACTATCTGTGTAATGCTGGTCAGCTGACTTTTCTTCTCCAAGCTCTAGCAACCTCACGGGGTTAGCAGGAGAGGGCCATGCTCTATCACATAATGGACAGGAGGCAACATGCATTATGAAATATGCTTGGCTTCTTTTCCAAGGCTGTATACAACATCATGTAATGTAGGCAACAGCTAGTTCATCACAGAGCCGTGTGTCTGACATTCCTACTGGAACTGGGGACTTTCCTACACACGCATTTATTACTCATCCCTGTGTTTTTTGCTTTAACTATTTCCTCTGCCTGTAAGGTCCTTCCTCCAAACACAGACCTTCACTGCTTTCACCTGCAGCACCAATGCCATTGGGAATTGTTCCTCCTCCATAATCCAAAAGCATCCTCTGCCTACCCCAGTCATGACCCTCACCATTTACCAAACCAGTTCAACATTATCTCTTTATCTCTTTCTCTCTCCGGCATAGAGGAAAGGTTCAGTTAATGCTTTTTATTAAATAAACTTGACTCATCTCAGGAATAGGCCACATTCTTCATAATCATAAAAATAGCTAACCTGACTAACCCTCCAGCACTTACATATATGTATCTGTCTATCTATCTATCTATCTATCTATCTATCTATCTATCTATCCATCCATCCTCATAGCAACTCTTAAAGCTATAATATTAACCCCATTCAATAGATGCAGATACTGAGCTTCTCAGTTAAAGAATGGGAACACAAACATAGATGTGTCTTGTTCTAAGTGTAGAGACCTTCTTCAAGGGCTGCCCAGGAGCACTACTCAAGTGCAATGATTGTAGCAAACTGTCAGCATGGTGGTTCATGCCTGTGATTCCAGCATTTTGGGAACCTGAGGCAGGTGAATCACTTGAGCCCAGGAGTTTGAAAGCAACCTGGCCAATATAGCGAAACCCTGTCTGTATTTAAAAAAATACAAAAATTAGCCAGGGATGGTGGTGTGCACCTGTAGTCCCAGATACTCAGAAGACTGATGGGGAGGATGGCTTGAGCCCAGGAGGTCAAGTGTACCATGAACAGTAATCAAGTCACTGCACACCACCCTGGGCAACAGAGTCAGACCCTGTCTCAGAGAAAAGCAAATAGATTTATTGAAGTCTACTATGCACTAGGCACTAAGCAAGGTGTTGGGGGACAAAAACGAGTAGGATTTGGGTCTGTATTTGTACAAGGCTCATGACTGAGTGAATAAAATTAGAATTCATTCTCATATTCTACTCTCCTTTCCTAAAGATCTACCATGTTTCAGGTGTAAGGCTACATCCTCATTATGTAAGCTTACACTGCTGTGAGAGAATTAAGTCTTGGCATAACCCGATGTGGGTCATATGAATTCTACATTATATAATAGTTGAATTTTATATAATAAACATATATTGATATGTAATCAAGAAAATGAGAGCAAAAAAAAAAAATAAGATAGAAAACACTGATTATCTTTATCTGTTTTTGCATGTCTCTTTCTATGAATCATCTTTAATCTGCAAGTCAAAAGAGCATTAAAGATAAAGTGAAATAGAATTTCAGAAGAGGGACAATGTACATCTATCTATAGAATCAGTAAAATCCTTATATTATTTGAGATTTATGATTGTAACTTTGAAAAGCCCTTGGCAGAGAAATTCCCAAGATGTTCTCTGGAAAGCCATAGTTCTGAGAGATATGAGCAGGTGTTTCCAGAGTGGAAAACAAAAGTGGGGAGGAGGGGAGGCAGAAGTGAAATGAAAGTAAACAGGTTTTTTCTGCTTTCTCTTCTGTATGGCTGTTTTGCTTTATCTACAGGACATCTCAGAATCTTCAAAAAGCACATGTTTCTTGAGATAACCATTGAAACTTGGGAAGGGGAGAACATATACTGTTACCAAAAAAATATTATTCCAAAATCAAGCATTGAGACTGGTGTTCCCAAGAAAACATAGTGATAAATGATGCTTTTCTGGGCTCTTAATAGCTCTTTAGCTTGATCTATGGGACACTAAAATTGCTCAGGTGAGGTAGAGCAAGAATGAGAGAAAAGGGGCATATCTGGAGGTTACTTTGACAACATAGCAGTTAAGTAAAATCGGGTTAATGCCACCTGAAAATTACCTCCTCTTGAGACAGCCAGCAACAGGTTCTACTTAATATGAAAAAGAAGACAGTTTAATCTCGTTTGCAGCCAAGAAACCTTCCTCAGAATGTTGATACATAAACTGGGATTTGAGAACCATCTTCTCAATTCCCACCATGCTTCAACAATGGAAATACCATGGCAATATCTTCATTGACACCAGATTACTTTGAGGAACTATAGACGCACCCCGCCCCTCAGCTTTGAGCCACAGGGAGCCATCTATTGAGCTGAAAATATCAGGGGTTTGGAATCAGTTTCTCCATCCAGCAAATGGGGGTAATAATGTGTCTTGTGGGGTAGATGTGGGGATTAGATGCATTGATTCGTAAAAAGAATCTGATAATGCTAGACACGTTGTAGGCACTCAGTAACAAAGGACATTATTAGCTGGCACTTCTCCAAACAGTTGAGCCTCCTTTACCATTTTGCAAGATGGAGCACCATCTTCTGACCCAACAGAGCAATACAATTTAAAGGCCCCTGCTGAGAATGAAGGTCTAGGATTCATCTTCAGTAATTAATACATGCCCTAGGGAATGCTTGTGATTGGAAATGGGATGGCAGAAGACTGTTTTCTACTTTTTGATTGAGTGCGTTTTTTATCTCAAGCTATTCTGAATGTCATGGAGAGTTAATGAAGACATGTTGTACACCCACTGCAAACACAATAAAAGAGAAAATGCAACCAATTCTACCACTGTCTGAGTAGATTAAATCCTGTTATACTAGAAGTACAGGGAAGAAAATGAGAGCTGTGTCAGGATACGGATGGGGATAACACTGGTTACAAAGTCAGAAAAAATGAGGGAGGATCTTCTTCCATCTTTTCAAATTTCTCCACCACTTTTCCCTCTTTCTTCAACTCATCCTTTCCTCAACAGCTAAGGACAGAGAGTGGGCACAAGGTGTCTGCGTTGAATTTACCATTAATAATAAAATCAGCATAATTTAGTCTTATTACTATGTCCAGAGTTTTTATCTCTATGTTTTTCTTACCACCATTTAGTGAAATTGCTGCAAATCATCTAAACGAACAAACAGAAAGTAAAGAAAAGAAAAGAAAGCAATAGCATTCCATTGGCAGCTTTTGCTTCTCAAAGACTGGCTTCAGGTAATAGATGTGAAGTTTTTCAGGTTAGCCACCATTCACAACACTTGAGACATCCAACTGGGAACAATTTCCCTGTGTTGTAATAAACGAGTGGATCTAATACCTGAAGATTCCCCAACTCCAGCTCATTCCTTATATAAACCATACATCTGAGAAATGGCTGAATGCATTCTCCCCAGAAGATTGGGTAGGGCACTTCTTCTTTCATGACACAGCAATTTAGAGGGACCCCCAAGGCAGTGGCTAAGGAGGTGGAGAAAGCCTGCAAAATTGTTTGAAATCTCTAGGGAAAATTTTCCTGCATAAATCTTAACAATTATGACTCTCTTTTCCTTAAAGAAAGAAGCAAAGAAGAAAAGTAAAACAAATCCCTGAGTGATTCCTACAGTGTGGCTATAAAGTGAACTTTTCTTCAGAGAAAAAATAGTTTCTATTATTAGGGAATTTTTAGTTTCCCTCTGCTCTTCTAGAAGGGATCTGGTATATTTCAGACTAGAGTAGACTAAGTCATTAAAAGTGATAACTCTGCTTCATAATCAAAGCAATCCCCAAACAGAACACTATAGGTACATCAGATAGGGAAATTCTCCCCAGAAGAGGAAAGGGCACATGGTTACAATCTACCTTTGTGCACAGGTTCAAGTGTCAGGCAAAATGTAGTTCAAATCCGAGATCCTCTTCTTCTTTTGTCAAATGGTGATAATGATAATAATAATAACAAATAGACTTTTCCTGGTGGGACTATTCTGTTGTATAATATTATTTTAAAAGGGATTATAATCATTAATTTGTCACATCCATGTTGAATACAATATCATCTTTGTGACAGGTTTTCTGCAGACATTATTGAAATGAACTCTCTCTCTTATCCTGAGTTGGGTTTGAATACCCAATGAGAAGCAGATCCTATGAAAATGAACTCACAAATTTAAGGTCTAAGAATCAGTAGACTGTGGAGGAATGATCAAATCCAGTTCTATCTAAATCTAAACTCTTTTCCTTTTTCACTTTATGATGCTGCCTTGAGTTGGGAATGTCCACAATAATTCATTCACTCATTCATTAATTCTTCTATTCAATCATTCAACAAGTATTTATTAAGCAATGTTTTGTTTTGCTTTCCTTTGTAGGGGACATTTAAAATGTGAAAGCACTTTACAAAACTAAAATTCTATGTGAGTATAAGCTGTTATAATGAAGGGCTGAAGCCTGTCTGTTGTCCTTGGTATTTTGAGTGGGACACATGAGCAAAATTCATATGCCCTGATCTCCCATCCTATGGCAAAACAAAATAAAGCAAACTCTACACTACAACCCAGCCACTACTAATATAACCTATCTTTTAACCCCAGATTTATTGAGGTATAATTTACAAAAACTTACATATATTTAATGTGCATAATGTGATTATTTGATACATATATAATGTGAATTGATTACCACAAACTAATTAACATGAGCCATATATATCACCTCATATAGGTTTTTTTTTTAGGGAGGGGTGATGGGAGTTCTTAAGATCTCTGTCAGCCAATTTAAAGTATACAATACAGTATTACTAACTTTCATCACCATGTGTGCCTTAGATCGCCAGAACTTACTCATCTTAAAACTGAAAGTTTATACCCTTTAACCAACATCTCCTTGTCTCCCCCACACCCAGTCCCTGGCAACCACCATTCTATACTCTGCTTCTGAGTCTGATTTTCATAGTCATTACTGAAAATAGTAGAGAAGTTATTCAAAAAGTTAAAAATAGGACTCCTATACAATTCAGAAATATCACCACTGAATATATATCCAAAGGAAAAAAAACAGAATGTTGAAAAGATATCCACACTCCCATATTTATTGCAGCATTATTCACAATAGTGAAGATAAGGAATTAGCCTATATACATATATATATATATATATATATATATATATATATATATATATATATATATATATATAAAATATTATTCAGCCTTAAAAAAGAAATTAACATACTATTATGTGCAACAGCATGGATGAACCTGGAGGACATAATGTTAGGTAAACAAACCAAATGCAGAAAGACAAATACTGTATGATAAAGGAATTCATCTTAAAACTA
This sequence comes from Cebus imitator, assembly GCF_001604975.1. Classification (NCBI taxonomy): domain Eukaryota; kingdom Metazoa; phylum Chordata; class Mammalia; order Primates; family Cebidae; genus Cebus; species Cebus imitator. The sequence continues at coordinate 216,325 of NW_016107635.1, read as the reverse complement.
TTGGCTCTTCACCAGATTAAAAATGAAGCCTCTTAGTCTGATTGTATCGCAGAAAATGAGACAACAAAGACAATTGTCAGGAAAGTCAAATAAACAAACCTCTTTACATGTCCCAGAAATTACCTTCAGTCACCAGACTGGCACAGAATCTTGGTTGGTATGATCAAGTCTCCCAGTCCTCTAGGGTAGGTTGATGGAAATTCAGCCGTGCTTACATACAGCATCTAGATACAGAATGGAGAAAATAAATGAGAGTTTAAAAAGCACTCTTTTACCTAAGCCAGGTAATCAAGGTCAACATCAACAGTGATAAGCCATATTGATCATATGTATCCATAATACATCATGAGAATGGCCTCTTACTTTCCTGAAACACACAGTTCTAGTCTAATCATGAGAAAATCATCATAAAATCTGAATTTAGGCATGCTCTACCTGACCAGTGCTCATCAAAACTGTCAAGGTTATCAAAAACTTAGGAAAGTCTGATAAATTGTTTGAGCCAAGAGGAGCCTGAGAAAACACGATTAAAGTTAATATGGCAACTTTGATGGTATACTACAACAGAAAAGTAGCATTAGATAAAAATTAAGGTAATATGAAAAAAGAATGAGCTTTAGATAATAATAGTATATCGATATTGGTTCATTAATTGCAACAAATGTGCCACACTTTGTATAAGATTTAACTACAAAGGAAACAGTATGTGGTATACAAGAATTCTCTGTATTATCGTTCCAATTTTTTCTGTAAATCTAAAATGGTTCTAAAAAACAGTTTACTTTTTTTTAAGGTACTGTTGTCATTCAATGAAAAAAATGGAAGCCAAAAAAAAAAATTTAAGAATAACCAACCCTCTCATTATCCCGTTGGGCACTGTTATGCCTTGTCTCTGGAAACCGATATAATTTACTTCATTTTGATTTGTGTTCTGTCTTGTTTGGAAAGTGCTTCAGGTGACTTACGAGAAGATATAAAAATTAAAATTCGAGAAGCTATTATGGGGCGGGACTTGGGTGAGGAACAATTTGCCCTAGGGTAGATAGACAAGCTTTAGAATTAGGTAGACTTGCGTGTGTGCTCTGCTCTTTGGTAAAGTTGCTTAACCTTTGTAGCTGTATTTCCTCATCTGTGATGTGTATTTAATAAGTACTCAAGGTGCCATATTCTACATTGTAAGCATCTTAACAGGTACATACTTAGCAAGTGCACCATATTCATACACATTGGGTGTAGTGGCATTTTGGTGGTCTCACATCTCAGGGATGTTCCAAAACCCCACCAAGAGATCCAAATTGCAGAATGAGAATATGTTGGTTTTGTTAAAAAAGTGTCTGAAATATTTGGAGCCCCACCAAAATGTCTTTCTAAAAGAACGTATCTTTCTACACACAGGACTTCATAAACTTGAATGTAAATTCCTTTGTTTTATAGATCACAAGACTAAGGCCAAGAGGGAGAAAATGATTTGCCCAAGATCAGACAGGGAATTGGGAGCAGAATTAGATCTTAAATGCAAACAACTCAACTGCTTAGTATTTTCTGTGTATCAAGTTACATATTTTTTCTTCCAAATATACTTCCTCTATCCTTTGTAAAATGAAACACGGATAAGAGATGTGCAGTTTAATATTTCAATGTTAGGGATAAAGAGTTCTTTAAGCATCTGATTGCTGATTGGCTAAGAAACGCACTCTAGTATTTTTGGATATGTATTAATCAAAAAAGATTTTTTATGACATAAACTTGCAATAAATTTGAAGTAATAAAAAAGCGTTTGTTTACTAGGTTTGCTTTGTTATTGTTTTATTCTAGCAAAAATTAACATGATAGTTAAGAGAATAAATTTTGGAGTCAGACAGGTAAGGATTAAATCCTGGCTCTTCCATTTACTGGCTATGTGATCTTATTCATGTTAGTAAATACTGCTGAGCTTCAATTTTGTCATTTTAAAAATAGAGATTACTAAGATACAAAATTCATAAGGTTTACATAAAAATATGAAATTAAATGCTATATGTAAATTTTATAATAGAGAACTTGGCACAAAATAAACACTCATTGAAATATAGTTGCTGCTGTTTTTGCTCCTGCTATTGTCGTCATTGTATTCTCTTGATGGGAAATTAATATTCCGTGGTTCCCAGGGAGGTACTCAGCCTAGCAATAGAGAAATACTGAGTCCTTTTGTCTTGGCATCAGAAAATTTGGTATCATTTATGTTATACTTGCAACTAACTATGTGATTAGATCAATATAACTTTATGCTGGCCCCAAGTTGTACCATGTATCAGATAGAGCTTTTTGTGCTGAATAAGGCAAAAACCCAGTCTTAAATAGTCTTAAACCAAAATGTGGAAATTACATGTTTAGGCAGTTGAAACCTCCATAGGCAATTTCTCCTTTAAGCTCAGGTTAATACAGGACTTGAAATATTTAAAAATAAAAAAAAAATCTGTTTGTATGTTTTCCATTGGACAAATCTGTTCTCTTCCATGTTGGCTTCATTCCCAAGATCCACATGGTAGCAATATGGCTGACAGCAGCTCTAGAGCTAACGGCCCAGAGTTTCCATTCCAAAGAGAAGAGAGCACTTTTCTTTCCTAAACAGATACTATAAAGCAGATTAATCTAGATTCTGACTGGTAGACATTGACTCACAGGCCTAACTCTGGACCAATCACTGTGGGCAGGGAAGAGATCACAATGTTTAGCTGAATCTGTGGCCTCATGCCATTCCTGGAAGTGGAGGAAAGGTAGTTCTGTTCAAATAGCTAATAGTAAAGGAATGGGCCCTGTATTCATTTTATTTAATTACTGTATAACAAATTATCACAAACATAGCCACTTAAAGCAACCCAATTTTATTATCTCACATTTTCTGTAAGCTAGGAGTCCAAGAATGGCATAACTATACTCTTTGTTCAGGTCTCAAATGGCTGAAATCAAGGCATTAACCAAGGCTGCCATCTCACCTGGGTCCCCTAGCACCCTTTCAAACTCACGGGATCGTTGACTGAATTAAGTTTCTTGGAAATTCCAGAGGCCTCCCTCATCTACTTGCCACACGGGCTGTTCTCTCACAATACAGTAGGTTTCTTTGTTCTGAAGGTTGCCAGGTGTCTGAAACTTCACCTTCTTTTAAAAGGCTCACCTTGGCAGGGTGCAATGTCTGATGTAATGTAGGGAGGCCAAGGCAGGCAGATCACTTGAGGCCAGGAGTTCAAGAACAGCTTGGCCAATATGGTGAAATCCCATCTCTACTAAAAACACAAAAATTAGCTGGGCCTGGTGGTGCATGCCAGTAATCCCACCTACTTGGCAGCTGAGGCAGGAGAATCACTTGAACCCAGGAAGCAGAGGTTGCAGTGAGTGAGCAGAAATCATGCCACTGCACTCCAGCCTGGAGATAGGGTCTCAAAAGAAAGAAAGAGAGAGAGAGAGAGAAAGAGAGAGAGAGTGAGAGACAGAGAGAAAGAAAGAAGGAAAGAAAGAAAGAAAGAAAGAAAGAAAGAAAGAAGGAAGGAAGGAAGGAAGGAAGGAAGGAAGGAAGGAAGGAAGGAAGGAAGGAAGGAAGGAAGGAAAGGAAGGAAGGAAGGAAGAAACGTTTATCCAATTAGGCTAGGTCTATCCAGGATACTCTCCCTGCAGACGAATAAGTCAAGTAATTAGTAGCCTAATTATGAGAGTGACATTTCATTGTATTCCACGGGTTCTATGCATGATCAGATGAAGAGGATTATACAAGGAACGTACATTAGGGCACATGAAACTTCGAGGCCATTTTGGAATTCTATCTACCACAAACTCACAAAGGAAAATGGGAGCCTGTTTAACAAGATGACATTGATTGTTGGGCAGCCAGAAAAATAAAATCCCCTACATCCCTTCAGAAAAACAAAAGGGCTGGTATTGGCCCAGATTATCACTAATATCTCTTCCAATTCAAATCATGCTTAATTTTGTGAAATCAAATATAGAATCTAAGTATTTCCAGTGTTCTTGAGGGAATCAGCAGCAACTGTGTATGAAAGTCACTGGAAATAGAGGTCACATTTTTTTTAAATATCACCCTCCTGAGTGTTGTCTCAGCAATTTTTACAACGCTCCCCTTTTGGTGGGCATCTCTTGCCCACCCTATTAATATTTTCTGACTGGCTGTTGACAGCCCATTTTTTTATAAGACTGGAAGGACACAGTCTAGTCTAGGACCCAAAGGAGTTGAAGGAGACTTCCTTAAATATGGCCCTGACCCAGCAAGCGAGTCACCTTCCTTGAAGTCTTGGAGCTTGAACTATGGTTTATCTCTGGCTCCTTGTTTTTGGCAATGAAAGGGGAGGATGTGGTCAGACTCAAAAAGGCATTACTCAGAGACAGTTTGGTTCTGAGGCAAGAAAACTGGGTAAGATCTATCCCTACATGGCTCCAGCCCTGTCTGCAGAAGCTTCCCAGAGGACTGCCTTCAGGACCTTGGCCTGAGTTTGGAGTTGACCACCAGCAGAATTTGAACCCAGGTCTCCCAGTACTGGCCTTCTCTGATGGGTAATTGCAAGAGAACACATGAGAAAATAAACAATTTCTTCTTTGGGAACAAAGCTCCTTACAGTGTTTCACGTTTCCTGGTCTGAAATTTCATAAATAATTGAGCATTTACTATGAGCTTAAGCATGCATCTACATTCTCTATATCCCGACTCTCTTACTCTGTGTGTGTATGTGTGTATGTATGTATGTGTGTGTATGTATGTGTGTGTGTGTGTATAAACATATATATTGGAAGACCAGAGAAGGAATCTGCCCTTGAATAATTCATAGATCTAATGGTGGAGATTCAGAAATGTGAACAGTTTCAGCAAAATGTGAAATGTTGTAATAGAGGGAAAACAAGGTACAGCACCTAAAGTAAACCAATACAAAGCGGTTCAGGAGGGCTTCCTGTAGAAGGTAGTGCATAAGTTGAGTTGAGCTTCAATAAATAAATGGATGTTAGCTAGGTGAAGTTCAGAAAGCTATTTGGAAATGAACAAACAGCATAAAAAAGTCAGATATGTAAAACATCAAAGTACATGCAGAGAAAAATGCAAGCAAATTGATAGCATTGAGATGTAAACTTGGTTATGATCAGAAAAGGGTGAAAAGGTGGAACTTTACAAAAAATGGTGAGTATGGAGAGGTCAGCATGAACAAGGTCACAGAGATTCTTACATGCTACATTGAAGAACTTGGTGTTTTTCCTGGGACAACATGGACTCCCTGGAAGGTTTTGAGCTGAAGAGAGATAAGTGATATGTGTTTGTTGTGAATTCCTCTATTTGTAATGCATAGAACAGATCTAACGCTACAAGGCTGGAGATACAGAGGTCAGCTCTTGGCTGTTGCAATGGTTCAGGTGAGAAAGGGTGAGAGTCTGAAGTCTAGCAATGACACTGGGAGAAAAGAAATAGTCTTATAATATTTGGGGCATAATATCTGCAACATTGATTGTAGATTGGCTGTGGTGTCTAATGGAAGGAATAGTATCAAGAACAATGCCTAAGATGACTTCCTCAAGTCTTTTTCATTCTTTCTTGTTTTCTGTCTTCTTTCCTTCCTTCCTTCCTTCCTTCCTTCCTTCCTTCCTTCCTTCCTTCCTTCTTTCCTTCCTTCCTTCCTTCCCTCTTTCCTTCCTTCATTCCTTTTTTCTTTGTCTTTCTGTCCTTCCCTCTTCTTACTTTTCATGAATCAGGTTGAAGTTCAACCAATATTTATTAAGCATCTATTATGTTACAGTCATGTTCTAAACACTTTACAAAATCATATTTTGCTACCCAAGAAACAACTCTATGAGAAAAGAGATAAAGTAGTGAAAACTTGTAGAGAGAATCAATTTGCTTAAGGTCAGCTAGGAGCAAAGATAGCAATAGTTAGCATTTGTCTTAGAGAATAGATGGAGTTTGCTTGAGTCCTAGATCACTGGAATGAGAATTTATAAGCTAAAAATGCATATTTGCAGTTATTCTAAAAAGAAGCATAGTGGTGTAAAGATGATAGCTATATAATTATCACCATTATTGTGCCACCAATCCAGTGGTAGGTTTAGAGATTTCAAACCAGTGATTTTCAAACTAGCCTACACATTAGAGTTACCTAGGTAACCTTGAGTAACCTTTTAGAAACACTGGTGCTGATCCCCCTTCCTAGAAACTCTGATTGAATTGTTTGGAAGTACAACTGGTCATCAGTATATTTAAAATCTCTGGTGATAATAATGTTTAGCTAAGACCGAGCATTGTGAAGCTAGCCCCAGAAAATGATTTTCTCTGCTGAGCTCTGCACCTGGTCCTCTCTCCTTTCTCCTGCCTTAGTGTGATTCTTGCATGAATGCAAAAGCATTCTTCCCAGCATGGCCCTTGCCTCTGCTGCAGCCTCCCCACCGCTGGTGGTCCCATGCTCTTGGCACAGATGGATCTGCTACCTAATTGTCTGCTTATTTCTTAAGTTGTTGTCCACAGCAGATGTTCCCATGTGGGGATTTGGAGGCTAGCATCTGTATACAAACAGCCGATTGCATCACTGTTTTGCTTTTGATCTAGGCCTAATGGGGCACCACACAGGCCACAGATGACCTTCCAAAACTAACCTGAGAATAAGCTTTCTGAGTCCTATTTTCATCCCCAACTCGTTCTTTTAATCATCATTCATGATCTTAGAGTCTCTACATATGTCTTCTTGGATTGCTTTCTTCCTCTGCTGTTTAAATTATGATTGTTGTTGTTGCTATTGATCTTTCTCTTAGAATAACAGGGCATAATGGGAGCCTCAGTATCTTCATGGTACAAATGTGCTAACTGGGACACAGAAGGAAAAGTCATTTTATCAGGATCAGGATACAGTCATTCAGGGGAAGAGTTGAGTTTTAGTTCTTTCATCTCTAATCTCGATTGCCATATACCACTTTACCCAGCCTCACCAAAGAGTCTATGGGTTTGATGGCTGACACTGAAACTTCCTACCTGTGACACTTTGACAAGTTACTTCACCAGAACTAGCAAGATAATAATATTCGATGTTTCCAGCATCATTGTGAAGTTTAAAAATACTGTGCAGGAAGCGCAAAGCACCATGTTAAAAGTGTTGTTCAAGAAGGTATGCAGAAATGCTGGAAATGTGATCGTGATGTCCAGATGATGATTAAGTCTCCAGGCGTATGAGTTACATATTCCCATTTGAATCCCTGTTATCCCTGAGTAGCAGAGATCCTTTGGTCAAGTGACTTCACCTCTTTGAGTCTCCATTTTCTCATTTTAAAAATGAAAATAAAAGTAATATTAATCTTACCTGGTTGTAACAATATTGAGTGCTGATTATACAACTTGACAGATATTGACCCTTAAGAATATGATAAATATTAGGGATGAAAATGAGGAAGAAGGAAAAGAAGAGAAAAAAACCTAAGACAACAATGCTTTCCATCATGTAGAAAGAACACTGCATGAGGACTCAGGGCACCTGATTCTTAGTATAATACCAGCTCTGAAAGCAATTTGCTGTGTGATCTCTGATAAATTCCTTTCCATCTCTGTGTTTCAGAAGTCTTATCAGGAGGACTGGATGATCTTTGTATCTTCTTCCAAACTGTGATCTCTATCTCCACAAAGTTCTTTAATTCCTCAATTCTCTCATCAGCCAAGAATGTGATATGCCAGGGTCTTTCTGGTTTCATAAAATCCTCTGCCTTCTCTGTCTCCTTCCCTGTCTTCCTAGCCTTTGCAGTATGACCCCTTTCTCACTGCCTTTTAGTTTTTGCATAAGGAGGAAGTCTCACTCTGTCCTACAACCTCTGCCTTAAATGTGGGGAGAAGGACCCAGGAATCCAGCCATGGAGAACAACCACCAAGTGCTTTTAGAGATTAAGCCATGGTCTCCTGAGAAGACAATGACTGTCAAGTAGAAAAACTGACAACAGCTTTAGCTCCAGCTATGGAAATAGAATTACTGCAAAGACATATATTTAGCATCTATGACATCAGCTTGATTTACCTTGATTAATGGAGCAATTTGCTGTGCATTTTTCCAAATGCTGTAATCAATTAGGGCTCAAAATAGATAGAAAACCTCTATGACGTGGACACAGTCCAAAAAGGCTAATGCATTATAAAATATATGTATATAGCCTTTCCAGCAATGCAGTAGATGAAGATTTGTGTCTTGTTCTAACTCAGAGGGTTCAAGTTTATACAATTAGGCATCCGGTGCTTTGGATTTCAGGCATTGTTAAAGGCAAGTCAGGAGCAAAGGCACCATGTGCATGCTGCTCTATCTTGATCTAGCTTCTCAACATGTCTCCATGTACACTCTTTTCCCTACTCCAGTCTATTCTCACAGTGATGTTTATAAAACACTCAGCTGGTTATAGCTCCCTTGTAACAACAGAATAGGCCCTAATCTCTTAGATTGACATTGACAGCCCTTTGAAATCCGACACCATAGTGCTGTTTCAACTTTACCTCATCCTATGTCCCATACATTATCCATATTTTATCTTTCTGTATTTCTCAAAGGTCCCCCAAAATATATCACATATTTCCTTACAACCCTGTATTTGACTCTACCTTCTCTCAGCCTTGAATAATAAAAAGAACTCATACTTATGGAGTATTTTTATAGAGAAGGCTCTGTGCTATTGACCATATGTTATTGCCCTTAATTCTCTTAACTACCCCCTAATCCCTTAAAGTTGAAATGCTTGATCAAAATAAGGTCAAACCCTGGTCGATCTAACCCCAAAGCCCTTGGTCTTTCTTCCTCTCCCTTTGTATAATTTCTTTATCTTCTACTCTTTTCTTCTCAATCCTTCTCCACATTTCACACTCTCACTGCTCTTCTTTCCAGGAGGAAAGATATCTTTCAGACGTGGTGACAGATGCTAGAAGCTGAATGTGTGGCCCATTCAGAAATGAAATTAACCTGCATCTGTTTTATCCACAATGACTTATGAGCTGCTGCTCTAGGTAAAGTACCCTCCCAAGGCACTAAATATGGTGCAGAAGGATGGAGTGTTGTTTAAGGAGTGGACATAACAAAGCACTGCTTGACAAAGGGACTCAAGTGACTTGGGATTAAATTCTAGATATTCTATTCACCATTTGTATAATTTTGAGTCTCTCAGAATTTGTACTTTATTGTCAATAGAGATAATATTCTATACAATGCATTAATCAAATTGATATGAAGATATAAAAGTGTTTTATCAAGTGCTTCACACAAAGCGTTGATTTTCCTACCTGGCACCTGGCCTGAAGGAACTTGTGATTCAGGGAGATTTTGCTTCAAATTGTATGTAAAACTATAACTACAAAGCAATGTGAATTCCTGTTGATTTTGCATAAAAATTAGAGACCTGACTGTACAACCATTGAAATGCTGGTTCGTTCTTCAGGACTTCTTCAGGACCTCACAAAACCTGGGCCACAACTGGTCCTCAAAGTCTACCCACCAAATGAATGAATATTGCTGACACTGTAAGAGAACCAGACTGTGAAGTCAGAGACATGGGCTCTGGTCACAGCTCCACTCCTCACTCACACTAGTAAGTAAATTCATTCTCTTGTGAACTTGGTTCTTTATCTTTAAAAAGCCTAAGGAAAAACCCTGACTTCATAAAGTTGTTATGTAGAACAAATAAAATGGTCCACATGGAAGTACCTTGTAAACTGTAAAGAGATGTGTATGTATAAGAAGATGAACAGAATTGACTTGTATTCTTAAAGGAATGCATAGGCATATAAGTGCTGTGCTTGAGGTGCTCAGAGGATTCCCAACCAAAAGTCTGAAATTCGAAGTCTAGTGGTTTATTCCATTTTTACAAATGACCATTCATCAACTTGACCTAACACTTAGCGAATGAACCGTAATATCCTCCAATCCACTGCTTAGCATATTCTTGGCAGAAAAAAACATTAGAGACCAACAGATCCTCTACTTTCTTTTCCCCAGTACACACCATTGTACTGATGAGGAGGCTGACCCCCAGACGGCAGGAACTGTGTCTTCCCCTTTCCCCAGCACTTGGCACTGTACCCCACCTATTATATATTCATTAACTCTTTAATAAGTGCATAAACAAATTAAATGACTTGTTGAAGCTCTCCTAAGTGCCTAGCACAGGGCCTGGCCTACTCTGCTTGTTTGCCTTTTAATGAAATGAATAAATGAGTAACTGAACATCCAGCAAGTTGATAGCAGTGACGGGACTCAGACCTCTTCGTTGGCAATCCGTATCCCAACATATCAAAAGTTGGTATTCATCCTGGCTTGTGTTTGCTGCTAACTGACTTAGGTTTGTGCATTTGTCTCTGCATATGTACCTCTAACTCTGCAGAAGAAACAAGAGGGTTTGTCACTATGTCTCTTGGGATATATAGCTTAGGATTTGTCACCCAGCAGGTAATCAATAAATGTGTCTTGATTATATGAACTTGGGGAAATTGAAGAGGCTATTTGGAGTGTAACTTCTGTGAGAGACCTGGTAGGAAGTACTTTGTGTGGTCTGATAATGTATTTATTTACGAGACTAATGTTTATCTAAGCTCCAGAAGATTTCTGGCTTCATTTTGGTAACTGTGCGCATATGAGTTATTTTCCATCCTTCTGGGGTCCAGCTGGGCTACAAAGTAATAAACAGACATAAAAATTGGCTCACTCCATGACAAGTGGGAGCAACCCAAACCCTTTAAGAAATTCTTCTTTCAGTAGTGAATGCACCAGCAACCAGCTAGTTCAAGTAGGGTTCAAGTAAGCACTCTAACTTTGTAAAAGCTATTTATGACCAGCACAATGAAAACCTCTCTACCCACTCAGTTGCTGGGCATTTGAGACACAGTTGTTTTTCTTTCAGTCTGTTCTTTGATAGCAATCAACAACACTGAGTTACTGTGACAATTCTGACAACGAATTCAGGGTAAGAGCAAGCCTCTCCTTTAGCTTCTTTAGCACATCTCACTGCCATTTAGGAATTCTACAGTGCCTGATTACAAATCAGTGGTCTTACTTCCTTCTGAATGGCTGAACCAAGTTCAGAACTACTGTCTAAAATACCTTATTGGATATTCTGAAGAGGCCAAATAACTTTCAAAGGTTCATCACATCTCTTTGCTTATGACACTTATTTCACAAAGAATCCCATAAACTCCGCAAAAATTCCTATAGTATACATTGGAGTGGGAATCGGCAGATCACTTATTTATTTGCCAATCTGTTTGTTTCATATACGTATATTGGAAAAATAAACTTGCCCTGAAAGGTAGATTAAGAGGTAAAAGCCATGGTCTGTGTCCTAAAGTCTGTTATGTCCAAACATGAAAAATGAAGCATAAACATCAATTTCTATGGCACCAGATAGACAGTGCTCATTGACAGAGAGAAGAGATACGCAGTGTTCCAGAAACTCAGAGAGAAGAGTGGCCGCTTCTGGAGGTGGACAAGAGGAGGGAGATGGGATTTAGAAGGCTTCATGGGAAAGGTAATCCTTGCACTGGGCCAGAACTGTGTGTGCAATACTAATCTCTTATCAGTGAGGGAAAGAGGTGGGAGCACAACTCGCCCTGGTGAGAAGCATGGTTTTTACCAGCTCACTGTGCCCCCTCACTCCACTGAAGTCCTTGGTCCTAAACATTTACCCTCTTGGGGCTATTCTTGAAAAAATAATAGTAACCAAATTTGCTGTGTGCCAGATATCATTTGAAGTTTCACACTTGCTAGCTCCTTACTACAAAGGCAAATAAGTTAGTCTCCTTTCTTGTAGGTGTGGAAAATATATTGGAGTTTAAATATAAGTGTTAGGCACTTGACCAGCATCACAGAGCTAGTCAGGAGAGCAGCTGGGATCCATTTCAGTTCTCTTCTCCTCCTTAACCTACCTTCTTAAACCCCAAGCTAACTACCGTCTTGGTCAGATGGTTTAATTGTTCCGTGGGGGAAAATGAGTGTTGGTAGAAGTACCCAGGGAGATGTCCCTTTGGAACTTATTCCCCCAGGGCTCCATAACTGTGCTTGTATGAAACAGAACTCCCAGTGCCTACCATCTGAGCTCATGATCAAAGGAGGTTGCAGAAACTCACAAATGTCAAGTGTTCATTTATCCCATATTGTACTGTGGTGCTTTAATCCACTGTCTGTTTATCCTCACAAGAAGTCTGTGGACAATGGGTTTTTTTCTTCATGTTGTAGATGAGAAATCTGTCTTGTGTCGTTTCAGAAGTTGCTTGATTTCCCACAGCCAGTCTCTACCAAGGCAGCATTTACAAGTATGATATTCACCTACAAAAATCCATCTTCTTTTACCTTTCTCCCTCTGTAGATTGCACAGTGCCCTGAAAATGTATGGCTTAATGATCACAGTGAAAAAGGAAAATTAAAAAAAAAGAAGAAAAACAGGTAGGATAAGGAAAAGAAGATAAAAAAGGAGAAGGTGGAGGAGTGAAAGGAGAAGAAAAACAGGTAGTCAGAAGGTACCTACATGCAACCTACTTACATGTTTTAAAGGAGCCCCAGTATTGAGTAAGATTCACTAAGGTAGGACATTGGCATAAATATTCAGGGGACATTTCAGACCTGGATTTTGAATAAAAGAAGGACCATAGCATGAGAGGGAGTGGGGTTTTAATGTTTTGAGATGCCTGACTGGACACAGGAGGGAAATCTGCAACACTAGGCTAGAGTCGCAATGGTGTTCGTTTTTACACAGCAATTTGCTGAAACATCTTCCACATGGCTGCATAGCTCTCTTGAAATCCAATTGTTTATTAAATTAAATGATAGACAAAAGCTTAGTCCTTCACTACCAGCCTATGTAATTTATTACTCGAATAATGATTGCCCTCACCTCAAGTTAGGTTTTTACTGTATTTGCCTTCTGAGCTCTGGCTTCCTTGGAATCAGGTTTGCATCTTAGCAAGATCTGTTAAGTCTCTCTGCTTTGCTGATATCAAGCAGCCCAGAAACAAAACAAAAGCGTTGAATGTATATTTCCCTGCCCCTCTTTCCTTCTTCCCTTTCCTCTCTTCTCTAACCCCTCCCCTAGAGAACGCCAGAGAAATAAAAATAAAATCGTAATTAAGAAAAGGACTAAGAATAAATTCCACGCATTTAACCAAAGTTCCATCTCTGAACCCAAGAGGATTGGTGCATAGCTGTGGTTGTGCTAGAGGAAGCGTGCAGGGAGCTCGTGCTGTGCTTTCAACACAAATAGAGCTCATAAGGAATAGTTTATCACTTAAACCATCTCTTTAATTCTGCAGAGTAGAGGGAAGACCTCAAAAAAGGCTCAGATACAACTACCACGGCCACCAGGGTCTTTCAGTTCTGGAATCCCTCTGGCACAAATAGCTCAGAGCAATTCACAAACATTTATTGATGAAATCCCGTGACCCCTCCCCCAAGTAAATACTTTAACATCCCATTCTGCAGAGGGCAAAATGGTAACATGGAGAAGCTCAAGGTTTTTGGCTGCCTGCCATGCGGAGAAAACGGACTTCTGGCTGCATTCTGAAAGAAATCGTCACCAGGTACACAGTGGATTATTCAAGAAACGTGGAGAAAAGAGCATAGGGCTGTAAGTCTGACCTGGACGCTGATCCTCACTTGCTGGGGAATGGTGGCCAACTTACCTCCCGGCTCTGGCCTCAGTCTCCCCACGTGTGAAATGGAAGGTTGAACTAGAAGACCTAAAGCCCCTCTACCTGTAAAAAAGTCCTCCACTAAGCTGGAGGACTGCACCAGCTTTCACAACATTGCAAATCCTAAACCTTGCAACCCTCTTTCCTGTTGGAGGGTCTCCTCTATGCCTCTCCTAATTCAGCGCTTTAAAGCCTGGTTCTACTTCTCCTCCTCCAGGTGGTGTTCCCTGATTTGTTGCTGCCTATAAGATTTCGTGGCCTTCAGAACACCTGATTGCTTATGTTTTCACGTGGAAGGAGCTCAAACAATATTTACTAAATTAGAAGATTCTGTGTGGCTTAATCCTTAATTCAAATACCCTCACCTAACCAGTGGGATCTTGAGGGCAGAATTAGAAAAGCGCTTGTTAAAACTTAAATATCTTAATAGATCTTCAACCTTCAATATGTATTAATAGGTGCTTTTTTTTTCCCCTAAATCCATCTGGATTTTAAAATCCTGATGATATATGCCCAGAAAGGTGGTTCTTAATGTGCAGGCCCAATTTAATGCACTGTAATTTAATTTAGCAATTAATTATTGATCATCTACTCTTTGCCAAAAACTAGAGTAGACTTTGGAGTCACAAAGATTTCTAAGATTTAGTTCTTTTCCTGCAAGCTATTCGGCTCCATGAGAGAAACCAGCAAGGAGAAAGGCAGCTGTAATACATTGAGATTACTTCAATAGCAGAAACAGGAGGTCTGAGGCAAATAAAGAATAAAAAGGCCAATTACAGCTCAGATTTTGTTGAATTTGTTTTACCTTAGACCCTGACTTAGTAAAGTAGTAACATAAATATTTCATAAGACAAAGTTTGAAGATCTCATGATTATTGTGTATGTATGCTGGGGGTCAGAGGGAAAGGGGTTGCCGCATGAGAAAAACTTAAACTGGATGTTCTTTTAAAGGAAATGCAGTTGGCATGAACACAGCTTTCAAACTAATGGATACCAAGGTATAGATTCACTGTAAATAAAAGTAGGTCATTTGAGACAATCCTGCGGCATCACATATAGGAATACTTCTCCTTCCTGGCTAGGTTTCCTTAGATGGAAAAGGGGTGGTTAGATGAGGTAATCACAATATCCCCTTCCAGCTTTGGTGTTCTGAAGCTACGTGGAACACAGATAGTGTCTTCTCTGTTGCCTCCCACAACATTTATTGCTGGGTTGGTCACCAGAAAGGAAGACAGGAAGGATGAAACAAGAAAAGCAGAGAGAGAGAGGGTTGTTTTCTCCCTCCAGGGACTGAATTGTGAAGAAAGGTGAAATTCAGGGGTATTCAGAAGAGAAAAGAAGTAGCAGGCGATGAGTTGTCATTTTAAGTGTATGCCTTAGATATAATAAAAGGCTTTTATATTGTGTAGTGACATTAGCCAGATGCTTGTAAGCAGAAGGCTTGGGTTCAAGTTCTGGCACTGTAATTAGTTTGTAGATCCTTAGGAATTCACTTACTCTCTTGAGCCCTCTCCTCTGTAAAGTGGAGTAAATAACGTTGACAATTTAGATACGTTAAATATTTGAGAGAGATGTGCTTTGTAAACCGCAAAAGGCTATATAGAGGTTGGTTGTTGTTGTTATAGAGGGGTGTGATACTTTACCCAAAGGATGATTTTATAGACATTGGTGACAGGCAGTGAGAGGAAGAAGTGGAAGTCAGGGAGTCATCAAATCTGCCAGAATACCCCATTTGATCCTCACATTAGCTGTGAGCTGAGTCTGTATTGTGTGTCTCCTTTCACAGAGCAGTAAGCAGAAGCTGCACAGAGCTGGTGGGCTCTCGCAAGCCCATCGATCTATACATTCAGAGAAAAAGCCGCTAATAATTTCCAACTCACCCTGTAGCAGACACACACATAGTGTTGAGATTGCTCATGGCCATAGAAGGGCCTCAGCTGGTAAATTTATAGAAGGCTGGTCTGCATTTTTAAGCAAGATACCTAAGCCTCCAGAGTTCACCCTGAATTTAAAAAAAAAATCTTTACAAGTATATGATTTTCACAAGCTGAGATTTATGTAGAGATTTAGGTTTGCTGATGTACAAAGTAACTTTTTCATTCATGGGGCAGATGCCAAAGTAAACCAAAGTTAGTATATGAGCACCACCTAGCGGGTGATTTCAGTCAACGCAGACACTAGAGGAGAAAATGGTAGCAAAGAAAATGTGTACCCCCAAAGCTTTGGGAAGGCTGCAGAGGAAATAGCAGTGATCAATGGGAACCTTGGGCTGGTCGCGGTGGCCCACACCTTTAATTTCAGGGCTATGGAAGGCTGATGCAGGACGATAGTTCGAGGCCAGGACTGTGATACCAGCCTGGGCAACATGGCAAGACTCCAGTCTCTACAAAAAATAGAAATTTAGCTGGATATGGTGACATGTGCCTGTCTTGTACCAGCTGTTCTAGAGGCCAAGGCAAGAGGATCACTAGGGCTCAGGAATCCCAGGCTGTAGTGAGCTGTGACTGCAATACTTCTCCTAATCCAGGATGACAGAGTGAGACCCTGTCTCAAAAAAAACAGAGGAAAGCAAAGGAAACCTTAGCCAGGAGCTCTAGTAGTTAGCATGGGTCAACACGTCTTCCACTACAGCTAAGGTATGATGAAAGATTAGACCACGGAAACAGTCCAGAGACTGTCTAGTTTTAACTCTGTTTCTTGGCCTGTGAAATGGGGATAGTAATTCCTGCTTTACAGAGTTGATGATGAGATTATATTATGGTACTAATCTGAATGCATTTAGAACAGTATCTTCTATGAAAAATAATAATTCTTGGTAGCTACCAGCTTGTCACCTATCATCTATCTCCTTTGGATCTCAAGCAGCTGTTAATATCTTAGGTTTCCAAATAAAAAATGAAGTTGAATATGGGTCAGTGACAAGTTCAAGGTCACACAGCCCATAGATGGCAGGGCTGGGTTTGACCACCAGTGTGATATGTCCAAAGCTCAAGCTGACTCAACTATACCAGGTATTAGATGCACAAAATTTGCTCTTTTTCTTCTCCCTTCATTTTATTTCTTAAGATCAACATTTGGGTGCTAGAACGTACCTAGCTTTGTGCATGCACACAAATAAGTATCATCACATTCACTGTACAGATGTAGAAGCTCAAACTCAGAAACACTAAATAATCTACCAAAAAATTAACACAATGACTGAGAGATCCAAGATTTGGACTCTTTCTGACTCTTTGCTATAGAGTATTGCTTTAATCCATCTTCTACTGACTCATTCACTCATCATTCATCTCTAATTGTGAAGTATGTTTCTGTTTCTGTTTATATCCCAAGAGCTGCCGGTTTATTTAAATGGACATCTGCATTTATTAGGTCTCTGGCTCATCTAATTGTGATCTATTGTTCTGCCTATAGAGGAATAGAGGGTTATCTTTGATGTACAAAATTGTTTCTCAGATTCCCATCAGCTCAAGCAGGGTGATGTGTCCCAAGAGGGCTGAGGACAAGCTGGCTGAATGGAGAGAACGTCATCTCTGAGCCCAGGGAGGGGTTGCTGGTTCAGTTAGTCTTTAAAGAGGTGACTGAAGAGCCTTCCAAAAAGAATTACTGGGAGAGTTTAACACAGTAAATAAAGACTACTCGTGTTTCTCAAGGCTATACTTTGTAAAGACCCAGGGACACAGAGCCCAAATGTGGTTTGTTTGTTTATTATGTATTTATTAGAGACAGGTTCTTGCTCTGCTGTCTGGGCTAGAGTACAGTGGCACAGCCATAGCTCACTGCAACCTTGAGCTTCTGGGTTCAAGCAGTCCTCCCACTTCAACCTCCCATATAGCCAGGGCCACGGTTGTACCTCCGTGCCTATTTTACTTTTTTGTAGAGATGGGGTCTCACTATGTTGCCCAGGCTGGTCTCAAACTCCTAGACTAAAGTAATCCTCCCACCTAGGCCTTCCTAAGTGCTGGGATTACAGATGTGAACCTCTGCACCCACCTCCAAGTGTGGTTTGATCAAAGTCAGTGAAAGAGCTTGACAGTGGCAAAGTTCCTTGACTTCTAACTTCCTGTTAGAACTAGTTATTTTGTCCAAACCCTGGCAGTATAACTCAGAGGACTCAAATTACCCATGGCGTGAAGAAACTGCTCTTCCTGGCAGCTGCTTCTCTCTAGTGGTTACTTTGCCTGAAAGCAAGAAGATGCTTGGAATTGAATCTCAGAATTAAAAATCTGAACAGATAGAAATAGGATGCTGTTTCACCAAGAAAGTCAGGTGTGGCCATCTATACACTCTCAGAGGAGTGTGACGGCAACAATAGCAATGACATGACATACCAAGTTGCTTGTATTCTGGCCTTTGCAAAAATGCATCTTGTGAAATGTGTTAGAAGAAAAACAATAATTAAAATATTCTAATCTGGGATACATGAATACAGACATATTTCTTTTAAAACGATTTGAGAAATGCCGATATGTGTTGTTCTTCTTTTTCGGCCTTATAACATGAATTCCCATTTTAAAAATTGGACAATTGAGGTCCATGGGATAGCCATACAGTGGTCCAAAGCTGAGCTATGCAATGACAATGTCTTTTGGAAATATGTATCAAGACAGAAACTCTACTGGCCTGTGTGCCTGCATGAGCTGTGCTGAGCAGAGACCCATGCCAACCCAAAAAGACTGTAGTGTGAACAAAAAAAGAACATAAAATAAACAAGAAGTCCTCGAGATCTTTTTGTTATTTGCTACTGCAGCATAGCCTCAGTTACCCTGAATTCTATAACACATCTTTCATAAGCTAGCTTCTGTTTTGGTCCCCTCTGGGTCAAAGGGTACAGGGGACAAGGAGATGGGTCATTTCTTATTCCCGATTGACTTCTCACTCTCTAGGCCCTGCCAAAGATTAAAGCCAACTTTTTTTTCTCTTGGGGTGTTTCCCTGAACTCCTCAGAGGTTTCATGTTGGACACTCCTCCCCTGCAGTTTCTTTGACCACAGTCTTTTCTAGCTATTCTAGGAGGTCTCTGCGGGTCTGTCCTCATTCTTTGGGCCTTCACAGGTGTACCACCCATCTCCTTCTGTATGTTTTCCTTGTCCCTCCAGGCAGACCTACTGAACAGAACCAACCAAGACTCCAATGAGCTCTGTATCATTGGCCCACACATGTTCTTTGGGAAACAATCACTGGCTCCTTGCCCTGACAAACTTTCTAACTGCAGGTCAGTAGCAATGCAATAGTCTCTCCTGGCTCTAATTCAAAGCAGTTAGTCAGTTCTTCTTTTCTTTTTTATATTTACTGAAACCAGACTTCAGTCTACAGTCAGCTTTAGATTTCTTACCATGACCTAATTGTAAACTCTCATATCTCAGACTTGCAAGGGATGTATTCCAGAGTTCTTTAACTGGTATCCCTAGAGCCCCTCTTACTAGCTAAGCATTGGAAGATAGCCCAGTATATTAGATAATAGGGAAGTCCAACTGCTATAACAATCAACCTTCGGATATCTCTCTCCTGACTCAATACTGCTTATTTCTCATTCATGTCACCATCCACGCAGGTTGGCAGCAGAGAGGGACCCTGTTTTAAGCTGTCATTCATGGACCCTTGCTCTTTCCATATAATGGCTCAGATCCTCCATGGCCTTTAAGTTCTCTTCTGGTTTCATTTCATTCAGCTGCAGAGGACAGGATGAGAGAAAGAGCATGTGAAGTATCACACAGGAGGTTTTAGAAGCCAGACTTGGAAGTAGCATTTATAACTTCGACTCATAATTCTTTGGTCTGTTCATTTCAATGAGAGTTGAGAAATGTAGTCTGTCTCCAGAAGAAAAAGGAAATGTGCAGCATGTTTTAGACAACATATCACATTGTTTCTGCTTCAGTCCTCAGCCCTGGTTACTAAGTATCCATTATACTGTTCTACCCGTCATAGAATACACTCAGCTTGTTCCCAGGAGAAATAAGCCAAAGCCCCACTAAGTCATCTCATCTAGTTCAAGATTAAGATACTTCACTGATGCATGGTTTTCTCTATCAGTTCTCAACATGAGTTCTCAGGCTCTGGGTACCTATTCAGAAAAGAGGTAAATAGAGAGACACAGCAGTTAATGGACTAATGAAACTTTGAAATCTCCGTGTTCCTCTAATGGAGAACAGAGAAAGTTCACGGACAAGCCCTGATTCTGTTCTCTGAACAATACTTCTTTGAGCATTCATTGTTTTCAGTGGCTCTTGGCTGCAAACTCAGAGGTTCTCTCCTATCCATTACACTCCTAAGTCACAATTGAAGTGGACATTTCGGAATGCTCTCTTTGAGGACTTCTTATGTTTTGAGGCCTACATCCAATCCAAAGGTCATTCTAAGCTTTGCCAAGCACTCACAGGGCTTTGAACTGGGACGATGGTTTCATGGCAATATTGTTTCCTCAAAAACATTGTGGGCTTGTGACTTATTTCATTCCAATCAGTTTCATATACTAGTGACTACACCCAACATTTTTTCCCAGACAGGGTTTTATAATTTTCTTTCTTTT
>NW_016107635.1:178124-194768 GCF_001604975.1 Cebus imitator | reverse complement strand
AAAAAAAAAAAAAAAAAAAAAAAAAAAAACAAATTTCTGATGTCCAGCTCCCATGCCATACTAATTAAATCAGAGTATCTGGGAGTAGGAGCCAAAGGTCATCAATATTTTTTAAAGATCCTCAGATTTTCCAAATTACCACAGATTAAGAACCATTGCCCTAGAACAGGAATCAGCAAACTATAGCCCAAAAGCAAAAGTCAGCCCACTGTCTGCTTTTATAAATAAAGTTTTATTAGTACACACAAGTTATTGAAACAAGTTTTATTGGAACATAAACCTATTCATTTATGTATTGTCTATGGCTGCTTTTGCATTACAACGGCAAAGCTGACTAGCTACAGCAGAGACCATATGGTTCACAAAACCTAAAATATCTATTACCTCCTCTGTTACCAAAAAAGTTTGCTAATTCCTACTCTAGAAGCTAGGAGACCTCCAAAAGAGAGAAGATAAAGGATAAAAAAGAATGTAGAGCGCCATATAGGAAGCTTTAGGGTTTACGCACGTTTCAATTTCTACACCTTTTAAAATACTTATATTAGTGATTTTGATATTCTGTTTCAGCTTTGGTTCCTTCAATGTCCCAAAGATATTTTTTGAAAGACTCCATCATTTATTTAAATTTTTAAATGGTACAGAGTGATTCAAATTTCCTGTTTCTTATTGAGTCAATTTAAGTGAATTTTATCTAGAAATATGTTCATTTTTGTTATCAATTTTAGTATAAAATTGATCATGCTGTTCTCATATATTATCATCTGCTTTATTTGCAGCTGTGTCTCTGTTTTCATTACTGATATTACTTACTGTCTCTTTTTTCATGTTAGTAAACCTTCCTAGAAGTTTATAAATTTCGTTAGCTTTTTCAACAAACCATTTCTTGGCTTTGGTGACTTTGTTTTTAATTTTGTTTCAGTTTCATTGCTTTTGTTCATATCACTGTTTAGAACTTATTAATTAAATTTTCTTTTGTCTCGTTATTTTCTAACCAGTTAAGTTAGATACTTATGTTAACAATTTACAGCCATTTTTGCTTCTTAATATGATTATAGGAGGCTAACATAACTCTTGAAAACAGTTTTCACCATATTCCAAATGTTGATAGCTTAGTGTTTTTATTATAATAGTTTTACTTTAATACAAAGTTTCATTATTTGTTTGTCTTATAATTTAAAAATATTTTTAAAATTCCCCAGTGAATGTCACACTTTAAACTTTTGTTTATCACTAACTTACTTGTTCATCATAGTCAAAGAACATGTGCTCTATGAGGCCTATTCTTTGCAATGTGTTAAGTACTGCTTCATAAATTAATATGTATATGATGTACATATACCCGAAAAAGTGTGTATGCTGGAATTACTGTATGCATAGTTGTCAGGCAAAATGGCACAGCAGTTCAAAGTACTGACGTTAGAACCAGAATGCCTGGTTTCACATCCCAACTACCTACTCGCTGTACCACTAGAAGCCATGAAACCTGGAAGCCCAGGAGGCAGAGGCTACAGTAAATTTTCTGTGCTTCAGTTCAAGCATCTGTAAATTGGGGATTACCATAGGCTCTATCTCATACTGCTGTTGATAGGAATAAATTAGTTAATACATACAAAGCACTTCAGTACCTGGCACTTTGGAAACATCCATTATTATATGTTTATAAAGTAAATCTTCATAATCTTGTTGATAAAATCTTCTATATGTTTACTTTTGTCTGTTTAATTTGTATGTACAGTGAGAAATGTGTAAAAATTATTCAGAGCGATAGCAGTTTTCACTTTTGTCACATTTCCCTGTGTTTCTGTCAGATATTATCTGGTGCTATTTTATTAGATGCGTAAAAGTTTAGATTGGAATATCTTCCTGGTAAGATAGCATTGTGCAACAACATTTTCCCTGTAAGTATGCTGACCAGGCATGGTGGCTCACGCCTGCAATGATAACATTTTGAGAGGCTAAGGCGGTGGATTTGCTTGAGGCCAGGAGTTCAAGACCAGCCTGGCCAACATGGTAAAACCCCATCTCTACTAAAAATTCAAAAATTAGCTGGCTGTGGTGGTGGGTGCCTGTAATCCCAGCTACTCAGGAGGCTGAGGCATGTGAATCTCTTGAGCCCAGGAGACAGAGGCAGAGATTGCAGTGAGCTGAGATTGCACCAGTGCACTCCAGCAAGGGTGACAGAGCAAGACTCTGCCTCAAGGGAAAAAAAAAAAAGAAAGAAAGAAAGAAAAAGAAAAGAGACTACTTTTATCAGATATTAATAAAATTATTTTCAGTTTTTGGAGTTAGTATTTTTTCTAGTATATCTTTTTTATCCCATCCCTTTATTTTCAATATTACTTTGTTCTTATGTTTTCGGCATGCCGTTTGTATAGAACATATAACTTCCAAAAAATCCAGTTTGACAATCTCTACCTTGAAGCTGGTGACTTTAGTTTATTCATATTTGTTGTGATTTCTGGTATATTTGTATATGTTTCTGTCAATTTATGTTCTGCCTTTTCCTGAGAAAAAGCAGATCTTCTGTTTCTGATCTTCTGTTTCTCTATTCTTTTATCTTCTTGATTAAGTGATATTTTTCTTATTCCATGTATTTTTTAATGTGTCTAGTCTGGAAGTTAGTTGCTTACTTTCCAGTCTCTGAATGGTTAACGTTAAAACTATACTACACGTACCTGTCAAAAGTCAGTATCATAACTGGCATTCTGAATTCAAATATTTAGAAATTCAAAAATTACTACAGAGTTGGTCCTCAATACCTGGATTATGTGATATTATTATTGTATGTTTTGGTACTTTGTTGTAACCTGTAAATTAATCATTATTATAATTATTGTTTTATATAGATAATGCTTGTTTTCTTTTCGAATTTCAGACCTTCCTTTGGAAATCATTTTTCTTCTTCCTGGACTTAATCCTTTAAACATTGCTCTAGTGACACCTGCTGGTATTAATAATTTGTTTACATTTATCTGACTAGTCATTTGATCCTCTTTCTTAAAAGATAATTTGTTTGGTACACAATTCTAGATTCACGCTTTTTTTTTTTTTTTTTTTTATTTTTTTTTTTTTTTTTTTTTTCTCACTACCTTGAAGTTATTTTTATTGTTGAGATGTCTACTCTTAGTCCACTTTCTCTTTCTTTCTTTCTTTTTTTTTTGAGATGGAGTCTCATTCTGTTGCCAGGCTGGAGTGCGGTGGTGTGATCTCCGCTCACTGCAACCTCTGCTTCCTGGGCTCAATTGATTCTCCTGCCTCAGCTCCCCACGTAGCTGAGACTACAGGTGCGAGCCTCCACACCCGGCTAATTTTTATATTTTTAGTAGAAACGGGGTTTCACCATGTTGGCCAGGATAATCTTGATCTTTTGTTCTCGCGATCCGCCTGCCTCAGGCTCCCAAAGTGCTGGGATTACAGGAGTGAGCCACCGCGCCCGGCAATTTTCTCTTTCTTTGTAGACACGAAGCTTTTCTTTATTGGCTGCCTTAAAATGCTCTTTATATTGTGGTGGCGGTGGTATTCTTCAGCTGGAAAACAGTGTGTGTCATTCCATCCTCTATGTCCCTTAACCTGTTCCTGGGTTCTTTGTGTTGTGTTCTAGCATCAGATCTATCTTAGATTAGCTCTGTCTTGAGTTATGCCTAATCGGCTGTTTAATTTATCCACTAAGGCTGTAATTTTAATGACATCGTTCTTCATTTCTTAGAGTTCTAATTTGTATGTTAGTTTTTTTAATGTGTCTGTTTATTTTTTTTTCTTTGTGTGTTTTGAGGGAGGGAAAGGGAGATATCTGGTCATTTTTTTATAGCTTGTTACTTTTAAAAGTCCCAGTTTCTTGCTTTATTTTTAGACATGCTCTACAGAATTATTTTGTATCCTATATTTAAGCATTATAATATTTAACATTTTCATTTGTTTCTGCTGATACTAGCTTCTCTTATTTTGTGCTTTTTAGTGATTTGAGCTGTGAGTTCACATTTGGTTGAATATTATCTATGAAAGTCCTGAGGACCTAAACTGGGGAGACTTTCCTCCACAGAAGATTTACTTTTGTGTCTGCTGGGAGCCAGAGGACACATCGAATTTTGAACCTTGTTTTCCATCTTTCAGGAATCTGATTTAATGTGAGAATCTTAAGTGTAATTCCCCTACTGTTCAGAGTATCCAGAGATTAGGTTTGCAGACTCTAATGCTGCCATTAGCATTCATTCCCAGAGAAAATCTGGTTTTGTGTCCTGTACAAGGCACTATTCTGTTCTCCCTAATCTCATTTCAGCTCCCTCTTATTTTCTTGTTCTTTTCTTCTTTATTTTTAATTTTTTGTCTTTGAAGATTTCACTTTCTTTAGCAAGCACATAAGTACATTAAAATGTATGCACAGGAGCAAGGTGTCTGTTGAGATTGGAGTTTGACTAAAAGGAATTGGCTTAAGCCTTATTTTTTCCAAAGATTACAGGTTATCGACAATATCGTCAGTCTGTCCCGCAGCACATTTTAAGATTTAGTGGTAGGATGATTAGTTGTGGCTGTTATTTATATTTTGGGTGGACTAGATGATGATGGAGAGGTCTGTAGCACTACATTTAACAAAATTGCTTAAGTCAATAGGAAGTAAGATATCTGCTTTTGCTCGCTTTCTTTCTTTCTCTTTCTTTTTTTTTGGCATGAGTTTTTTTTAAAAAAACAAAACAAACAACAACAACAAAAACAAAACACTGATATGACTTAAATCCAGACTCCTTCATTTTGAAATGTGGCTTTGGGTAAGGGATCTAAGTTTCTTGTTTCCTCATTTGGAAAGACCTTTTTCAGGACTGTGGGAAGACTTGCAAAAGTACACAGACACTTGCTTGCCGCTTATTGACTATAAGAACATAGAGAGAGCATATACAGCTTTTGTGACCATGTGAAAATAGCACATCTCTCAAGAGAAATGCATTCGGCAAGTGCTTGTCTTGATGAGTAGAAACCAAGCTGGATTTGAGCACATACTTATCCACTTACTGGGAGGATCCACTTGCAGAAATGACTTGTGCCACTGTATACAATTGACAATAAAATGAGTAACTTGGACTGACTCTCTGAGCTCAAGGTTAAACAAGTTCAAAGACTTGAGCTCAGAAGGGGTATCAGGTTCCACTGGCAGAAAAGCAAGTGTATATAAAAAGGAGACACTTTTTGACTATGTTGGCTTTATGTCTCAAAATACATATTAAGGAGTGCTATTTTAAGATGAGATCATTCTGAAGATCAATAAGTGCTGTGCCTCATAGAGGTTTGGCTCTGGAGCCATAATGTCTAGGTTTGGATTTCAATTCTGCCACCTATCAACTATGAGTTTTTGAGAAAATTCTTCAACTTCTCTGTGCTTCATCTTTCTCATCAATAAAATAGGAATATAATAATTTAGGCTGGGTACAGTGGCTTACACTTTGTAATCTTTCTTTCCTTTCTTTCTTCTTTCTTTCTTTCTTTTTTTTCTTTCTTTTCTCTCTTTCTCTCTCTCTCTCTATCTCTGTATCTATCTCTTTCCACATTTTCTTCAAAATGGAGTCTAACTCTGTCACCCAGGCTGGAGTGTGGTGGTGTGATCTCAGCTTACCGAAACCTCCACCTCCCAGTTTCAAGCGATTCTCCTACCTCAACCTCCCGAGTAGCTGGGATTACAGGCAGTTGATACTATGCCTGGGTAAATTTTTTTTTAATTTTTAGTAGAGACAGGGTTTCACCATGTTGGCCAGGCTGGTTTCAACCTCCTAAACTCAAGTGATCTCCCCATCTTTGCCTCCCAAAATGCTGGGATTACAGGCATGGGTGGAAGAAATTTCTAAGCAGCAAAGCATTCAAGAGGTGAATTGTGTTCTGTTAAAGGCATTCAGTTTTATAAGGGAAGCAGAGTATAAAAGCTCAGAAAATATGCAGCCTGACAATGTGAAAGAAAAGAAAATTTTTCCTTTTCTGAGGAGAAATTCAAGCCAGCTGCAGAAATTTGCATAAGTAACAAGGAATTGAATGTCAATTCCCAAGAAAATGGAGAAAATGTTTCCAGAGCCTGTCAAAGGTCTTCATGGCAGTCCCTCCCATCACAGGCTCAGAGACCTAGGAGGAAAAAGTTGGCATCTCACTCTGTTGCCCAGACTGGAGTGCAATAGTGCATTCATGGCTCACTGCAGCCTCCATCTCACAGGCTCAGGTAATCCTTCCGTGTCAGCCTCCAGAGTAGCTGGGACCACAGGTGCTCACCACTATGCCCTGCTAATTTTTTATTTGTAGATACAGGGTTTCACTATGTTTCCCAGGTTGGTCTCAAACTTCTGGGCCCAAGCAATCCTCCTGCCTTTGATTCCGAAAGTGCTGGGATTCCCAATATGGGCCACCACACTTGTATATTTATTATGACCTTAATATGTGCCAGGAATAGTTATAAAACCTTTATGTGTAGCAATTCATTTATTCCTCAGAACTGTTAAACAGGAAGGTACTAGTCATATCCCCACTCCAAAGATGAAAACCTGAACTACAGGGAGATTAAGTCTTGCTAACATCACCCAGCTAAATAATAAGTAACCAGGATGCTAGCTCGGGGAGCTGGCTACAAGAACCTGCATGTTTCACCCCCAAGCTCTCTCCACTGCCTCTATGAGCTCTACAATCATGCAGAGAATTAACAAATGTTTCTGGAGCAAGAGATGGGGCAAGTAATGTCCCCATAATAGTCTTCGATGATAGAGACAACACATCTTTTTCTTTTTGACTCTCCTTCCCTGACCTCAGTGTCTTAAGTAACACTGTGTTTAAAATTCATTGGAAGTTCCTGAAAAAGAGATCGCCTTTATGTGTTACACAATCTGTTGTCTTAAATATAACTAGAATGCATGCCTAGTTTCTCCCTCGTGTCACACAGGATTCCCATAAGGGTCAACCCAGCTGTCTTTCTGCCTCCAATCTTACTCCCTTGAATTCACCCTCTACTCTCCATTTGAGTTCTGGCAGGAGATAAGTTTTTACCATTGCAGGAGATAAGTCACACTCAAAAGGTAAATTAAAGAAAGTTGAATAACAGGTACTAGGAAATAACAGTTTTCCCAGAACAGACTCAAGTAGGTGGTTGCTCCTAGAAAAGCCACACACGACTTTTCCAAGTCACTTCACAGTGACCCTAGTAAGCCAAATGCTTCTGCAGTTAATCCAGAGCATGAAGCTGTGATGAAACATACTACAACCTCCATTACCAAATGTTACATTTTGATGTCCTCTGGCTCAGGAGATGCCCTGTGAAATAAGTAGTTCACTATTACACTGTGTCAGAGCATACAGTGGAAAGATCAAACTTTCTAGACAGACCTACACAGGCAAGAGGCTTCAGCCCCTTGAGCCTCAGTTTGCTCATCTGTCAAATGGAGATAATGTATTGCAGGACGATGGTGAGGAATGAAAGAGTGCATGCTTGTAAAGTTCCTAGCACAGTAAATAAGAAAATAGAAAACCCAAAAGGGGAGGAGAAAAGAGTATAGTTACCAGAGGCTGGCAAGATCTATGGTTGAGAGAGAGAGATGACCATTGCAGTAAAAGTGTGGTCATATCAGGAAGAAACAGCCACAACCAAGACCAGCACCTGCAAAGAGGAAGGGGCTGGAATGAGTTAAATACCCAACCTCTCTCACCCATCCTCTTCTACTGTCTTCCAGATACCAGAGGGCCAGCTGCCCACATGACAGAGTCAGCAGAACGCTAGACTGGATCTGGAAAGGTAAAAGGGGACTAACCAGCACAAATGGTCCTTTCTCAACTTTTGTTCTGTTTGGCTTTTTACAATCAATGCTGTAATGAATGTCATATGTATATCTTTGCATAGTGGGCTTTTAATTCTGTAGGATAGATTGCTGGTTGTGAGACTGTCAACTCAAAGGGTTTTAAAAGTTCTAAATGTTTGCTGATGCCACCAAAGAACTTACACAAAAGCCTTTGGCAATTTTACCCACACTGTATATATACTTTCATAACCAGTAGGTGTTTTCTAATGTCTTAAAACATGTTGATCAGAGCGGCAGAAATTGTTACTTAGTGTCTTATATTCCATTTCCTAGATGACTAGTGAGATTGAGCATGATTTCTTAAGTATATAATGAGATCACTTCTGCAAATTTCCTGTTTCTGTTAGGGATGTTTATGACCTGTATTGGCATTCTTTACTTTACTTGCCTTTCTTCTTTCTTTAGGTATCTTTGGTTATATACAAGTTCAGGGGTGCTTTCATTTTGTTTTGTATAGAGTCAAATTTCCAAAACAAAAATCTGACCTTTGGCTTAAAACCCTCGAATGTCTGCCCCTTGCCTTCAGAATATGATCCTAATCCCTTTCCTGAATTAAAAGGTTCTTTCAAAACGTAGTTACTGACAAGCTCCTCAGCATTGTCTCTGGTCATCCTCTCCTCCTTCCCACCTACATCTCAGGTACAGGTACAGGTGTAAACCTGTCATGCTATTGCTTCATCTTCAATGCATTTGCACTTACTGTTTTCCTGAGATGACTGTCCTCACTTCCTCTTTGCCAGCTAATTACGATAAGGATAGTAGATACCACATCAACATTGTTTTATCTGTAATATTTTACTTGTCCCAGCCTCCACTATCTTTCCAGACTGAGCCACAGAAGGTGTCAGGCATGGCAGACTGGATTAAAGGCAAACCACAAAAAATATGCTTGAGGCAGGAAATACCGCAATGAATAAGCTTCAGTGTCTGTGTCCTAGGGGTACACATCCTGCTGGCTGAGTTACATCACCCACATTAGACAGAACAAGCTTCAGCAATATATTAACAATGCTCACTTTAGTTTTTCCTACCAATTGTTTTCCCACAAAAGACTCAACGAAGTGATTGCTCCTAGAAAAGCCACATACAATTTGTCCAAGTTACCTCACAGTGACCCTAGTGGGCCAGATGCAACATTCTGTGGTTACCCCAGAGCACAAAGCTGCAATGAAACATAGTACAACCTCCACTACCAAATGTTACATTTTGATGTCCTCTGGCCCAGGAGATCCCCTGTGAAGTAATACACGAAGCTTCACTGCATAGCAAGTGACTGCTCTAATGCATCACTCTTAGCAAACCCATTTCTCCTTGGCTTGATATGTAAATATGTGTTGGACATTTTAGACCTATTTTTTAAATCTCTATGGAGACAAACTCCAATAATCCAATCAAAGCACTCTTGACCACCTCCACTTTAAATAAATCTAATGCAAGAAAGTTCAGATTTACAGAGCAATGTGCTATTCTTTCTAAAATAATACAAATAATAAGTCTGCCCAAAAAATCTTCCCTGAAGTAGTTCACTATTGCACTGTGTCAGAACACAGTGCAAAGACCAAAGCTTTCCAAAAAGACCTATATAGGCCAAGGGCTTCACCTCCTTGAGCTTCAGTACACTCATCTGTCAAATGGAGATAATATATATCTTGCAGGGCAATCATGAGGAATGAAAGAGTTCATATTTGTAAAATGCCGAGCACAGGAAATAAGAAAATACAAATAAATAGTGGAAAACATTTCTTTTTTTTATTAAATCTAGTCTCCATTTCTCATACTATTTTGGATAAGGAAGAAAAAGCATCAAGTCAACCAGTTTTACTTCTGACACTAACTAGTTTTATTTTTTTATCTAAGCTCTGCATATTTCTAAGAATTTTTGATGGCTGAATAACCAGCAAAGAAGACATCCTAGTAATTAAGGACACATGCAATCGGATGCAGACAGACATATTCATTGAAATGTTTCCTTAAGAAAATACTGCATTTTTTGTCGGGGGAAATGTCAAAGCACCGTGAGTGAGTGTATTAGTCAGGGTTTTCTAGATGGACAGAAGTAATAGGATAGATGTACATATGAAGGAGAGTATCTTAGGAGAATTGACTTACGAGATCACAAGGTGAAGTCCCTCAATAGACCATCTGCAAACTGAGGAGCCAGGAAGCCAGTCCGAGTCCCAAAACCTCAAAAGTAGGGAAGCCGATCGTGCAGCCTTCAGTCTGTGGCCGAAGGCCTGAGAGCCCCTGGCAAATCAGTGGTGTAAGACCAAGAGTCCAAAAGCTGAAGAACTTGGAGTCTGATGCTTGAGGTCAGGAAGCATCCAGCACAAAAGACAGATGGAGGTCAGAAGGCTTAACCAGTCTAATCTTTCCACTTTCCTCTGCCTGCTTTTGTCTTAGCTGTGCTGGCAGCTGATTAGATGATACCCACCCAGAGTGTGGGTGAATCTGCCTCTCCTGGTCCGCTGACTCAAATGTCAATTTCCTTTGGGGATACCCTCACAGACACATCCAGGAACAATACTTTGCATCCTTCAATCCAATCAAGTTGACACTCAATATTAACCATCGCATTGAATAATGTTTTAGGTGCCTTCTAAGAAGACAGGTATTCCTGCCCTCTTTTTCATGAACATCCGGATGAGTCTAGGTCTATAATTTAGGAGGGTAGTAAAAAGCAGAGAAAGACCCGAATTTGTTTTAAATAATACAAAGGTAAGATAATCAAGTTTTTCTCTTACTTAATTTTCTTTATTTTAATAACTTTAGAGGTATAAGTGGTTTTTGGTTGCAAGTATGGATTGTCTAGGACTTTAGTGAACCATCACCTGAGTAGTATACATTATACCCAATAGGTAGCTATTCAGCCCTCAGCTACCTTGCACTCTTCCCCTTTCTGAGTCTTCAGTACCCATTATACCACTGGGTACACCTTTGTGTACCCACAGCTTAGCACTCACTTGTAAGTGAGAACATATGGTATCTAGTTTTATATTCCTTAATTTACTTAAAATAATGGGCTCTAGTTTCATCCAAGTTGCTGCAAAAGACATTATTTCTTTTTTTTTGATTGAATGGTATTTCATGTTTTATATATATATATATATATATATGTATATATATATAAAACATGAAATATATATATTATATATATAATATATAATATATATAATATATATATTATATATATATTATTTATATAATATATATATTATATATATTATATATATAACATGAAATACTATTCTGTATGTTATATATATTTAATATATGTATACATTTATTTTATATATATATATATATATATATATATATATATATTACTTATCTACTCATCAGTTGATGGGCATTTAGGTTGATCCCATATCTTTGCAATTATAAATTGTGATGCTATAAACATAAGCATGAACATGTCTTTTTGCTATTTTGACTTTTTATCTTTTGAGTAGATACCCAGTAGTAGAATTGCTGGGTCAAACGGTAGATGTACTTTTAGTTCCTCAAGAAATCTCCACACTGTTTTCCACAGAGGTTGTACTAATTTATATTCCCACCAGCAGTGTATAAGCATTCCCTTTTCACCAGATCCAGGCCAAAATCTGTACATCTTTTTTTTTTTTTTTTACTTTTTAATAATGACCATTCTGCCTGGAGTAAGGTTGTATCTCATTGCTGTTTTAATTTGCGTTTATCTTAGGCTAGTCCGGAGTGCAGTGGCATGATCTCGGCCCAGGACAACAGGCACATGCCACTACACCAGCTAATTTTTGTGTTTTTAGTAGAGATGGGGTTTCAGCCTATTGGTCAGGCTGGTCTCAAACTCCTGGCCTCAGATGATTCACCTGCCTCAGCCTCTGCAAGTGCTGGGATTACAGGCTTGAGCCACCACACCTGGCGGGGTGCATTTATCTTTTTATTAGTGACATTGACAACTTTTTCCATAAGTTTGTTGGCCATTTGTATATCTTCTTTTGAGAAATATCCATTCAGATATTTGCCCACTTTTTGATGGGATTAAGAAAATTAAATTTTAATTAATAACTGTGGTTGGGAAAATCAGGTGGGGAGAGAGTCTGAAAAGTTTATTTCTGCTCGTAAAATAGAAGAGGAAAAACAATCTTAGGAAAAAGACTTTGGGAAGAATGTTACTACTTAATAAGAATTTAAACTTGGTTGCAATATTTGTTGGGAGGAGCTGGGAGCTGGGAGCAGAGGCCAGAGCTGGATCTTAAAGAATTAGTCTCTACCTGTCCTCCTGACTTCTGATTGTCTTGAGACAGCAAAATTCTTTTAAAGTTTTTGTTTTTCTTTACTGTTTTGGGCAAATAGAGTCAGCCTTACTAAACAACAATTATTAAATTTCTCATGAGACTGAATGAGATAAAGCCTGCTGAGCTTAGGAATTGATTCCTATGTGTACTTGAGGCATTGAAGTCAAGATTCAGTTGTGATGTTCTTTACTTCAAGAAACTTTTACACTATCCAACATCAGTCTCATAAGAGGCTAAATTCTCGCCATTTGCAGGGCACTGATCCTGTCTGCTAGGAAGGATAAAGGAGAATGGAAGAGATGAAACGTCTTCAGGGTGAGAGGACTGACCATTTGCCTGATAAAGCTTTATGTCCATAGTTGTTCATCAAGAGTACAATGGAAAGGGTGGCTGTGAACCATAGAACAAAGGGGTAGCAAAAATCAGAAGACAATGTTCCAGTGAGTTCATTCTTGACTGGAACAAGCCTATTTATCTGCACACAGCTGCATTCATCCTCTCTTTCCAGTTAAAAAGAAAGAACTGATGTGATTGGTAGAATCACAGAATGGCAACATTGAAGAGACCATGGGCAAAGTGACTGAAATAAAAGCACGTGTGCTTCCTAAAGTGCATGTCAAAAATCTTCAATTAGGCACCAACTAGCTAGAAGAGTTAGATGCATTTTTTAAAGTGTTCTGATCCTCATTTTGTTCATAAAATGGAGATGGCAGTACATGCCCTGAAAAAGAGTTGTGAAGGTTAGAAATAACATGATTTTTTAAATCCAGCATATAGTAGACATCTAATACATGACAATTATTGTGTTATCAATTTTTTTATGTACGCTTTCCTAGGACTTACCCTCTGAATGTGAACACTGAATCACTAAGAATATATGCTCAACTACAAGGACCTTTTTTAGCTTTTTTTTTTTTTTCTGTTTTAAACAATGTGAAGCTCTGGTGCATAACCTGTGTCACTTGGACTAAGAAGGCTGTATCTTACACCACCAAATTGTTCCTCAGTTTTCATCTCTGCTATGGAACATGAGCTTGTATTTTGCTGAACTTTCCTAGCCTGGATATCTCTTTAATCTCCCACAGAAACTAAAACAAAAGAGAAGTGCTGTTTATATGATGTTAATGAATTTCTTGATTTGTAGATGTTATAAATAGGAAAGTAAGAAATCAAATATTAATGTAGTATCTTTACTTTTGTACTAGAGTGACGAAAGATCTAGAAGTTGTAGAAACGTTCTTAACGAAGCTTCTCTAATTAGCATTAGTATTAATGACTTGTCTTCTAACACTGTATGTGCCACAAAGCATCTTCAAACTGTATCTTAGAATAAATATAAATAGGTTAAGGAAACTCATTTGGACTTGCTTAAGACACCACAGAGATGCATTATCTGTGAGTAATTTTTTCTGTAAATTTAAAACATCTTGAAGTGAAATTTATTGTTTTTGTCTTAAATCAGAAAACTAAATAGTTTGGCATCAAACACAATGCTGGATTTACATGATGTCTTTGTACTTACGGATGGATGCAACCTGGACAAGTTATTTAACTTCTGAATCTCACTTCTGTCACGCATAAAATTAAAATTAATGTTGTCTGTACAACTTTAAGTGTAAAGCAGTCAACCTAGCACTGCATTGCAAGACAGCCTTCCTGAAGCACTGCTCTTTCCACTTCTTCTTTCTTAGCTGCTCTCAATAGTTATGCTTCCCATAGACTTTAGGCTCAACTCTTTATTTGTCCTTCAAGATGCTCTTCATTCTAGCCTTGGCCTACCTATTTGCAAAATGTCTTATTTTATATGCTCTGCACCTACCCAAATTGAACCACTTACCGTTTGTTTCACGTATCCCCAGAAGTTCCTAATGCATGTCTGCTTGTGCTATTTTCTCAGATAATCATGCCCTGTCTCCAGCATATCAAAATTTTGCCTACCCTTCAAAATTTCACTTTAAATGTTTCAAATTTCTTGACATTTTGAAATTTCCCCTGACACCCTCAGGCTTGAAATGCCTGACTCTCTCCTCTAAATCCTCAAAGAATTGTAGTCAACATTCATTTATTATGGGCTGTGCGTCCAGCTGTGTGTAGACACTGTAAGACAAGGAAGACACAGAGGTCTTCTTTAATAGTGAAAAAGGTGATTTCATATAAAAGAACTGAATGCAAAATTCTTACAACAATAGCATTGCATTCTCCCTTTTTCTATTTTATTACAAATAACTGCCATTGACTCCATGGTGTGGTATAGATTTAACCCCTACATGAGCAATCTTATTCCTGTCTTAACAGCGACACCAGTTAAAAAAGGAAACATACATATATATATATATATATAAATTTCAGAGAGGTTAAGAAACTTTTAAACATCTAGGTTTTATAACTGAGATCTATCTAACTTCAGAACTCATAACTACACAACTCGTATCTGAGATTTCATATTATGTAAGAAGAAAGCTTTCTTCTGAACTCAGAGAGGGCTGTCTTTGATTAGAACAAAAGGACTGTGAAATTGTGAGTTCCAGGAGCTCAAGGTCACGTCTAACTAATCTGTAGCTATCACCATGGCATTTGGTACTTATTTTACTGAGTGAGTGAGCAAAAGTGAACTTGGGATGTGGCCACTGCTTCTATTAGGATAGGCTATGTTGTTATAACAAACAGCCCTGGAATCTTAGCTACTGATAGCAACAGAGGTTTAATTTTGCTCACACTATATGCATGCCCATTGTTGGTTTCTGGTGTAGCCATACCTGCTGCACGTTGTTTGTTTAGGTGACAGAGAAAAATAACTATGAAAGACTCTGTACTGAAAATCATTTGTCCCTCAAGTATTTGCTCATTTTTTCTTTTTGTTTTTGTTGTTCAGTAAGAATCTTTTTATCCCCAATATATACCAACTAATATGCTAATCACTGGGATAATAACAAACCCTGAAATGAATGAGTTACCTACACTCCAGCAGATAAGATTGATGTTAGACAAATAACTACATAAAAATGTCTTCATTGCAATTGTGATAAAGGTTATAAAAAAAATTAGAGGATGTTGTGAAGGATACCTCATAGTCTAGGTTTAGAAAAGTTATCTCTAAAGACATGATAATCTGAGATCTGAAAGAAATTGAAATAAACCAGACAAAGACTAAGATGATGGGGGCAGCAGTAAGGGAGGTGGAAAAGAATTCTGAACTCTTGACTAATATACTTCCCCCAGCATTAGGCTACCTGCCACTCATAATTATACCCAAAGTCAACCAACTGTTTGTATGGATTGATCCTTGTCACACCCTTTTATAATTGCAATTATTAGTGTAGTTGTCTGTCTCCTACTATAAAGTACATTTTCTGGTTACAGCTTTGTCTTCATCTCTGTCATTTCAATAGGTTCTCACAAGCCTTTATTGAATAATAGAATACTACAGCTTGTCAGGCTTATAGTACAACCAGGCATTGAATGAAATTTCAGTTTCTGAAAAATGTAATATATAATACTATTTTTAATATAAATTGACAACAAAAATGCCATCAGAATTTTATTTACCATGGAGATGGCACCAACAGATGATTCCAGATGCATTTTCCTGCTAAGCAAAATCAAAGTGAAAAGAAGCTAATTATGTTTTTAAAATTGATTTGAGGGAAAATATAAACTAAGAAACATTTTAATTTTTAAAAAAAGATTTATCTTCAGAAATCCATATCCTCATCAATGGCAGACTAAACACATGCAAACAGTTGACACTGTTGGAAAGCTAGAGAATTGTGCTGTAGAGAAATTAATGTTTCACTCATTCATTTTCAAAAGCTGTTTGGTAGGACTTATCCCATTTATAGCAAGAGGAAAAGAGAACTTACACATTTTTGGCAAGAAAAAGCTTTCCCACTTGCAGATAAATATTGATGTTGGCTTCAACACAGCAGAAATCACACACTAACTCAAATATGGAAGACTTTGAGGAGCCTTACAATACTACATTTCGTATCTTTCCATTGAGGTTAGTGTTTAGTCAACATTTTTGCATCCAAGTTCAACTAAACCAGCTGTCTGGCTATGGATTCAGAGAGGTATACAGATTTTTTTTAAAAAAATTCCTTTTTTAAGACAAAATTAAATTCTGGAAGATACACAATCTTAAATTGTAATTTCATAAGGTTTGACAAATACATCCATCTATGTAATTCACATCCCTATCTATAGAATGTAACTGTCAACCTAGAATTTTCCTTTTAGCCAATTCTTAGTTAAAATATCCCCAGAAGGCACCACTCTGATTTTTTTTCAACATAGATTAGTTTTGCCTGTTCTAGAAATTCATAGAGATGAAATCACACAGTCATCCTCTTTGGTGTCTGGCTTTTTGTTCTCAGCATTATGTTTATGCTATCTGGTCACATTGTTGAATGTTTACGTTGTTAATTTTTATTACTTAATATTACTGCATTCATCGTTCAACACCCGCCTATGAGTGAGAACATGCGGTGTTTGATCTTCTGCTCCTCTGTCAGTTTGCTGAGAATGATGGTTTCCAGGTTCATCCATGTCCCCACAAAGGA
>NW_016107635.1:175914-177907 GCF_001604975.1 Cebus imitator | reverse complement strand
AAAAAAAAAAAAAAAGAAAATAAAGATTCAAAATACAGGAAAAAAAAATATTACTGCATTATGTTATTATATCATGATTTGCTCATTCATTCTAGTTTTAGGCTTTTATAAATAGGGTTTCTGTATACATATTTTAGAAAACCTTTTGTAAATATATATGTATGTTCATTTCTTTTGACTAAACACCTAGGAGTGGAATTGCCAAGTCAGACAACAGAGGTATATTTAACTTCATAAAACAAAACCAAAACATTTTTCCAAAGTAGTTCTGTAATTTGTTACACCCGTCAGAAATATATGAGAGCCTGGTTATCATCCAACTTTACCAGTATTTGATGCCACTCTTCTTTTAGTGGCACCTAATTTTGGTTTGAGTGTACATTTTCCTCATGCAAGAATTTTTTATATGTTAATCAGCT
Source organism: Cebus imitator (assembly GCF_001604975.1). Taxonomy (NCBI): domain Eukaryota; kingdom Metazoa; phylum Chordata; class Mammalia; order Primates; family Cebidae; genus Cebus; species Cebus imitator. The sequence goes on along the minus strand of NW_016107635.1, from coordinate 177,488 downwards.
ATTCATATATTTTCCTTTATTGTTATTGATACAATTTCATTTTATTTGATTATTTATATTTTTATTGAGATATTGGAATTTTGTACATTCAAAATAAAAGACCTTTTTAGATATATGTGTCATAAATATTTTCTCCCATAATGTGGCTTGTTATTCTTAACTTTGTTATGTATTAACGAGAAGAAGCTTTAAATTTGATTGATCCCGTCTGAGCAATCTTGACTTATTTCAAGTTTTCTTTTAGAAAATAATTAATTTTAGCTTTTACATTTGGGTTTCTGCTCTGTCTTGAATTAATTTTTATATATTATTTGACATGAGGTCAAGATGATTTTTTTCAATATAGATACATTGCTTTTCAGCACCATGTGTTGAGAAGACATTTCTTTCTCCCTCCATTGAATTACTTTGGCACATTTGATAAAAATAAATTGAACATATCAGTGTGCCAAATTCCTGGACTCTGTGTTGTTTTCTGTTAATCTAGGTCTGCTCTCATACAAACATTGATTACTGTAGTTCCGTAGTAAAATTTGAAGTCAGATTTAAATTTGCACTTTTTAAAAGTTGTTTTAATTATTCCCAGATTTTAGTATTTCCACGTAAAGTTTGGAATCTGCTGGTCAATTTCTTAGAAAAAATGTCTGCTGAAGGAGGGGGTATAGCTCAGGGGTAGAACATTGGACTGCAGACAAACAGGAAAAATGTCTGCTGAGTTTTTAAATGGGAAATCCTTGAATTTATAGACCAATTTGAGAATTGACATCTTAAAATACGGAGACTTCCAGTCCATTATTATGATATATTTTTCTGTTTATTCAGAAAAATTTTTAAATTTATCACAGAAATATGGTTTTCAATGTGTATATCTTGTGCAAACTTTATTAAATTTACTGCTAAATATTGTATGGTTTTCGATGCTATAGAACTTAAAAAAAGATTTTTCAATTGTTTGCTGCTCACATATAAAAAATAATAATTTTCCCATATCGATTTGTTTCTTATGATCTTAAGTTCATTTTTTTTCTAGTAATTGCTTTTTATATTTCTTAGGACTTTCTATACAGAACAATGCAAGTAGTTTTAATTCTTCCTAAACCCCCTGACTTTTCTCCTTGCCTTATTTCACAGACCAGAACCTCTAGTAAATATTGACTCAAAATGGTAAGAGTGGATATTCTTATCTTATTCTTGACTTTTTAAAAGAAGCATTTAATTTTTAGCAATTATGTACAATGTGAACTCTAAATCTTTTTCTATATACCTAGTCAGATTGAGAAAAGTTTCTTTCTATTCATAGCTTATTAAAAGTTTTATCATGAATGAGTATTGAGCCTTTTCCAATGATTTTTCTGAATTTATTAAGATGCCATTGTGTTTTTCCCTTTTATTCTGTTAACATAATTAATTGTGTTGCTTGACTTTTAAAATGTAAGAATGACTTTTCTTTCTGGGGACAAAGACTGCTTTATTCTTTTCATTTATTATTGGATTCAATTTGTTAATATTTTTATTTTTGTTTTTATTTTTTTGCCCCTAAGTTTTACAAGACGTATTGGCCTTTCATTTTTTTT
>NW_016107635.1:134288-175859 GCF_001604975.1 Cebus imitator | reverse complement strand
TTTAACTTTTGTGTTTTTTTAAGTTCAGGGTACAAGTGCAGATTTGTTGCATAGGTGAACTTGTGTCATGGGGTTTATTGCACAGATTACTTCATTACTCAGGTATGAAACCTAATACTTATTAGTTATTTTTTCTTATCTCAGACCCTCAAAGCTCCAAAAGGCCCCAGTGTGTGTTGTGTGTGTTGTTTCCTTCTATGTGTCCATGTGTTCTCATCATTCAGCTACCACTTACAAGTGAGAGCCTGTGGTATTTGGTTTTCTGTTAATTTGCTGTTAGTTTTTCTGTTGGTTTTCTGTTTCTCTGTTTATCTCTGAAAATGGCCTGCAGCCCCATCCATGTCCCTCCAAAGAACATGATCTCTTTCTTTTTAATAGCTGCATAGTATTCCATGGTGTATATGTACCACATTTTCTCTTTGCTTGGAATATCTTTTTAGGTTTTTTCTCTCAGGGCAATGGCCTCATAAAAGGGGCGAGAAAGTGTTCTTTTCTTTATTATTTGCTAAAAGTTTATAATTACTACCATTTCTTCCTTAAATATTTGATAACATTCACCAGTAACAATGGCTGAAGCCAAATTTTCTTTGTAGAAATATTTTTCACAGTAATGTTTCTAATTTGTTAAAAATAGCACTTCTCAAACTTTGGCATACATCAGAATGACCTATAGCGCCTTTAAAACACAAATTGTTGAGTATCACTTTCAGAGTTTCAAGTTCAGTAGTTCTGAGGTGAAGCTGCATAATTTTCATTTTAATAAGGTACTGCATGATGCCAATAGTTCTGATTTGGGGTTTAGACCTTTAAAAGGCATAGAGCTACTTAAAGTTTTTTTGGTCACTTTTTTATAAGTTGCATGTTTTTTCAAGAATGTTTTTCCCATTTTACCTAAGTTGTTAAATTTGTTGGAATGTTGTTAATATTATTTTACTATCCTTGTAATATGTATAGAACATTTAGTAATATCATTTCTATTATATAAGGAATTTATGTTTTTATTTTTGATGAGTCTTCATTAGAGATAGATCAAATTCTTACACTTTCCTAGGGACCTACTTTTCACTTTATTTTTATTCTCTATTGATTTTTTGTTTTGTTGATTTCTGCTGTGAACTTTATGTTACCTTTCTTTTACTAATTTTGAGTTTATTTGTTCATCTTCTTAATGTGGACATTTAGATTGTTGATTCTAAATCTTTTCTTTCGTAGTAAAAACATTTAAACTATTTTATTTTCTCTAAGCACTACCTTGGAAGCCGTCTAACAATTCTAACATGCATACTCTTAATATCATTCAGTATATAATAATTTCTAGTTTTCTGCATTATTTTTCCTTTGACCCATAAATTATGTTATGTTTAACTTCCAGATGATAGATACATTGCTAGATATTTTATTCCTATCAAATTCAAATTTAGTTTTGTTGAGGTCAATGAATAAATTCTCTAAGAAAGCAATTTTTTTCTAGGTCACTGACACTTTCTATGATCCGACATAATTTCTCTCTTGGGGAATATCCCAAGTGAAATTGAAGAGAATGTATATTACGCAGTTATTAGATGTAGTTTTCTATAAAAGTCAGTTCAATGATAAATAATAATAAATCTTCTATAACTTCATTTTTTTTTTGGCCTGGTTATTTTTTAACAAACTGCTGCAATAAGAGGGTTAAAGTTCCTAAGTCTAGTTGTGAATTTGTTTATTGCCTCCTTTAACCTGGCACATATACATTTATGAGTTTACGCAGTTCTACTGAATTCACTCTTTTATCGTTATGCAATGTCCTTACATGTCTCTTATAATACTCTGTGCCTTGAAGTCCCTTTTAACTAATAATATGACCACTGCAGCTTTTTTCTTTGTAATTAGAGTTGATGTATACACTTTTTCCAGTGCTTTGTTGTTACATTTCTCTACTCATTTACATTTTAATTGTGTTTCCTTGAAAAGAGAATACAGAATCCTTCCACCACCATGACCGGTTCCTGAAAGCCACTAATCTATTTTCTATTACTAGGGCTTGCCCAGTTTTTTTTTTTTCCAGAATTTCTTTATTTCATTTTAAGTTCCACAGTACATGTGCAGGATGTGCAGGTTTGTTAATAGGTAAAAGTGATAGGGGTTTGCTGCACCTATCAACCCATCACCTAGATCTGAAGCCCCACATGCATTAGCTATGTTTTGCGGATGCTCTCTGTCCCCCACAGCCCTCCCTGGACTGGCCCCAGTGTGTGTTGCTCCCCTCTCTGTGTCCTTGTGTTCTCATTATTCAGCTCCCACTTGTAATGGAGAATATGAGGTGTTTGGTTTTCTGTTTCTGCATTAGTTTGCCGAGGATAATGGATTCCAGCTTCATCCATGTTCCCTGCAAATGACATTATCTCATTCCTTTTTATGGCTCCATAGTATTCCATGGTGTATATGTAGCAAATACTAGGTCTCATTCATTTTTTCTAACTGAATTATTTTTATTCATTAACCATCCCCACCTCCTCTCAGTCCATAGTGTTATTTTTTTAATGTTTCCTCTCCGTTCTTCAGGTTGAATACATTCTTTTGATCTGTCTTCTAGACCCTTTCTTCTGCTTTCTCTAATAGTCTGTTTAAACTATTCAATGATTTTGAAATTCTAGTTATTTCACACCTTGATTCTAGGATTTCTATTTTTTGGTTGATATTTGGGCATTTGTAATGGCCATATTTTCTTTTAAGTTCTAGAACGTATTTATTATAGTTGCTTTAAAGTTGTTGCTATTTCCAGCATTTGTATCATTTCAGGGACTTTGCTTGCATAGTTTCTTTTTCCTTGCTTACAAATCCTTATTCACAGGTGTAGTCATTTTTATTGTACATTGAAAATTATGAATTATATATTATAGACACTGAGTTCTGTATTTTCCTCTTAAGAGTATTGATTTTCATTCCACCACATAGTTAATTTGACTTAACCCTCATATTCTCTCTCCCCAAGAGTGAGCAGCAGCTGAAATGTTTTATGATGAGACAAATGTGACTGTCTTACATATTTCTACTCGCAGTTTTCTGCCAGATACCTCAGAATATCTCTCATACTTGCATAGTCAACTAGCCTTGGGCAATGCTTATATGCAGACTTGGGGTTCCCTCCTTTACGTTCTCTCCTTTGTAGGATTTCCCCTCACTTTCAAGTCATTGAGCCAAATCCAAACTTTGCTGATTTTTCAAGTCAACAATGATGATGAATGATTCCTTCTTGAGTTCCAGTTGCCTCCTTTTACATTACATGGGAAATCTCTTCAGGAAAAGCTAAAATAAAAAATCATATAAACCTCCCCTATTTCACTTTATTTTTCAGGGTCCAGGTACCTCCCTGTTTGGCAACCCCATTACTCTAATACATTGACCAGTTTCAATGTGTATGGTACCTTCCATTATTGGTCCACATGCAAGTAAATTTAAAAGCATCAATAATAATTTGCACAGAATTTTGCATTCAGTAAAAGATTATTTGCAAGGTATGTTTACTATCATTTTGGCCATGTAAAATAGAATTGCCCTTTAATTGTAGAACCCTTAAGTGTACACCATACTTGGCCAATATTTTGATGGCTTCAATCAAAACAAGAGAAAAGCACTTTGAAAGTTAAAATAGTAATTAAACAATAAATCATTATTACATTAGGTTTTATTGTTTGATGAATTATTAGGCAATAGTTTAATCTTAGTTTCTAAATTTTGGTATATATACATCAGTAAAACACATAGACTTTTTTACATATAGAGGTTTGGACATTGTTTTTCCTATAGAGCAGAATACACATTCAACCTAAATTTTAAAAATTCATGATGATTTCATTAGAATATATTATTATCTATCATCAACCTCACTATATAAGCATTTACAAATCATTAGATTGTGTTTAGTACTGCAACTATCAGTTAAATCTTTTGAGTAGTTATGGCTTTAGGTGCTGTTTGAAGAATGTTCTGAGTGATAAAGTCATTTAATCTTCCTATCAACTCTATATTTTTCTCTAATTTTCAGTTGAGGAAACTGACGCATAGCGAAGCTTCATAAACTTGTCCAAAGTCACACTGTTTGAAAATGGCAGAGTGGGCTTTGAAGCAGATACTGTGTTCCCAGGGCCTTCAGGGCATAGATTACATTGTTTTTGAAAACGGAAAGAAGGGAAAGTTTGAGACCGAAAAGAAGAAAACGAAGATGAAGAAAAGGATGGAAGGAAACCGCAGAAACCAACAGCCATACAGCAGAGAGTGTGAGGAAAGAGGAAACTGTCAGCAACCTCAAATGTAGCAGAAACTGATCAGATAGCAAGAAAAATATAACCACTGAGTTTGGCAATTCCAAGGTGACTTTCAATAGAAGGACTCGGCAGAGGGGGAGGCAGATGTACGTAACAGAGGAATGAGAAATAAAGTAGGGGTGACAAGGTGCACAGTGAAGACTTCCGTGAAGTTGGTATGGAGATGCTTTTGAGGGTGAATAGAGGGGGAGAAGTGTACTTGGGGTTAACGTCTCTTTGTTTGGGGATATGTTTGTTTTGTGTTTTAGGATGAGAGAAATGTGAGCATGTTTATGAGCCGATGAAACAAGCCAGAAGACAGAAAAAGACTGGTATAGAACTCTGATTATAAAACTATTTTTAAACACCATCAAGCTGCTTGAGACAGAAAGCAAAAGGGGGAAATGTGCATATTAGAATAAAAGGTGTGAAACCAACTTCACCTGCTCCTTTATATATTTCTCACAGGCCACCTTGCCCTGGCATTTCAGACAGGCCCCGACTTCATTGTAAAACCTTAGAGGCCCATTGGCATCTATTTCTCTGACAGCGCAGTCTGCTGATAAATTAAGTGTGAATGAATCAGATACAGATGGACTGAATTTTGCTTGAAATAAACATGAATTACAAAATTGGAAGAGGAAAAATGCTGAAGGAAAAATCACTTTGTGCCAACTGAAAATTGTTTGGAATGTCCATTTTCCAGCCTGGCTCGATATTCCCATTATTCCTTAGCCCTCCTTCAACCTGTTCCCAATTTGTCTGGATAGATGATATGTGTCACTCCTCTGGGGCCTTCAGAACAGGTCTGAGGAAACCGTGGAGGCAGGGACTTCTGGGAAGCAATGATATAAGATTTGTGTAGGCATTTATTAGTCAGCATGGAGTCTGCGGGGATGCTGGTGAGAAGTGATTCTGGCATGCCTGAAGAATGTTCTCCCTAGACAGACTCAGTTCATGGCAACATGTCAGAGTGGAAAAATCCTTGGTTTTAAAGTCAGGCTGACTTGGCTGGGGATCCTGGAAACACCATATGTTAGTTATGTGACCTTAATCAAGTGACTTTTACTTCATAAGCCTCTATTGCATTATCAGGAAAATGATAATAAAAATGCTATTTATATCACACAAACATTGCGTTTCCATGAGGTGGTGCATTCACAAAACATACAGAGTGTATGATAACATGATATCATGATAACAGTTATGTATTCAGAAAGAATAAGCCAGTTTCTATGCAGAGGGCACCACAGAGACCTTCAGAGTCATCTAAAAAAAATACAGCAGTGGTTTCTACATGAAGTATCCTGAAGTAGAGACTCTTCAGTTGGGATTGAGAAACATATATTATTCCAAACCTTCTCAGATGATTTTGATGATTGGTTACAATTAAGAACCACTGGAATAAAGGGTAGGGTAGGAATTTTTAAAACCTACCTGTCTCCAGTGTGAGATTAGCTTCCGTGAATCCTCTTCATACCCTTTAGGTTGTTTTTGCTTTCCTTAATTCTCAGCCTTGTGGGACCCATGTCATTTCACAAAAAAACAACTATTTCATTATGGAAAAATTAAAATGCTGACGCCCAATGGTAATGTGGTCTTTCGTGAAAGATTGTCTCAGAGGGAGAAAAAAGGCTGTAGTTGTTGAGAGGGCACTGGAACAGTCAGGACCCAATTTTACTTGTAGCTGCAGAAGGCAGAAAACCCACTCTACACCTCCCATTCATAATGTATTCTTCAAAGGGCTGATCTGAGAAACAAGTGAGATAAGATGGAGAGCACCTTGGCATTTAGTAAATGACTGCTTAGGTAACATTAATGGCAACATTAATAGCCCAACTAAAAACATCAGTTGGAAGTGGTCATATGGCTGGGTTCTAGCCAATCAGACATAGTCAGAGCTGTTAGCAAGCCTGCAGAGAAAGGTCTTTAAAAGGGGGTCCACTCAGCCCGCATGTACACTTTATGCTTTGCCCTTCCCTCCTTTTTTGGTTTAGATCATGACTGTAATGCTGGAAGAGAATCCACCATTTTGGTGGAAACACATGCTAAAGAAGGGCTCAGTGAAAAGAACAGGAAGAACCCACATCTCTACTGGCATCTTGAAGCAGCCAGAGAAGCCCTGCATTAATTGCCCCTAGATTTCTTCTTATATATGAGAAAGAAAACTCATGATTTATTTATGACACTTGTTTTAGGGTTTCTGTTACTGGGTGCCAAAGCAATTATTGATACACAAGCTATAAAATACCATAGAAGATCTTGAATTCAAAATTCTGTAGGATAAATTTACTGTAGAAGTTGGAAGTAGCCTTCTAGGATGCTGGTATAGGCGTTTCTGATAAAGAAAAATGAAGACCGACTGGTTTGACCCACATTGATTGGGATCTAGAGACACTGAATCATGATAAGGCACTGTAAGCTGGTGTTGAAATTGATGCTGAGCAGAAGGGTACAGTATCCCCTGTATCCATGAATTCAGTTATCCATGGTCATCCATGGTCTCATAATATTAAATGAAAAATTCCAGAAATTAACAATTCATATGCTTTAAATTTTATTCCAGCCTCTGTAACGTGATGAAATCTGACATGGTCCTGCCCTATCCAGCCTGAAACATGAATCCTCCCTTTGTCCAGTGTCTCCATGTCATGTACACTACCCATCTGTTAGTCACTTTGCAGCCATCTTGGTTAACAGATGAACTACTGCAGTATCACACTGCTTGTGTTCAAGTGATCCTTATTTTACTTAGTAATAATTGCAAAGTGCAAGAGTAGTGATTCTGGCAATTCAGCTATACCGGAGAGAAGCCACAAAAAGTATTTTCTTTAAGGGAAAATGTAAAAGTTTTCTACCTAATGAGAAAATATAAATGGTATGCTGAGGTTGCTAAGATCTAGGGTAAGAATGAATCTTCTATCTATGAAATAGGGGGCAGTATTTTTTATGACTGTTTTACTTCGGTATTAGTTACTGTTGTAAAAATTTTACTGTGCATAATTTATAATTTAAACTTTATCATAGGTAAGTACGCATATGAAAAAAATACAGTGTATATAGGGTTTAGTACTATCTGTGTTTTCAGGCATCGACTGAAAGTCTTGAAACTTAGCCCAAGTTAGACAGCTATACGGGGGGCCTATTTTATCCCTTGGAGCTTTGAAGAAGATGCAACAGGAAGATGGATGGATGAGTGAGCAGTTAGGATGTTTATGATGTCAAAGAGGCATTAGATAAGAATGACCTCCAATGCCTAAGAAACTGGGAGAGAACGGGTACTTGGCAAAAGCTTTAATTCTCTCAGAATCTACCTTGTTGTTTCACCTATGTGATTTCATTATATTACAGAGGATGAGATAAAAGATAGTCATGGGTCAGGGGATACTGCTGTGGAAAGAATGCAGCCCCAATGGAATCTCACAGGCCAGGTTTGAATTCTGGTTTCACCAGCCACCAACTCCACCAAGTAACACCATCCTATGGGATTTTAGTTTTCTCCACTCTCAATCGGCAAAACAGTGGCTACTTGAGTAGATCACTGACAAGATTATAAATTATGCAATAATACATACATATATGCATAAATCTCAGCTATTGCTATATTTCATTCACTGTTTTAACAACAATCCTAGGTGCCTACTGTATGCCAGCTATTTTGCTAGATACTACAGGAATTCTGAATATGGTCTCTGTCTTTAAGTAGTGTAGAAAACAGCTGCATTCTCTATAAAACAAAGACACTAGTATTTTAAAATTAAATTCTGATCAAGTCACTCTTCTGTTTAAATTATTTTGAAGATTCCTCTTCTTCTTAAGATAAAACCTGAAATCCTTAGTAGAATGATTATGGATTAGGCTACCCCTACTTAAAGAAAATCAGGCTAATCTCAAGCTGCCTTTTGCTGTCTCAATTCCAGTTGCCTGTTTATTTAATATACAGTGTGTTTAGGGTTATTTGATTAATGTCTATGTCTCACTACATCTTTTCTTTGTTTGATCAGAAAGTTTGATCTGTTTTGCTACTCACTATATTCTTAAAGCCTGAGCAAAATTTCTGACAGCCAGGAGGCCATCAAGAAATAGTCTTTGAATAAAAGGAAGAATAAATGACAAGTAAAAGCTGCAATGGTAGATACTGTTATCCCATGCAACAGGAGCACAAAGAGGGAAACAGCAAACTCCGCCTCAGGTACAGAAAGTAGCCTTTGAATATGGTAGAACAATCAAGCTTGGCTTTTAAGCACACCACAGAAGAGTTATCCAAGCAGAGAAGCTTTTTGTGCGTGCAAAAATTGCAGGAGCTACTAAATGTTCAGACCTCACTCTTCACTTACAAAATGAACTGCATGATATCTACCTTAAGAGAGGGAGGTTATGAGTATTGGATGAAATGCATGATGTAAATATCTTTGCCAAACTTATATAGGGTATTGCAATCAGAATCTACCTCTCTCTTAAGCCTGATTTATATTAGGGTGTTCTTGAAAATAGGAAAAGCTTTAAACAATAATAGTTATAATAATAGTGACAGTAATAATAAGAAAAAGTAGAGGAAAAGAAGAAGAGGAGAAGGAGGAAGAAGAGGAAAAGGGGGAGAAGCAGGAGGAAGAGAAAGGAGGAGGAGAAGAAAGAATAGGAAGAGGAAGAAGAGAAAGAAGGAAGATGAGGTGGAGGAAGAGGAGGAGAAGAAGGAGGAGAAAAAGAAGAAGAGGAGGAGGAGAGGAAGATGAAAGAGGATGAGAAGGAGAAGGAGAAGAAGAAAAAGAAGAAAGAACGAAGAATTCTTCTCTTTATTTTCTTCAATATACCTAGCACTTAACGTACAGTATTATAATCCTATAAAAGCTTTCACAGTAGCTAGTATTTTATTCATTTCAATGATAGAGAAACTGACTCCCAGAGGGTTTAAATGTTCTTTCTATAATCATAGAATAATAAGCAATTTATATCAACAGTGAAATTCTAATTCCATGGCTATCAGCAAGTATTTATTATGTACCTACAGTGGATCAGTCCATCTTTCTACGCTCTAGAAATGCAACTGTGTATAAAAACATAGATATTCTGCCTTCACAAAGCGTAGAGTCCACTGAGATAAGCATATTGCAGAGATCTAGCTGGTACTGATTGGTACCACACTGTGAGAGGGGCGTCTGTTCCCCACACTAAAGGGCATTACTATAGGCACATAGTAACTCATGGATGTCTTGCCACCTCACCTTGGTACTTAATATTCTCATATCATGAGTCCAGAATCGTAGGAGAAGGGCAGAATCAGAGGCTAAAATGGTCAGTTGGTGAGGTCGTAAGCAGAATGACATCTCGGGTTCCATTGTCCAGAGCCAGAAAGCAGAAGAGAGCTGGAATTGGCACAGCCACTTGAGTTCTTGTTCACATCAGTCTGGAATATGTTGATACTCAATAAATATTTGCAAGCTGTCACTATAAAACTTAGGAGCAGTGATGTGCTGACAGCACACAAGAGTCCATTGTGCACATTACTTTCCAACACCACATTCAGTAAAATAGATCATGATGAGAGGACTTTTTAAATAGAGAAATCAGCAAATACCATAGATCGGTCCCTGCCTACCACCACCCTGAGTTGGTTGGTAAACATTTACCTGCATACCACTGGAGAAACGGCAACTCTGTCTGAGCCATTGTCTCTCCATCTATACAAAGGTAGACGATGAAGAGATCTTAGAGCCCTCAGAAAGCTGAATGACATATTAGAAAATGCAATGGTTGGGGGCAAGGAATACTTGGATTAAATTATAGATGCTGGCCACACATTGCCCTTTGAATGTTCAGCATGCTATTTGTCTCCCCAAGCCTCAGTTCCCTCCTATGTAGAATGAGGCTATTAACTTCTACATGATTAGGTTTTTCAAGGCATTATATATCAACATGGAAAACATGGAAAAATGTGGACTCTAGTAAGTGTCAGACCTCCCTTATTCCTATCATCTTCATGAATTATAAATAAAAGAATGAGTGAATACATGAATTTTCATTTTTCAGTTTGTATACCCCTCTTTTGCTTGCTGATTACTTTTAGTTTTTTGGTGTTATATAATAAATACCCATGATTTACTGCTATTGTTTTTTATTATCATTAGCATTATTGTTATATGCTCTAAATTCCTACTCTACAATGGTAATACTTTTAAAGAATCTTCAAAACATAACCATCTGTAGCCGGTTTCCTTTGGAAGGGACAAATAAATATGCATTTATTCAGCAGCTACTTGGTAGCAGGCATTGTGCTGGCATGTTACATATTTGGCTCATTAAGCCTTCCGTAGATAAGAGCCGAGTCTACATCTCAGAAAACATTTTCTTTGGACATCAGCAGAAACCTACTTGCACCACCAGGGAGCAGTAAAGAGCCACTGTTCAGGCTTTTGAAAACCCCAAATCCCCACTACCAGACCACAGCAGTTCTCTTTGGACACATCATGATGGTAAATACTGAGTCTTGGCTGGCTCACCAGTCAGATGAGGGTCAGTGTTGAGGGGAAGGGCTTGTGAGCTAGAGCAGCATGTCTGATTTTAGGCATGTAATCCATAGGAGCTTCCAGGAGATGAATAAACGGGGATGTGGTTTTCCAAGTGAGCACAGAGATACTATATTCCTGCCACTGCTTTTTGGAGAAAATGAAACTGAGCCCCAGAGACAGATAAAGACTTATCCAAGTTAGCTTAGTAGGTTGGCAGCAAAGCTAGAGCCAGGACCTGTATACACTGTCTTTAAACTAACACCTGTTGATAAGTAGGCACATATATTCTGAAATATTCTGACATCACTCTTATCCTGTATTAGCAAGGAAAAGACTGTTCCTTTTTTTTTTTTAATGCAAGGTGTTTCCATCCTGGGATTCTACAGGGGTCTTTGCACATAGTACTTCCATTTGTATTTGTTATTAGATAATTCTGAGCTTATTTCTGCTTTATAAAGATAGCTAGGAACATAGGTAAGATGTAAGAGAGCTTATCAAAGGAAAACTTAAGCATCCTTTTCAGAAATATAATTTTGGTGACCATAGATAGAAGCCCTTTTTCATTTTGAACATGGCACCCAGAAATGACTTTAGCAGGAGATCAATGCACTCATTCAATCTTTTTTCTTTAGTGAAATAATAAGTAAATCACTAGAGTGCAACTCTGCATCAGGCTCTATCTTAGAAACCATGCATGGGTAGAATTAAGGTCTAATGCTTTATGGATATAAGTAAGATGCAATTCCTATTCTCAACAAATCTACTGCCTAATAACACATATTAGCAAGAAAAGGTGCAATTCCCTTACAGTCATGAAATTGATTGTGGTAGGATATATGCTGGTGATTAAGTGTTGTTTTTCCTTCTGTTCTCAGAAAGACACATGCCAGGAAACCACTTTTGATTCATCAAGAGCAGTATCTCCTAGAAGCGGGGAAAAACAGAATAGGGTACTTTTCAAATCTGAACATACATGCAGATATTTTTGGAATCCCATGATGAGCCTCTACTGGAAAGATACATCACTCTTTTCTCACTGAGGTTAGAGTTCCTTAAAACGAAACTGCGGAACTAAAGGGACATCTCTTGGAAGGATCAGAATGTCACCCCATTATATAAGAGAAAAGCAGTCTGATCCTTTGTGCATGAAAAATCTGCCTGTCCCCTTATGTCAATTCCCAGGAAGGAAAGGACACAGGGTTTCTAGGTTGGTGATATATCAGATGCTGTCATTACCTTAACCAGAATTCTTGGGTCTAGCTGATAACTTGGCTATGTAACTGAGAGAGCTGAGCATGAGGGCTTTCAAATAGAGAGCTCCACAGCAAGGACTTCTTGGCCTGGCTTGGCTAAGAATATTGAGCATGTTCTTCCTTCAAGAACCACAGCAAGTGGCGTGACAATTGGACAAGTGAGGCCTTGTAGCAAGATAAGCCGTATGGCCTGTCAGAGCAGAGATTAGCAGTTTCTAAAGGGACAGATTTGGCAGCTGAAAGCAATGGGAGAAATGCTCTTGATCTGATACCACTCTTGCTTCATCTTAGAGGTTGGGCTGACATCACTTTGGGGATTTCATAAGCTCACGTTTTGTTTATTGTTGTTGCGATGGTTGTTCTGCTTGTTCATTTTTAACAGTTTTTTGTTGTTGTTGTTGTTGAGAGAGTACTCCAAAAATATAACACTGTACCATAATGAAGTCATAAGATGGACTGATGTATGCAGTCACAAAACATCTGGGGACCTGAGAGCTCAACTGGAAGCATCCAACAAATGTGACTCTATTTTTACTCTAAGTTCAAGAGGTGGTTTGTAGAGGTTAAAGTGACATTGGAAATGTCATTTGCTGTGGGTACAAAGGGAAGAGATCTCACTGGTGGCTGCACCAAAATCAGAAAAGAACTTCCCAGTGGAGGGAGGCCTAAGAATGGGTGAACTCAGGACAACCACCAAAAGGGGAAAACTGGGCAATGGAAACATGTGCAAGGCAGAGATGGCTGAATTCTTAGCTGGGGCTTTTTCATTTGCCTTGTATCTGTGTGTGGGAGTGGGGAATCAGTTTGCAGAATGTAAAAGGAATCATCTCATTTTGTTTCTCTGTTTTTATATCACGTTTGGAATTCCACATGACCAGAGCATTGGGTTCATGAGTAGAATGAACGGAGAAGAGGCCAGCAGCCTTGATTACTGGCTTAGAGAGTCAGAGGTTATCTTCCAAGCCATGGGAAACTCCGTCAGAGAAAGAATCTCTTGGCTTCTGAAGAATAAAATCTCCGAGTATGTGGGTCAGAGTGATATATCTATCTCAAGCTGGAGAACTATAAGGAGAGAGGGGATGAAGAAGTGCATACTCCTTTCCTGGTCACTGTTCACTTAGTCTTTGCATTAGTCCATTTTCATGCTGCTACAAAGAAATACCCAAGACTGGGTAATTTATAAAGGAAAGAGCTTTAATTGAATCACAGTTCTGCATGGCTGGGGAGGCCTCAGGAGACTTACAATCATGGTGGAAGGGGAAGCACACATGTCCTTCACATGGCAGCAGGAAAGAGAAGGGCAGAGTGAAGTGGGGGAGAGCCCCTTGTACAACCATCAGATTTCATGAGAATTAATTCACTGTCGTGAGAACAGCATGGGGGAACCGTCCCATAATCTAATCACCTCCCACAAGGTCTCCCCACCATGACACGTGGGTATTAATGGTAACTACAGTTCAAGATGAGACTTGGGTGGGGCACAGCCAAACTATATCAGTCTTCATAACTATGAAGTGGGATAGGCAGGGCTGTTATTTGACTGATGAGTGGCGAGGATCAGAATACAAGATGCTACTGAAGAGGGTCAGATACGTACCTTGCACCAGCACCTTCAGGTGAGAAAAGCACATTGCACTCCTGAATGCTTTCTGTCATTTCCCTTTCTTCCTCCTGTCGCTTCTTTAGACAAATTTGGCTACAGAATCTGGCTTCAAGTGCTTCATTTGTATGGTCTAACCTTCAATTTTAACAATTGTAGGTGACAGACATTATAAACTCTGTCTTTCCTAAGTGTGTTGAGAAGCATAAAACCCAAACTCCTTGAGAGGCTTAGACTGCCATTCACAATTTGGCCCTGCACCTGCACCTCCTTCCAGCTTCATCTCCTGATACTCAGCCTATGCCTCGTCACCCACGACATCTCATCCAAGTCTCGCTGAATTCGTGAAATCTTCCTATTCACTCTCAAATCCACTCTCCAACCTCAGCACATTTCCTATTCATACAGAAAACAGTTTTTTTCCATCCTTATCCCCATTACTGGAGAATTCATACTCTTCCTTCAAGTCTAGGCTTATACATCACCTCCTCCAGAAAGCATACCCTGACTACATCAAATGGCTTTTGTTTCTGTGTCTTCTCTCTGCATTCAGAGCACACTCCCTTCCTAACTCAGTATATTGCAAATGCCTAGCCCTTTACCTGACTTTCCCACCAGAGAAATAGACTCTAGCAGGTAGTAAGGAGGGTTGCCTTATCCTTTATCATCTCTCCAGCACCAAACATGTAGCATTTGACAAACGATGCATGCTCAAAAAATGATTGGGTTAAAAAAATAAATGACTAGACAAACCAGTCCAGATAATATGAGAATTTAAAGAGAGAGGTGAAGAAAAATGGAACAATGCTGTGGTGCAACTTGTGGTCATTTGTTTCCATGGCAGCTTGGGACTCTTCATATTCCCACATTCTGCCCTTGCTTGAGAGGTGAGACAAGGTCTCCTCAAGCAGAAGCCCAATTTCCTCTGGACAGTATCCACTGCTTCTATTCTGCATTCTTTTGCTTCTGATGTTTTCAGTAAAGCCAGGAGCTTCTGGGATCTTGATTAGCTCAGGCTGTGTGAACAGACTTCAGGCCAGAGTTTCAGCTGGGAAGAATGCCCCCGGTGTGAACAGAGCTGTTCTGAATGCATGTGGAGGAGGCAGGTGACATTTGCTCTTGCTGTGAGCAAATGTGGTGTTCAGGTGTAAAGGAAAGTGAATGAGAGTCAATTATGTGTTGAGTCCCTCAAAAGCAGTGGGACACTGTAGACAGTGAGCTTAAAATTTGGAAGCACACATCCTGTATTTAGAGTGCAGGTCTTTCACTAACATGCAGGTCTTTCACTAACTATCTGTGTGACTTCAGGCAAGAAACTTATCTTTTCTAAATCCAGGTTCTTCAGAACAACATCAGACTTAACTCTTAGACCTGTTCTAAGGATTAAATGAAGACCATCTCATGCACTGCTTAAATGAATTCCAGTATTTAGAAGGCTTTGTTTATCTATGTATCCATCAACTATCTAATTAAGTGTTTGAATAGGAAATTTCTCATCCTTTACATGTAATACAATTTTAACAACTCTCAAAATTAACACAGCATCAGATAACTTTATTCCATTTTAATCTTTCACTATGCATTCCCAACAAACAGCAGCTAAATGCTGTAAGCCAGTACCCACAGTATAAGAGGGTCTACATATTAGCAGTTCTCTATAGCCATAAGATGGCAATAATAACCTGTAAGAGAATATCCAAACCCCATTATCTGAAAATGTACACAAGTAGCAGCCTGTGCAGCAACTATACCAATTAATGCTTATCTTCTGCCATAAATGTTGATTCCAGAAAGTCTCTGATTATTAATCATTCTTACCCCATCTTCATACATCCAAACAAAGCTGTCATCTGCCACCGTCAGCAGGCTCTAATAAGTCAGGGAAATCAGATATATGTAAATTTAGCTCTGCTGCCAGTTTGAAAGCCTGAGATCCATGTCTCCAGTAGACAGGCCCAGGCCTTCCACTCTCATTGGAAACATTAGCACCCGGAGATACACTAGGGAGGCTATTCATGCATTGGTCCTGCTCCAGGGCCAGTGCGGTGGGCACTGCTCTGGCTTGGCTAACCTACTTGGGCTTTAGTCTAGCAGCACACAGCTCATCACTCCTCTCTGTAGATATAATGGGTCCGTGCTTGATTTCTTAGCCAACTAAAGTAGGAGCCATGCCAAGCTTTCCATAAATTCTGCTAAAAATATATTTATGTCAAACAAATACATGCTTCAGATCTAGACTTCAGGTGTGGAAATGACTAAAAGTCTGTTCCTAGTTCATTGGGTTATTACTGTACTGACACAAATTTAGACCTCATCTATAGACTAGCTGTAATGGTCCTAAGCAGGGTGTACTGTGGTGTCCATATTTCTCCGACCTAGTCTGATGATGCAACCCCCTTTGTCTCTTTATAGCATCCCCTCTCCTATGGTAAAATATTCCCTCAATTTATATGGTCCCAGTAAAAGAAGAAAGCTCACTATTTTTGTAGCTGCCAGTTACACAACCAAGGAAGATTTAAGTTGATTCATTCATAATACTGGGTTTCACTGAACAGAGTGACTCAAAAAGTATGTGTGTGAGAGAGAGACAGGAAGAAGGAGGAGGAGGAAAAGGAGAAGAAGGAGAGGAAGAGAAGGGAATGGAGGAGAAGAAGGAGATCATTTTAAACTTAGAACCTAAAATAAGAATCTGACACAAGTAAACTCAGTTTCTACTCTCTGGAACCCTTAACTTTTTGTGTGTGTGTGAGTGTGTGTGTGTGTGTGTGTGTGTGTGTGTATCATAGATGATTTATACCTTCTGTGGTTTTAATTATTTAATAAAAAGAGAACAATACAAACAATAAGAGATCATAAATCTATTCCAACAAAAGGAATTCAGTATTTTAATTCAATGAATTTATAGTAGAAAATTAATAGTATTAAATAATAATGATAACCATCATAAAAGAGTGGGGAGGAATCTCAAAAATCTAATGTTGAATTTAAACAGCCAGATTCCAAAGAGTACACGGAGCACATGCTCTGTAATTCCAACAATATAAGGTTCAACAACAGGCAAATGTAATCTCTTAGAAGCTGTGGTATCAGCAGAAGAGGAGGTACCTTAGTGGAAGATAGTGGAGCGGGTAAGAGGAGGGTTTCCGGGGAGTTGACCAGGTTCAGTTTCTCATCTGTCTGTTAGTTCTGGGTGTGTCCTAAAATTGTGAAAATTTTGGCCAGTCACAGTGGCTCACACCTGTAATCCCAGAACTTGCTTGAAGCCAGGAGTTTGAGACCAGCCTGGCCAACGTGACAAAACACCATCTCTACTAAAAATACAAAAATTAGCTGAGTGCGGTGGCACATGCCTGTAATCCCAGCTACTCAGGAGGCTGAGGTGGGAGGAACACTTGAGCCTGGAAAGCGGAGGTTGCAGTGAGCTGAGATAGCACCACTGCATGGGTGACAGAGCAAGATTCTCTCTCAAAATAATAATAATAATAATAATGTAATTGTGAATTTTTTTTAGCCATGTGCTTGTGATTTGTGCCATTTTCTATAGGTCTGTTATATTTTATTGGGATGCTAAAAAAAATTCTTAGACAAACCGTCTTCTAAATCACCTAAATTAATTGTTTAGTAAAGATCTTTATGTTGTTCTGGTGGACCCTGAAAGAATACATAAATTCGATGTGATATAACTCATATCTTCTCTTTTTTTAATTCAAAACTCGTCCTTACTGGTTTGAAAAGTAAGGACTATTGCACTTGCATTCTCCTATGCTGCTTTTTTTCTTTTCTTTCTTTCTTTTTTTTTTTTTTTTTTTTTTTTTTTTTTTTTTTTTTTTTTTTTTTTTTTTTTTTTTTTTTTTTTTTTTTTTGCAATTCTCAGCAAAATTTTGAATCCACTCTCCTCATAAATTGCTATGGAGTTAAAGGCATGTTTTTCTGAGCCTGATTCATAATCCACATTCTGAATGGGTCATGAGAAGCCAGCTCTGCCTTCTCTGAATGGTAACATAGACATGCCCAACAATTTATGGAAGGAAAGCTCAATCATTATTGTAGTGCTCACTTGTTTATAGAAGCCAAGCTGAACTGCACATACGTAAAACATTCCCAGATTTTAGATGCAGTATGTATAAATGTAAATTTAGCACGATATTATTTCTTGACCAACCAGCACCAGATTCCTCTTTGGGAGTAAGTTACATCTTACTGGAAAAATTTTTCTTGATACATGGCCATGATAGAAATTGAGATCCCAATAACCTAGAGGTTGGAGAATTCCAGTGCTTCAGAGAAAACAGGCAAAGCAGCTCTGAGTAAGAATGGGGGATGTGGATGGCAGGTGTGGATCTGTGGCTCTTTAAAGAAAGGGATGATTAGAGAGTGAAAGAGACTGGGGAAGATGAGTAGAAGTCCTCAGTGATGTGGGGATTTTTTTTTTTTAAAGGAGCTACACCATTAAAAAAAATCCTTGTGTGAGTAACTGTTGACAAACATTATCCTGCCCCCAAGCCTCCTTTGCGGAGGATACCTTTTAGTTTGTAATTAGTGGCAGGTGGGTAACAGCTGCCTACTTGGTATAGTCTTATGTGTATATGTAGAACACCTGTGTATTAATAAGAATCACCTGTCAAAGAGCAAATAACTACATAGATGAGAATCTGCTAGGCGCCTTCAGCCTGGAGAAGCTGTCAGCCTCTCAGCTTTCAGGCTGTTGGTCCCCTGAATAGGTCCACTCTGCCTGGGTGGGGGTCTCCCGACGGAGCTCGTTCTCAGTAAACAGGGATTTGTGGAGCTGAAGGACATGACTGAGTTTCTTATTCAAGTTAACATCACGCAAGTTATAAGATCAACAAAGACCTGAGATAGAAGGAGTTCAGGAGGCAGAGGAGGCCCTGAGAAAGGAATTGCTGGGTATTGGGTTTTGACTTCCGCTGGAAATGCGCAGGTCACAGAATCAGCGGAGGAGAACAAGGGCGTGTGATCAGGGGATCCAAAGGACAACGGAGTTGCCTCAATATAAAAGTGAGTAATCTTGAAATCATGCTTTTCCCATTTTATAAATAGAGTTTGGCTTTACATTTTGTTTTGTTTTGGGCTTTCACTGCTTTACTGAGTTATGGTACACGTACAAAAAGCTCTAGATATTTAATTTATGCAAAGTGATGTTTTTGCAGGTAAGCATACACTTAGGAGACCATCAATCACAGCCAATGCCATACATTTACTCATTGCCTCCAGAGCTTTCGTCTCAATCTCTTTGGTTGTATTTTGGTTTTTGTTGTTGTTGCTGCTACTGCTGTTGTTTACTTTTGTGATGAAAACCCTTAACATAAGATCTGCCCGCTTAGCAAATTTATACTTTTAAACATGTAAAACATCTCAATGGTCCTTGACACTTTTGTAGAAGGGAGAGTTGTATTTCATTTCACAAAATCAGATCACTCATCGCATATTACAAAACTGATGATATGTCCCATGTCTTGGTGCTAAGTGCTGCAGATATAGGGTCAAGGACGTCAGACAATGGCCCTGGGTGTTCTCTAGGTTTAAGTTCTAGCAGAGATAGCAGGAATTGAAACAAATTATTATCCAGGTGTTCTGTCAGAATCCTATGGAGGTTGTAACAGAAAGTGCAAACTTCATTTGGGGAAAAATATCACAATGTCTCAGGAAGGAGATTTTTAAAGTAGGTGATTTACATCAAGTTGCCTTGAAGATCAATAAGGAATAATAGAAAACGGAGGAGGTATGAAAGCAATATAAAAACCCAATCAGATTCATCCTAATCCACCTCAGGTACCTATGAAATGTCTCTTACTGATCCATTAAATTTCTCTGTAAACCTGTCTTCTTGGAAAATAAAAATTGTATGTAAGAAATATGTGTTATATTTAATTAGTTGTTTTCAAAAACGCCCTCAAGTTGTATAAATGAGCCTCTGAAAAGTTATACAAACCATTAACTTTTTCTTTCTAGGAATAAAATGTTATTAAAAGTAAGTGGCTTATAGGCCAGGTGTGGCGGCTCATGCCTGTAATTCCAGCACATTGGGAGGCCAGGTTGGGAGGATTGATTGAGCCTAGAATTTAGAGACTAGCCTGGGCAATATAGTGAGAACCCCTCCCCATCTCTACAAAAAGTAAGAGTTAAAGAGCTTCTGTCTGATTTAACATGAAAGTCAAAGGAATAAAATTTTATAACTGCATAGCTTAAATATAATTTTCTTACAAACAGATAACATAAATGTAATCTTTAACATTAAAAAATGTATGTGTTTAAACAATGAAAAATGAAAGTACAATGAGATTTTTCCCCATTAAAATGACAATATTTAGAAACATGAAAAATAATCATGGGAAGTTAATTTTTAAAAAGGAACACTTGCTAAGAATTTATATCAATACTTTTTGGAAGAATTTATTAAAAACTTGCATTGCTTTTAACCTTTTATCAAACACTTGGTTTAGGCACTATCCTCAGATTTATTTTCACATTTGTATAAAGATACGTACGTAAGAATATTCCCTGTAACGTTTTTATAACTCCAAAAAATGGAAAACAATGTCCAATAGTGGAAAAAAGATCAGGTTACTTTCAAAGGATTCCCCCTCTTAGAACAATGCAGCCTTTACAAAGAATAGAAATTTTCTGATAAACAATATTAGCTGAAAACTATTAAAAAGCCACAACTATTTATAATCTATGCATTTATCTTCCTATCTCTTATGTGATCCCATTAATATCTAAAGGATCTCTAAATTATATGAATATACATGTACATATCGTATGTTGCATGTGTAGGTATATCTGTGTATGTACACTTTTTTTTCACCAAAAGACCTAGAGTAGTGAACAGAATGTAACATGTATACTTTGTCATCTATAGATTTTAGTAAACTTTAAATATTTTAAATTAGCATGTATTCATGATTTACTATTTAAATTGTTTTAAAAAGTAAAGCCTGACTTATACATCCCCTGGTTGTCTCTGTCCATCTCTGGATGTGAGACAATGCAGTCTTGTTGATATGGGGCCATCTCTTTTTGGAGAGCAAAGGCAGGTTTTGTTTTCTTTAATTGATGTTATTTCTTTTTTTAATCCTGTTACTAAGACCTGATGAGTGACCAATAAGCATTTGGGGCTTAAATCTAAGTCATCACTCCCTGCAGCCCCTTCTCCAAGCTTCTGAAGTCCCAACACCCTGTGGCCAGGACCTGTAGGACCACTCCTCTATACCCCTATGCCTACAGAAACCCAGCTTTTTCTCTTTCTTCCCCCAACCCTGGGACCCAGCTTTCTACAATTTCTCTTTTGTTACCTCATTTTTTTTTCCCTTTGCTATTTTCTTTTACTCCTTCACATTAGATTTCCTATATTAAATTTTCTCTGTTAAATTCTACATGCTAAATTTTCTCAAATTAAAATGATGTTGGTTTCTGTTTTCCTGACTGGTTCCTTCCTAATACAGACGCAAACTTGTGTGAGTGGGTAAGGCTACTTTGTACTAAAGTTTGGAAACAGACAACCATGTTTCTCTGCCTCATAGATTTGAAAGAAGGGCTTGGATTCCTCTCTGGTTTTCCTGATTTCAACTACTAAGAACACCTGGAGTTGGGAAGGCTCAGCTGCCTGAACGTGAGCCTGAACTCCTGCTATTTACCCTCTGTCCTCTGCCATCCATTCTGTGTTTCTGAGGCAAGCACTATTTTCCATGCAGGTAGTGAGGTGAGGGCAATATAATGAGATGTAATATTCCTCACAGTAGGTCTGGAGGCGTAGATTTGCTGGTCAGGTGATAGGAGGACGCTTTGACTTCAGTTCCCAGCCACATTCTCCAATTCTGCCTTATAAAGAAGCCTCACAAGTTGGAAACTATCAAG
This sequence comes from Cebus imitator, assembly GCF_001604975.1. Lineage (NCBI taxonomy): Eukaryota > Metazoa > Chordata > Mammalia > Primates > Cebidae > Cebus > Cebus imitator. Next base: position 154,339 of record NW_016107635.1, on the reverse strand, counting down.
CTTCTATTATTATTAGCTCCACATTTCACTCCTGCTTCTTCCTTATGCTAGTCACAGCCTGAAAAGGGAGAATATTAAATGAGTGGCACCCTTCATTTCCAACAGGAAAAACAATAGTAAAAAGCAGAGAAAGACTACAAGAATAGTATCCCCCCAAATACATGAAACAGCTGCTATGTCTAAATGATTTTTATAGTTTTTCTCTCTTATTCCTCTCTGAATTTCTTTTATGATGAACTTGCATTATATTTCTGTTAAAGAGAAACTGCAATAAAATTCAAAAATGAGAGGAAACTAAATCTAGAAGGAAATTACACTACAGGTGGAAAGATTGAACTCTGAAAAGCATGAGATTTATAATCAAGTCATGTTGCCTCAACCATACTCCTAGCTTCTTAAAGAACCTCTAGGCCAAAAAGAAAAATAATGGTCCAAAGAGCACAAGAAGAAGTTAAGCAAAGCAAAGGTACAAAGAGGGTTCACTGAAAAAGTATAAGCAAAGGAGAATAATCAGAGAATAGCAGGAGATGTGAGCTGGAGAAATGAGGGGTAAAAAGAGGAGAGGAAAGAGCGCAGAGCCTGCATGCAGCGGCATCTGATCTGCCACCATCTATGGAGATTTCCGCAGAAAAGGAGGTTGGCTACAGGCTCCAGCTGGCAGCTTCTTCAATCTCGCTCTCATGTCAGACATCTGTCAGCACTCTGCAAGGACCATTGGAAAGCAAGCCCATTCACAGTTAGTCTTGGACCTCCTCGAGTCTTCCCACCCCTCCCAGCTACTGAAAAGGAAAGGGGAAACATGTTATAAAGTTTCTCTAGCCACAGTGAAAATAGCTAAAAAAAGAAAAAGGAGGAGACAGCGTTAACAAAGGAGACGTGTTCCCATGACTCCTCATTGTCAAAGGCTCTATTCATTCATTCATTCCCCAGATATTTCAAGAGCACAGCCGTGTGCCAGGCAGTGCAGTAAGCACATTACTGATGCCACATGACACGTTCGTGCAATCGGTTACGCATTAGTGATGCCAACCTGAGCAAGGCCCTGTTTATGCAGCTCCGTGCCTCTCCCCCAAACAAGCTACAGCTCCTGGGACGGCAGTCCACTTGTACCTCTCTTAATGTCCTCCCTTTCCCTTAGAGTGAAATGGCTAAATATGCAGGAAAGGGAAAACACAAGGTAACTTGTCTTCGATTTGCCACCCTGAAGACACCACATATCTAAACAGCAGGGCTTTTGCCTGCTTTTCTGAAACTTTTTCTGACTTCAGGAATACATACTTGAATTAGATGTCATTCTTCAAAAGTACATGCTTACGTACATAAATGCCTTTTACACATCAGTGCCTCTGCCTGTGAAATTCTTCAGGTTTTTCTTTTATCCTTTTTCTATTTGCTGCCAAGCTCCTAGCCAGTTTTTATTTTTTCTTATGAAATATGCTATATCTTATATAGAAAAATACATGTAAGCTAGCTAGCTAGCTAGGTAGATAGATGAATAGATAGATAGCACTCTAAACTGAATGGTTGCCCCTCCATTCATATATTGAAACCTAATACCCAATGCAATTATATTTGAAGGTAGAACCTTTGAGAGGTAATCAGGAGCCCTCATGAATGGGATTAGTGCCCTTATAAAAAGGACACCAGAGAACTCTCTCTCTCCTTCCACCATGTGAAGACACAGAATACAGTTGTGCATGAACCAGGAAGCAGGCCCTCACCAGACTCTTAACCTGCCAGTTCCTTGATCCTAACTGTAAGAAGTAAATATCTGTTATCTATAAGCAATTCCATCTTTGGTATCCTGTTATATAAGCCCAAATGGACTAAGACAGGTGGATAAATGGATAGATGGATAGCTGGATAGATTGATACACAGATACATGGATACACAGATGGATGGATGGATGGATGGATGGATGGATGGATGGTTGGATGGATGGCTATAAAAAGAAATACCAAGAAAACCAGGGGCCATATATACTCCACCTGGCTTAAGAAACAGAGCATTAAAGAAGTTTTGAAGCTGCGTATGTGCCCTGCTGTGTGCATTCCTTTATGATTCTCCCAGCCTTCAAAGGTGACCACTATTTTTGATTTCATATTAATTATCTCATTTTTCTGGATAGATTTTTTTTTCACAAATATTCCTCTGTTTAATGTGGAGTAAACATAAAGGGGATCATACTGCAAGTATTCCTTCATGAAATACTACTTTCAGTCAATCTTATGTTTAGAAATTAACCTATATATATTTTTGTACAGTAGTTCTGAGTTCTTTCTGCTGTATAGTATGTAATGCAATTAGTATTTTACAGTGTGTCAGTTCTACTGATGATGGGGATTTAAGATGCTTCCAGTTTTTTGCTTGTAAAATCAATATTGTTGGAAACATCCTTGTAGAACATTTTCTGGTATGCATGTGCAAGTTTCTTTAGGTGATTTTTAGCAATCTAATTGCTGGATTGTAGGGATTTTTGGAATTTTGTAACTAATACCAATTTATTTTTCAACATATTTGGACCACTTTACATTCCATAAGCAGCATATGAGAGTTGCTATTGCTCTACATCTTTTACAACCATCAGTATCATTGTGCTTTCTTTTTCACCAGTCACAAGAGTGTGAAATGGTTATCTCATGCCATTTTATTTGGTATTTCCCTTATAACTGATGAGAACAAACATTTTTCAAATACGTATTGGTTATTCATGTTTCTGTTTTCATATAATGTCTGTCAATGTCTCTGTTAATTTTTATATGTGGTTACATGCATTATACTTTATGTATTCTATATACTAACACTTTGTTATAGTTAAATGTTCCAAATGCATTCTCCAAATGTGTGAGCTGCATTTACACTCTCTTTATGATGTCTGTTGATTAACAGATGCTCTTAATTTTTAAAATGTAGTTAGACTTATTAATCTTTTCATCTATGATTTGCATTTATGTATAACAGTTTTCTTATTTGCATACCCCACAGGCACATATATATTTCTCTTTTCTAAACTTTTAGCTTTTAATTCGTGTTTGCATGTCACATAAGGAAACATATTTTTAAAATTTTCTATATGAAGAGACAGTGTTAAGCCTCGTTGATTGAACTAGTCAGCCTTTCTTTTACCGGTCTGCAGTGCCATTACTGGCATATACTGTTTCCATAAATGCTTGTTGCATTGCTTATTTTTCTATTTGATTTCATTTGTTTATCTGTCTATACATGCAGAAATCTAAGGTGGCTTCATTATTATCGCTTTAAACAACTCATTTATATGCCTGGGCAAGTTCCCCTGTCTTATTTTTAAGGCTAAGAGAGGCTCCTGTCCCTTTGATATAAATTTCAGAATCAGCCAATCAATTCCACAAAAAAGAAAATCCTGCAGTGAGGTTTATTGACATTGCATTAAATCTGTTTATCAACCTGAGAATAATTAATATCTTTAGTAAATTGTTTCTATCAATGAATATGTCATGTCTCTCCCCTGATTTAGGACTTAGAAAAATCTTTTGCAATACAAGCTATTTTTTTAACTTTCTGCACAAAAGGTCTTGCATGTGTTAGATTCATCCCTAGGCACTTCATCTATTTATTATTAGGAAAGAGTATTTTTAACTGAATTGTCTAACTTTTCCTGGTACAAGAAATATATTTGGTATTCTATATAAATCTTACATTAAGTGAGCTTGTTCTACTTTATTAATTTTATCTGTTGATTTGTTTGGAATTTCATACATAAAGAATATAATAAACATTTTTTCTTATTTATTAGTGTAATTAATTAATTGATTAATTTTGCCATGATGAGCTGGTAAGGAGGATCTCTAATATAATATTAAACCCTGTCTGGTTCTTGGATTTATGGGAAACGTTTTTAATGCTTTGCCATTAAGCATGAAGGTAGCTATACAATAATGGTGGATGGTTATGTGAGTCCTTAATCAGTTCTTTGTGAGTCCTGTGTGAGTTGTTTATAGTTAGTGAGTCTAAATGTAAAGAATTTTCCATTCTCTTGGTTCATGATGGGGTAAACTTCCTAGCCTCCCATAATTACACAGGGCCATATTATTAGCTCCAGCCAATAAGTAGTAAGCAGAAAAATGTGTGTTACTTCTAGGTCAGAGCATTACTTGCCCATCTGAGAGTCTCCAGGGTCCTCTTTCCCTTCATATGGTGACTGGTAATATCCAAAAGTTGTTGCTTCTCAGCCTGAGTCCCCAAGGACATACAGTGAGCAGAGGTCCTGCTGATTCTACTGGATATGTAGTCTAAAGGATAAATAAATCATCAAGTTTTAAGTCACAGAGATTTGGGTCCTATTTGTCACCATGGCCTATGTAACCTAACCTATACTGATTGATACAAAATCCTTTCAGACTAAGTGAATTTACTTCTTAGGAAAATACTGCCCTCTGGAGAGTTGATGTTGTTATTCATAAACGGAGGTTGAGTTGTATAAATATTTTTTCTGCATCTATTGATATTTACTTTTCTTTTCAATAGGTCAATATGATAAAGATATCTTAATAAATTTTATAATGTTGAATCAACTTTTCCATCTGGATTAGTGATAATAGATTCATGCTGGGTTTAGATTATGAATGCTTTAATATTTTTATATCTGCGCATAACTATGAATATTCTGAAAATGCCCTGTCTGCTTTTATTAAGATGCATTATTTTTGAAACAAAAAGGGAAAAGTTCTTTCTTTTTATTGAGTACCTGAAAGACCATATAAAATCACAACTATCTGTAACATAACTATTGGTAAATTTGCCTAACTGTTCTCTTTTAAAAATAATAAATTTTGAGGTGATAGATATGCTAATTACTCTGATTTGAACTACACATTGTATACATATATTGAAATACCACACTTTACCCAATAAATATGTATAATTATTATGTGTATATTAAAAATAATAAAAGCCAGGAAACCCAAAACTGTTTTTTTTCTTTTGGTTGAAAGAAAACTTCTAAGTCAATTTCTAATTTTATAAATGCATTATCTATTTCTTCTCTAGTCTCCTTAGTAATTTACATTATGTAAGTGTCCAACAATTTTCTTTTTTTGTTGTTGTTGTTCTTTTTTGTGGACAGAGTCTCACTCTGTCACCCGGTCTGGAATGCAGTGGTGCTATCTTGGTTCACTGCAACCTCCACCTCCCAGGTTCAAGCAATTCTCCTGCCTCAGCCTCCCAAGTATCTGTGAAAACAGGCACCCGCCACTATGCCCAGCTAATTTTTTGTATTAGCTGCAGGCATTTTTCCAGACCTGGATCTGCAAGCAGGGCATGAGTTTTAATGTGGGTGCATACAACCTTGGCAATCCAGCTGCTTAGTTGTACAGGCATTTTAGTCTTGGGTCAGGGATTTGAGCATCTGCTCTGGAGTGGGCTAGGGACCTCCACAACCAGAACAGTGGAAAGTGCTTCAGTGGTAGGCACTAGAATTGCATTCTCCTCTATAATAGCAGGACGAGAGCTGCTTTTGGCTGTGGTTCCTCCTGGGCAATAACACTTGCAGCAAGGGTCAGCTTGATGACCTGAAACTGATCTGCATGTGCCATTGCTGGATGCCCGACCCAGCTCTCCTGAGATTACGGTATAATGGGGCTCTCTCCACTTCATGCCCAGGTGGATCTCCAGGATTTGTAGCACTTGCTCATCTGATTCAGCAGCTTGAGTTGCATCATCCTTCCTGGACATAAATTGTGAAGCACCAGGACCCTCTCCACTCCTTCTCAGAAGGTCTCCAAGCATTCAGAGCACCAGTTCATCTGGATCAGCAGTCTAAGCCACCTCATCCTTCTTGTGCAAAGATCCTGGTGCAGGGAGACTCTCTATGCTATACACCCAAGCATTTCACCAGGCATTCTGCTCATAGATAGAAAGAATTAGTATCATTAAAATAACCTCATTGCCCAAAACAATCTATAAATTCAATGCTCTTCCTATGAAACTACCAATGTTATTTTTCACAGAAAATGCTAAAATCAATATAGAAAATAAGAGTCAAATAGCCAAAGCAACCCTAAGCAAAAAGAATGAAGTCAGTGGTCTGACGTTACCAGACTTCAAACTATACTATAAGACTACAGTAACCATAAAAGCATGGTTTTGGTACAAAAACAGAAACATAGGCAAGTGGAATAGAATAGAAAACCCAGAAATAAAGTGACACACATACAGCCATTTAATATTTGACAAAGCTGACAAAAATGAGCAAGGAGGAAAGAACTTCCCATTCAATAAATGGTGCTGGGATAGCTGACATGTCACATGCAGAAGAATGAAACTGGGACTTCCACCAAGATGGCCAAATAGGAACAGCTCTGGAGCTCAGTTTCTGGAGAGAGCAACACAGAAGGCAAGTGATCTCCGCATTTCCAACTGAGGTACCAGGTTCATCTCAATGGGCCTAGTTGGACAGTGGGTGTAGCCCAAGGAGGGCAAACCAAGGCAGGGTGGGGTGTTTCCTCACCTGGGAAGTGCAAGGGGCTGGAAAACCCCCTCTTTGACCCAAGGTAGGCCACCGGGGACTTTTCTGGACACTCCAGCACTCAGGCTCATATACTGCACTTTTCCCTTGGTCTTTACAGCCCACAGACCAGGATGTTCCCACCAGTTTCCACAACACCAGCACCACAGGTTTCCAGCACAAAACTGGGCAGCCATTTTAGCCAGCACCTAGAACATCTGTGAGACAGAACCACCCATTCCCCTAAAAAAAAGAGGGCTGGAGGCAGAGAGCCAAGTGATCTGACTTGGCAGGTCCCACTTCCCCAAAGATCAGCAAATTGAAACCCACTGGCTAGAGATTTTCACAGCCAGCACAGCAGTTTGAGCTCAACGTGGGACAGTGGAGCTCAGAGGTGGGAGGGGCATCCACCATTACTGAGGCTGCTCTAACCTTGCCTGTGTAGACAAAATTGCAAGAAAGTTTACACAGCAGCTGGGCGGAGCCCGCAGCAGCTCAGCAACAACTCTGCAGGCAGACTGTGGCAAGACACCCTTCTTGCTCGGCAGGGCATCTCTGGAAAAAAGGCAGCAGCCAGTCAGGGACCTATAAATAAAGATCCACCTTCCCAGGATAAAGCACCTGGGAAAAGGGAAGGTGTGAGTTCCACTTCAGCAGATTTAAATGTCCCTGCTCAGCAGCTCCGAAGGGAGCAATGGTGCTCCCAGCACACCACTTTAGCTCTAATAAGGGAAAGACTGCCTCCTCAGGTGGCTCCCTGACCCCCATATATCCAAAGAGACACCTCATACAGGAGAGCTCTGGCTGACATCTGGCAGATACCCTTCTGGGACGAAGCTACCAGAGGAAGGAACAGACAGCAATACTTGCTGTTCTGCAGCCACCACAGGTGATTCCTAGGCAAGCAGGGTCTGCAGTGGACCTCTAACAGTCCTGCAACAGAGGGGTCTGACTGTTAGAAGGAAAACTAAAAAACAGAAAGAAATAGCTTCAACATCAACAAAAAGAACGTCCACTCAGAGACCCCATCTGAAAGTCATCAACTACAAAGACCACAGGTATATAAATCCATGAAGATGGGAAGAAACCAGTGTAAAAAGGCTGAAATCACCAAAAACCATAACACCTGTTTTCTTCTAAGGGATCACAACTCCTCATCAGCAAGGGAACAAAACTGGATGGAGAATGAGTTTGATGAACTGACAGAAGCTGACTTCAGAAGGTGGGTAATAACAAACTTCTCTGAACTAAAGGAGCATGTTCTAACCCAATGAAAAGTAACTAAGAACCTTGAAAAAAGGTTAGACAAAAAGCTAACTAGAATAAACAGCTTAGAGAAGAATATAAACCACTTGATGGAGCTGAAAAACACAGCATGAGAACTTGGCAAAGCATATACAAGTTTCAACAGCCGAATCAATCAAGCAGAAGAAAGGATATCAGAGATTGAAGATCAAGTCAGTGACATAAAATAAAAGGCAAGATTAGAGAAAAAAGAGTAAAAAGAAAGGAACAAAACCTCCAAGAAATATGGGATTCTGTGAAAAGACCTAATCTACATTTGATCAGTGTACCTAAATATGATAGGGAGAATGAAACCAAGTTGGAAAACACTCTTCAGGATATTATCCAGGAGAACATTCCCAACCTAGCAAGGCAGGCCACATTAAAATCCAGGAAATACAGAGACCACAGAGATATTCCTCAAGAAATGCAACCCGAAGGCACATAACTGTCAGATTCACCAGGGTTGAAATGAAGGAAAAAATGCTAAGGACAGCCAGAGAGAAAGGTAGGTTACCCACAAAGGGAAGCCCATCAGACTCACAGCAGATCTCTAGACAGAAACCCTACAAGCTAGAAGAGAGTGGGGGCCAATATTCAACATCCTTAAAGAAAAGAACTTGCAACCTAGAATTTCATATCCAACCAAACTAAGCTTCGTAAGTGAAGGAAAACCAAAATCCTTTATGAACAAGCAATTGCTGAGAGATTTCTTCACCACCAGGCATGCCTTACAAGAGCTCCTGCAGGAAGCATGAAACATGGAAAGGAACAACCAGTAGTGCCAGCCACTGCAAAATCATACCAAATGGTAAAGACCGTAGACACAATGAAGAAACTGCATCAACTAATGGGCAAAACAGCTAGCTAGTATCAAAATGGCAGGATTAAATTCACACATAACAATATTAACCTTAAATGCAAATGGGCTAAATGCCCCAGTCAAAAGACACAGACTGGCAAATTGGATAAAATGTCAAAACCCATCAGTGTGCTGTATTCAGGAAACCCATCTCATGTGCAAAGACACACATAGACTCAATATAACAGGATGGAGGAAGATTTACCAAGCAAATAGAGAGCAAGAAAAAGCAGGGGTTGCAATCCTACTCTCTGATAAGATGGACTTTAAGCCAACAAAGATCAAAAGAGACAAAGAAGGGCATTACATAATGGTAAAAGGATCAATGCAACAAGAAGAGCTAACTATCCTAAATATTTATGCACCCAATACAGGAGCACCCAGATACATAAAGCAAGTCCTTAATGACTTTCAAAAGAGACTTAGATTCCCACACAATAATAGTGGGAGACTTTAACACCCCACTGTCAATATTAGATTGATAAGACAGAAAATTAACAAGGATATCCAGGACTTGAACTCAGGTCTGGACCAAGTGGACCTAATAGACATCCACAGAACTCTCCACCCCAAATCCACAGAATATAAATTCTTCTCAGCACCACATCACACTAACTCTAAAATTGACCACATAATTGGAAGTAAATCACTCCTCAGCAAATGCAAAAGAATGGAAATCATAACAACCATTCTCTCAGACCACAGTGCAACCAAATTAGAACTCAGGATTATGAAACTCACTCAAAACCACACAACTGCATGGAAACTGAACAACCTGCTCCTGAGTGACTACTGTATAATGAAATGAAGGCAGAAATAAAGATGTTCTTCAAAACCAATGAGAACAAAGACACAACGTACCAGAATCTCTGGGACACATTTAAGCAGTGTCTAGAGGGAAATTTATGGCACTAAATGCCCACATGAGAAGCAAGAAAAGATCTAAAATCAATACCCTATTGTCACAATTAAAAGAACTAGAGGAGCAAGATCAAACAAATTCAAACGCTAGCAGAAGACAAGAAATAACTAAGATCAAAGCAGAACTGAAAGAGATAGAGACACAAAAACCCTTCAAAAAATCAGAGAATCTGGGAGCTGGTTTTTGAAAAGATCAATAAAACAGACCACTAACCAGAATAATAAAAAAGAAAAGGGAGAAGATTCAAATAGATAAAATAAAAAATGATAAAGGGGATATCGCCACTGATTCCACAGAAATGCAAACTACCATCAGAAATTATGCAAACACCTCCATGCACATAAAACAGTAAATCTAGAAGAAATGGGTAAATTCATGGACACTTACACCCTCCTATGGTTAAACCAGAAATAAGTTGAATCCCTGATAGACCAATAACAAGTTCTGAAGTTGAGACAGCAATTAGTAGCCTACCAACCAAAAAAAGTCTAGGACCAGAGGGGTTCACAGCTGAATTCTACCAAAGGTACAAAGAGGAGCTGGTACCATTCCTTCTGAAACAATATTCCAAAATTGTATTCCAAGCAATACAAAAAGAGGGAATCTTCCCTAACTCATTTTATGAGACCAACATCATCCTGACACCAATACCTGGAAGAGGCACAATTGATAAAGAAAATTTCAGGCCAATAGCTGTGATAAACATTGATGCAAAAATCTTCAATAAAATACTGGCAAACCGAATCCAACAGCACATCAAAAAGCTTATCCAACAGGATCAAGTTGGCTTCATCTTGGGGTTGCAAGGCTGGTTCAACATACACAAATCTGTAAATGTAATCCATCACATAAACAGAACCAAAGACAAAAACCACATTATCAACTCAATAGATGCATAGAAGGCCTTTGACAAAATTCAACAGCCCTTTATGCTAAAAATTATCAATAAACTAGGTATCAATGGAATGTATCTCAAAATAATAGAAGTTATTTATGACAAACCCACAGCCAACACCATACTGAATGGGCAAAAACTGGAAGCATTCCCTTTAAAAACTGGAGCTAAGCAAGGGTGCCCTCTCTCACCACTCCTATTCAACATAGTATTGGAAGTTCTGGCCAGAGCAATCAGGCAAGAAAAAGAAATAAAGAGTATTCAATTAGGAAAAGTGGAAGTCAAATTGTCTCTATTTGCAGACAACATGATTGTCTATTTACAAGATCCCATCATCTCAGCCCAAAATCTCCTTAAACTGATAAGCAACTTCAGCAAAGTCTCAGGATACAAAATCAATGTGCAGAAATCACAAGCATTCCTATACACCAATAACAGACAAACTGAGAGCCAAATCATGAGCAAACTCCCATTCACAATTGCTACAAAGAGAATACAATACATAGGAATACAACTAACAAGGGATGTGAAGGACCTCTTCAAGGGGAACTACAAACTACTGCTCAAGGAATTAAGAGGGGACACAAACAGATGGAAACACATTCTATGCTCATGGTTAGGAATAGTCAACATCATGAAAATGGCCATACTGCCCAAAGTAATTTATAGATTCAATGCCATCCCCATCGAGCTACCATTGACCTTCTTCACAGAACTGGAAAAAAAAAAACACCTTAATTTCATATGGAACAAAAAAAGAGACTGCATAGTCAAGATAATCCTAAGCAAAAAGAACAAAGCTGGAGGCATCACACTACCTGACTTCAAACTATACTACAAGGCTACACTAATCAAAACAGCATGGTACGGGTACCAAAACAGAGATATAGACCAATAGAACAGAACAGAGGCCTCGGAGGCAATGCTAAACATCTACAACCATCTGATCTTTGACAAAAACAAGCAATGGTGAAATGATTCCCTGTTTAATAAATGGTGTTGGGAAAACTGGCTGGCCATGTGCAGAAAGCTGAAACTGAACCCCTTCCTTACAACTTATACAAAAACTGACTCCAGATGGATTACAAATGTAAACATAAGACCTAACATCATAAAAGACCAGGAAGAAAACCTAGGAAATACCATTCAGGACATAGGCATGGGCAAGTACTTCATGACTAAAACACCAAAAGCAATGGCAACAAAAGCCAAAATAGATAAATGGGATCAAATTAAACTTAAGAGCTCCTGCACAGTGAAAGAAACTATCATTAGCATGAATTGGCAACCAACAGAATGGGAAAAAAAAATTTGCAATCTACTCATCTTGACAAAGGACTAATATCCAGAATCTACAAAGAACTTAAACAAACTTACAAGAAAGAAACAAACAACCCATCAAAAAGTGGGCAAAGGATATGAATAGATAACTTTTCAAAAGAAGACATTTATGAGACCAACAAACATATGAATAAATGCTCATCATCCCTGGACATTAGAGAAATGCAAATCAATACCACATTGAGATATCATCTCATGCCAGTTAGAATGGTAATCATTAAAAAATCTGGAAACCACAGAAGAGGATGTGGAGAAACAGGAATACTTTTACACTGTTGGTGGGAGTGTAGATTAATGCAATGATTGTGGAAGACAGTGTGGCAATTCTATCTATTCATAAAGCCCCAAAAAGGAGTAAAGAATGAAAAAAGCTATAATAGGTAAATAATAACAAAAATAGGTTGATATAATAATCTTAAATGTAGACTTGGAGGCAGAACTCTTTACCAAAAATAAAGAGGATCCCTACATGTTGATTAAAAGTTTATTTTGCCAACAAGAGGATATTTATATGCACGTGATAATATTTAATAACAGAGCACAAATTAAGAAATTTTCAAGGAGCAATAGATAAATCTATAATATTAAAATATTTTTAAAAACATAGTCTTCTCAGATTAGCCAGTTGTTTAAAAAGTCTCCAAGGATATAGGAAACTTAAATGTCATAATTATCAACCTTGAGCTAATGGATGAGAGGAATCGTCGCTGTGTATGTGTATTGGTGGTACAAAGTGTGTGTGGATATATCCACATACTCAAAAACCTATGCTTCACATAATACCTGAAAATGCTATTTTAAGGCCTGTGTTTAAATTAATGAAAATATTATTGAATATTAGACATATTAGTTCTACCTGCAAGTCTACATTTTTTTAATCAGAGAGCTCACTTGGAAAAAAAAAAATCCAATCTAGTGATTTTTTTTTTAACCTAGAAACTCCAGTCCATTGCCATTAATTTTGAATATTAATGTGGTTGGATTTGTTTCTGTCATCTTATTTTATGCATGCTTTTTCCTTTCTTCTCATGTTTTGCCCTTTTAAAATATTTGATTAGTTAGGGATTTTTTTCCTTTTACTCCATATTTTTCCCCCTCTGTCCTGTTTTGGAAGTTTCCTAATAGATTTCTATTATTACAGTGTTTATCCCAAAATTAAATACTCTACCTGCTTTATTTCACCCAAAGTTAGTCATATGTTTCTTTCCTCTTTCTGAACACAAGAATCTAGGGATGTGACAATTCTCATCATTCTTACATGACATACACTGTTTATTGCAGAATTTTAGTTCTAGATTTCAAATAGATAATCAAGGTTTGTTTAGACTTATACACATGGGTAACATTTTTTCTCAATATTTCTTATTGCATTCCAGACATTCTTTTATGGTTTATTGTTTTCCTACCCAAATTTTATTTTTTTTAAATTACTCTAGTAAAGGTAGTGAATTCAGTTGTTTATCTGAAGAAGTCTTGATTTTAGTACTGTTCTTAATATTAGTGTTACTGGATATACAATTCCAGCTTGATTTCTTTTAACAATTTGAAATGTTCCACTCTCCTCTTTCTGTGGATTAAAGTTAGCAGTTAGTCTAACTTTCATGTCTTTGCCTTAAACTGGCTTATTCTTCTGTCATAGTTTAATAATGTTCCCTTGCTATTGATGTTTTCCTATGTCACTATAATTTTACTATAATTTATTTTCACATGTACCCCAAAACCTAAAATGCAATAAAATAAATAAATGGAAAAAATTATTTTGTTTATGTGCACCTTTGTCTTTCTACTTAAGATTCACTAAACTGCTGCTATCTCTTTGCGTAATGCCTTTTGATAATCTGTTCTCCTTTTTATTTCTAGAACTGTAATAAACCATTGTATCAGACCTACTAATCTATCATGTATTGCCAAGAGATGCAAATAACTCCATGACCCATCTCCTTATTCCTCCTTTATATTTTCTATCTTATTATATTTTAGCACTGTTCTATATCTAATGTCTTTACATTGCCCTTTCAATTCTCAATTTTTCTCTCTAACTCTAGTTGATGTTTAATATATCCAACGTAGTTCTAATTTAAATTATCATATTTTTATTTCTATAATTTTTGATCTTTTGCCTAATTTACCTGACCATTTTTAACAAGTTCTTCCTTCTTATTGATATTTATTTTGTTTCTTTTTAAGAATACAATACCTATAAAATTGTTTTACATTCCATATTTGTACCAGTAGTCTTTTGCATGTGATTATATTGTTTGATGTTTCTCCTGAGTTTTCTTTATAATACCACTAATTTTTATGTGATTTGTGATTTTTTATTGTGAGGTCAAATTCACTGGTCTATATTTGTTGGAAATATTTAAAACCTATGTTGAGAGTGCATTTCTCATGGACATTTGTCTAGAGGTATTACCAATCCAGAAATTTAAAGTCCAGCTTACCATGTTTTGTACCACAAAGGTTGTCTGAATTACGGCTCTAAAGCTGAGTGAGAGTGGGCTTATGATTGGGAAGTTTTAAAGGAATTTTCTTTTTTCTTCCTCTCAAAACCAAGGCCAACAACTTCATAACATGCCTCTGAAAAACATGCTTTTCTCTAGTTCACCCATTGATGTGTTGCATCTTATGAATTTCAGATCTTGAGGCATTTCCAATCTGATCGTCAAACTTACTTGGGCCCCAGAATTTATTTCCCATGACTCTGTTTGTAGCTTTTTAAAACCTAAGCTCTGGGCCACCAGATACCTCTAGGCAAAAAATCATCCTTCTCCAACATTTTAGACTCTTCACTCACATGAGTATTACGATAGACATTTAATTCTATGTTCTGCGGATACAGCCACTCCTATTCATTTTTCTAAAATTATTCTAAGAGTTGAAGAAGATTTTTAAAATGATCCAGCCTGGCTAAAGCCTCTCCTCTATTATTCCGTAGCAAGCATGAATTAATTATAACTTAACACTAAGTATAATTTCTTTCCTCCTCTGTTTATTCACTTTTCTCTTAACTCAATCGTGAGCTCCTTTAAGCCATCCACTATGGTTCAATCAGTGTTTTCAAATGGCATTTGAAAAATAAGCCCTCTCATGGTTCAATCTACCTTGTTGTAATAATGGTTTATATCTATGTGTAACTAAGTACACACACACACACACACACACACACTGTGATTTGTTACATCTATCATACTATTGCCCACTTCTAATATATTTTCTAGGACCATGTTTATCCTTTCACTGAGCAAAATTTTTTCAGTAGTTATGCTATATCCCTTCAAAATACCTCAACTTAAGTTTAAATATCAAAAATATAAAAAGTTGTAGAAGTTCTCAAGAAAGTAGTCCCATTATTCACCTCTAGCTTCTTCAGGAATTTTGAGTTTTTTCAGTTTTCCATACATACCATGATAGCTTTTGCTTAAGGGCAAAATTGCTACTAACTTATAGGATATATTTGTGCAAGTTAGAGAAAGACCTGATACTTGTACAGAATTAGACAGAGGAAGAACCTCTAGAAAGAGGAAGCCCCAAGAGCCCATCACTTGCTTGTGAAAGTTGTCTGTTTGAAAAAAAAAGAAAGAAAAAAGAAAGGAAGGAAAGAGAAAGAAAGGAAGGAAGGAAGGAAGGAAGCAAGGAAGGAAAGAGAAAGAAAGAAAGAAAGAAAGGAAAGAAAGGAAAGAAAGAAAGAAAGAAAGAAGGAAGGAAGAAGAAAAAGAAAGAAAGAAAGAAAGAAAGAAAGAAAGAAAGAAAGAAAGAAAGAAAGAAAGAAAGAAAGAAAGAAAGAAAGAAAGAGAGAAGGAAAAGAAAAGAAAAGAAAAAAGACCCTTTTTCCTCGAAGTAGATGTGTCTGGATATTAGTCTCCCCTTCATCAACTTGTGCTCAACAGGGATCAGGCCGTACAAAGATATGTATTAGGTATCTAAGTAGGGACATTGAATAAGCAGTCTGATATAAGCCTCTCCAGCTTGAAATGGTCCTAGGTAGAGATACATCTTTGGGATATATCAGATTATAAATATTGTATCCATTTAGACGTTATCCCCACCAAGAAGACTCTCCTTGCACCTGAAATATGAGGCAACCAAAGAACAGAAGGAACAACAGGATATTGAGATATGGAGGAAATCTTAGAAATCAGTGTTGATTCCTATGACCACTCATCACACAGCCTCTGGAGGTGAGAATTTTGTTATAAACACAGGTGAAAAACTAATCACTAACATCTTTAGCATTATGCAGTAAGCAAAATAAGCTTCCATCTTGGGCAAACCTCCATCACAATTGTCATTACACTGTGAGGTTTCGTGTTTACTTACTTATAATTTTTTTTAAAGTTTACCAGTTTACTCTGCCAAACTATCTTGCACACCACTAACAGTGCACATTCCTCACTTTATGAAATATTGAGCTGGATGATTTTCTAACCCAGCCTGGAATTCAAGGGTCTAATGAATGGTATGGATTAATTTGAATTCAGATAAGAAAAGGAGGCTTCCTGGATGCAATGGGAATTGTTAGTAAAGACATGTGCTTGGAATAGTAAAGCCATGAGCTCTAAATTTTCTTGGACAGCCTACCTAAATTCTAGCACAGAGATTGTCATAATGTTTAAGTCAATAAATATTTATAGCATGAATTAAGTTTGCCAAGAGGCTTGGCCTGAGTTAGATGTCTCTGTAAATTATTTTACACCATAAATTATGGACTGCTGGATACAACCAAGTGATCAGTTTTTATATTCATAGTGCTAGTCAGCATTTGACAAGACACTCAACATGAGCCTATTGTGTGGCTGCTATTACTCGCTAATATAAAGGTTGCTTATGGCAGCTCACGCCTGTAATCCCAACACTTTGAAAGGCTGAGGTGGGTAGGTCAGTTGAGGTCAGGAGTCAGAGACCAGCCTGGCCAACATGGTGAAACTCTGTCTCTTTTAAAAATACAAAAATTACCCGGGTGAGGTGGTACGTACCTGTAATTCCAGCTACTCTTGAGGTTGAAACAGAAGAATCGCTTGAACCCAGGAGGTGGAGGTTGCAGTGAGCCGAGATTGCACCACTGCACTCCAAAAAAAAAGAAAAAAAACAAAAGATTGCTTGTGGGAATGTAGTCAGGATTTTATGATAGCACCATTAAGGGAGGGCATTTTCCCATATAGTGTAACACCTTCAAAGAACACTAAAATAAATCTTAAACATCCTCAGTGCTTGCTTACTCAATAGACAGAAGATTCGTAAATCCAGTGAGTCATCCTATACCTGGCCCTGTACTGTCTCTCATGGGTAGGAGACTGTTTGCAGAGTTAGGCTTTCCAGGGAACAGGGGACAGCTTGCATTTTTGGTTCCTGTTTATTTTCAGCAACTGAAGTCTTTCCAAATAGTAGTTAATGAGAATTTCAGAGACATGGGACTGTCATGAGAAAGCTGTATAATTCAATAAGCCACTTGAGCCAAAATTTTAAGCATGCAAGTGGCACATTAGTCTGTAAGCGGTAACTACTCCATCCAAGATAACTCAGGTGGCATCCTCCCATAATTCAGGGCGAGGCATAGAATTGGAGACCCAGTATTCTCACATTCTTAGCTGCAAAGCACAGTGGAATTCTTTGTTTTTATTTCAGCTGTTAACTTAAGAAAATATTTAACTCTTTATTTTTGAGATGGAGTCTTGCTGTGTTGCCAGGCTGCGGTGCAGTGGTGCAATCTCGGCTCACTGCAACCTCCGCCTCCTGGGTTCAAGCTATTCTCCTGCCTCTGCATTCAGAGTAGCTGGGACTACAGGCGTGCACCACCACACCCAGCTAATTTTTGTATTTTGAATACAGACAGGGTTTCACTATGTTGGCCAGGATGGTCTCCATCTCTTGACCTCGTGATCTGGCCACCTTGTCTTAGCAAAGTGTTGGGATTACAGGCGTGAGCCACTGGTCCCGGCCCATATCTAACTCTCGATGAATCTGTTTAGTGAACCAAAGAAGACACTAACTAGATAGCATCTGCTTATTTTTAAAATATACAAATAATCTCATGTTTGGGTTTAAGATACTTGTTTTCAAGTCCCAGATTTTTCATTAATGTACTCTATGACCTTAGGCTACTTCCTGATTTTTCTGGGCCTCAGTATACCTATCATAAAAGACATTAGAGGACCAAAACAACAACCTCAAAACAAAAATGAGATCGAAGGATTCAGTAGTCACTAGGATTATTTCTGTTTCAAAGATATGTGGTGCTGGAGTTTGACTGACATCCTATAAGCATTTTATGGGCTATAAACATCTAGGAGGCTACTTTTAGAAGCTGAGCTTCTGTGAATATGAATTCTCAGTGATAATCTCTGATTTATGCCCAAAACACAAGAAGAGCTCGCTGACATAAAAGCAAACCTTGAGAAAGCAATGAGGAGGATGGAAGTGGTATACTGGGATATTGCCCAACTCAGTGATCGGTGCCCAGCCCTCACTTCAAAGCTTTACATGTGAAAAAAGAAAAAAAAGATCAATACATTCAAAAAGCCCTTTGTAAAATAATACAAGAGAAGTCTAACAGCTACGTAGGGAATAAATGAAAGGAGGGAAAGACTAAATAGACTTGAGAGTTTTAGAGGAGCATGGATCATAGCTTAATTATAAATGGCTGAATATTCATCTTGGATTCTCCCATTTATTCACTCTGTGACATGGAATGAGTTGATTGACAAGAGCTAGCTTCATAGGCATGAGACCTGCGAAGTCACATAAGATCCTATGTGTAGAAGGGCCTCATGCCTAATTTTGTGTTCTGCTACTACTAATCTCGAAATGCTCAGTAATTTTTGAACAAGGGTCCATACATTTTCACCTTTCATTGGTCCTTGTAAATTATGCTGCCAGACATGAGTATAACTTCTCATTTTTTGTTTAATGAAGGAAGTGAGAATTTTTTTCCCTTTGAGTAGGCTTTATTTTTTTTTAATTTTTATTTTTACTATACTTTAAGTTCTGAGGTACATGTACAGAATGTGCAGGTTTGTTACATAGATATACACGTGCCATGGTGGTTTGCTGCACCCATCAACCTGTCATCTACATTAGGTATTTCTCCTAATGTTATCCTTTCCCCAGTACCTCACCCCACGACAGGCCCTGGTGTGTAAGGTTCCCCTCCCTGTGTCCATGTGTTCTCACTGTTCAACTCCCACTTATTAGTGAGAACATGCGGTGTTTGGTTTTCTGTTCTTGTGTTACTTTGCTGAGAATGATGGTTTCTAGCTTCATCCATGTCCCTGCAAAGGACAGGAACTCATCCATTTTATGCCTGGATAGTATTCCATGGTGTATATGTACCACATTTTCTTTATCCAGTCTATCATTGATGGGCATTTGGGTTGGTTCCAAGTCTTTGCTATTGTGAACAGTGCCGCAATAAACGTACCTGTGCATGTGTCTTTATAACAGAATGATTTATAATCCTCTGAGTATATATCCAGTAATGGGATTGCTATGTCAAATGGTATTTCTAGTTTTAGATCCTTGAGGAATTGCCATACCATCTTCCACAACGATTGAACTTTTCTAAAATTTGGCTTCTTTATCTACAAAATAAGAAGGATCATACTTACAGTTCAGGTTCCTAGTGAGGATTAAATGAGATAATTATGAAAGCTCCCAGTGAGCTCAGTGCATGAACTATTTGCTAAGTAAATGGTTAAGTCTTATTCTCTGCCTTGATCCATTTCTCTACTTGAATCTAACTGTTCTCTTTAAAAGGAGCCATAAGATTAAGAGTTTTGTTTTGTTTTTTCTCCTCAGTTTGTTTTCAAAGACTAGTGCAGTCCAAATGTGGAAGCATAAAACCATCTTGAATAAAACTGGTTTTGGCCAGCTCAGAAATATTAAATACAGTAAAATCTCTCATGTGTTTATAGTTGGTGTTGGGGCTTTATATGGACGGATAGTTCTGATAAGGCTTCTGAGAATTTCAACAGGACACTGCATTTCAAACAGAACAACATGCCCCCATCAGTAATGAACATTGAGTTTAATCCCCATACCCGCCATGTCTTTTCTAGACAAAAAAGCCCTTAAATGGCCAATATCTTCCTTCAATAAATCTTCTAATGTTATGGGGAAAATGTGAGTTGTTACTATGGAAAAGTCACATCATTTATTTCCCTTGAACTCTCTATTCTCAACATACTAGTTTTTTTTTTTTTTTTTTTTTTTTTTTTTTTTTTTTTTTTTTTTTTTTTTTTTTTTTTTTTTTTTTTTTTTTTTTTTTTT
>NW_016107635.1:7485-134258 GCF_001604975.1 Cebus imitator | reverse complement strand
GCCAGTTAGACTGGTGATCATTAAAAAGTCTGGAGACTAGTTTTTAAAGAATCCAAGTTCTTCAATTTCAGAAGATGGCTTCCCTCTTCATCTCCTGCAGAAGAGATTTTAATGAATATCTTTTGTTGTTTGATTTCCTGTTCCAGCTTACACATTCTTTTATTTAAAACAAGTTGACATTATCATTTTATGATTATTATATTATGCCTGAAATGCATGCAATGTAGCCAAGCAGACATGTCAAGTAGGCTATCACGTACACATGTCTACAATGCAAATGAAGAGTCTAGGCTGAAAATACAAACGTGGGTGTAGCTGAGAGAGGGGTTGAGATCTTGGAAAGTTCAACTGCCTAATAAGAAAGACAGGAAGACAGCACATAAAGGGAAAGGAAGAAAAAGATAAGGGAGAGAGAAAGGAACAACGCAGAAAAAAAAAAGAAGCCCTGAAAAAGAACTGCATTCTCTGAAGAAAGCAGAGGCATATGAGGAGAGAATGAGATAAAGTAGCCATAAAGGTAAGAGCAAAACCAGACCAGTGTGAAGTATTTAGAAAGATATGAGGGGATGGGACTCAGAACACAGGTGAAAGACTGGGTCTTTGAAAGTTTGAGGGATACATTGTGTCTTGTGGCAGGTAGCGAAAGAGAAAGGGAAGATGGAGTGGCAGACACAGCAACATGGAAGCACTATAATAAAAATCTGGACAAAGGACTACTAAGCACACAAGGAAAAGGGTTACTAAACTCTATGAGAAAGGGAAGACAGGACAGGGTGAGAGAAGCAATGACGATGAGATATTTGACCTACCTTTCAAAAGACTAGTGTGTGTTAAGCCAATGTCTTTGCCAGATTAGGCAAATAAAAAGATCATGTTGTGCAATATTGGGGTCATATTTATACTACAATTTTATCTGTTGTTCAATTGAGGTTTAAATTATACCAGGAGCCCTGCACTTTATCTGACAATCCTTTAGGCAGAAAAGATATGAAGAAAGCACTCCTTCAGAGAATAGAGCAAAATAAAAGTGTGAGCCTTGGCAATACATACTCCGTCTAGGGAAGCCCAGATACCTTGCAATTAGCAGACGAGGAAGTTGTTGTAAATGATAAGCCTGCACATCATGA
Organism: Cebus imitator; assembly: GCF_001604975.1. NCBI lineage: Eukaryota > Metazoa > Chordata > Mammalia > Primates > Cebidae > Cebus > Cebus imitator. The sequence continues at coordinate 133,131 of NW_016107635.1, read as the reverse complement.
AATGAAAACATATGCTTGTTAAATACATCTTATGTGCCAGTCCCTCTTCCAGGCAATGCATATAAGATCATTGAATTACAGAAAAATCATAGATAAGGAAACAGAGGTTCAGAGAATAAAAACAACCTGCTCAAAGTCACACAGAAGGTCGCTGGCACACTTGACAACTCTAATCCCTAGGTCAAGTCTCCTTCCTCTGCACCAGTGTTTAAACAATCATAATAAATTGCAGTTTCTCCCAACAGGATCAAGGAAACATATGCAGAGGTACACTACAGTCTTCACTGATTGAGCACTCGGTATCTGGAGAAGTTGCCCTGTGTTTATCTAAGTCTTCTTTCATAATTATCTGGATACTTCAAAGAATAAAATCGCCACCTTCACTGAAGCATATACATGCACATCTCCTTCTCTAAATGTTCACATTTCTTTGGACAGTCTTATCCTGTTTATTATAAAACCAAACAACTTTGAAGACCTAAATACAAATAGGCTCTTTAAAGGTTTAAGCATGTTTTTCCCCCTTGAGATTTATGCATGTGTATACTCATGGTTTCCAAGCTTTGGCCATTGCCCCAGGGAATAAGACAGCTTGTTTTGGCTATGGTTTGGGGACAGCATAATTGAAACATTGCTTAGATAAATGACACAGAAGTCATAGTGATATCATGACTTTGCCATGAAGCTGTTGCAAAGAAGGACATTTAAGTCATTGAAAGAAATACTTAAAAGGTTGCCCTTTATCTTGGGCTTATGAGAAACTGGATTTTTCTTATGACCCCATTATTTTAGATAACTTGACTATCGGCACACTTTAGGTCACTTTCAAAAATGCATATTTAATGTCTAATGTTTACTATGTACCAGGAGCAGATTGATGCTAATAATTTCAGAATGAATTTAAATATTATCCCTGACATTTCTCTTTTTTCTCCTGATCTGTTTTTTGCTCAAATAAATTCACCCTCTAATTTTTGTGCCTTTTATCACTGAAAGACAATTTATAGTTTGGATGAAATATCCCTTAGTGACCAAATTTTTTAAATTAATTTATTTATTTTATTGCATTTTAGGTTTTGGGGTACATGTGAAGAACATGCAAGGTTGTTGCATAGGTACACACGTGGCAGTGTGATTTGCTGCCTTCCTCCCCATCACCTACATCTGGCATTTGTCCCCATGCTATCTCTCCCCAGCTCCCCACCCCCCACCGTCCCTCCCCTATTTCCCCGCAACTGACCCCAGTGTGTAGTGCTCCCCTCCCTGTGTCCATGTGTTCTCATTGTTCAACACCCACCTATGAGTGAGAATATGCGGTGTTTGATCTTCTGCTCTTCTGTCAGTGTGCTGAGAATGATGGTTTCCAGGTTCATCCATGTCCCTACAAAGGACACAAACTCATCTTATGAACTCTAAGAAAGTTCCATATGAGTTCTATGCTTCCTTGAAGATAGTGAAGAGACAGTTGAGTGCAGAGGTAATTTTGAGATAACATTTTTCTAAATTCTGCGACCAAAATAAGAGACTCTAAGAATTGTTTTAGTTGTGTAGGAGTTAATTAGATGATGATTATCATCATTATAATTTTTTAAATGTCTGGAGTATTTTATAGAGTGTTGTGATAAAGATAATAAGATCATGCTGGGGTGGGGTGCTGAAGAAGCGCTCCTGATTTGGGCTGGGACAGGGAGTAGGGATGAGAATGCATGATAAGCAAATCTTCCTGAAGGAAGCAATGCCTGAAGAATCATGGAAGATTACTTCAAAGAAAGAACAAAGACTGATATTCCAGGCAGAAATAACCCCATAGACAAAGACCTAAAAACAGGAGGATGTTTTTAAGGTTCTTCAAGGCCAACTCCACCATTTTACAGATGGAATTACTGGCCACTAGAGAGGGAATGTGTGCGTGGAATACTTGTCTAATGTTTTAAAGAAACTGTCAGAGCAGAAACCAGAATGCTAGCCTCCTGACTCCAAATCGCTAGTTTTCCATCCCAGTGTGAGATCTTTGTTCTTCATGTTTAGACTACATTTCAAGACCTTATTGTTAGTCAAAGTTCTTATAAACATTCCAATTACCCCATGCAGAATTCCTCCCCACAGGTTGTATGAGATGTCCAAGACCACCCTCTTTGCTAAATGAAGGACTAATTGAAGTTTGTTATGGGATGAACAAACCATGGAATGTCTCTAACTTTCTGACAAGGATAGGTCCTAGTTACTGTTATTTGGGAAAATTCTTTTGAGCAAATTTAAATTGACCCAAGTGGGAAATCTAACTGGACCTTGCTTGCTTCTTTCTCTCTTTCCTTCTCTGTTTACTCCTCTGCTACTTCATCCTCAAATTTTTGTTGATCTTGTCACTTAAAGACAATTTATGTTTCGAGGGATTATCTAATTTAGTTACCATATTGCATAAACTTTAAGAGTTGCATTTGAGTTCTAACCTTCTTTGAGCCTAGGTTAAGAATGCTAGAAGTGGGCTGTTTGACCTCAAGCAAACCACTTCTTTGGTTTCAGTCATCTTATCTCTCCAGTGAGAGGGATTGGTCTGGCTAGATGTTCAGATTCCTTCCAACCCTAAAGTTTAATATTTTGTTTTTATAAGTTACCAGCAGAAACACTGAGTGTCTCACAACTTGTTTTCAAAACTTAACTATTTTTCAGGAGTTTAAGAAAGCGCTTATTTCCCAAACATGAGCTTGTTGATGCCTTGGACAATGTTCCCCCTTTGTTCTGTTAAAAAAAAAAAAAAAAAGTAGCTTTATCCTACCGCTTGAAGCTCTATTTCTTCTTGCAAGGCTTCTTGTTTTTGTTTGGGTGATTTTTTAATGTTGGTCTCTGTGGCCAAAAAAAAGCAAAAATAAGGCCAGGCATGGTGGCTCATACCTGTAATCCCAGTGCTTTGAGAGGCCGTAGTAAAAAAAAGCTTTAGATGAGGAGTTCGAGACCAACCTGGCCAACATGGTGAAACATCTCACTAAAAATATAAAAAGTAGTCAAGTGTGGTGGCAGGCACCTGTAACCCCAGCTACTTGGGAGGCTGAGGCAGGAGAATCATTTGAACCCAGGCAGAGGTTTCAGTGAGCCAAGTTAGTGCCACTGCACTCCAGCCTGGGCAATAGAGTGAGACTCCATCTTAATAAGTAAGTAAGTAAATAAACGAAAAACCCCAAACAACATCTCTAAGTTCTGTGGAAGGAAGCCCATTTGAAACACAACTATTAATATTTCAGCACTTTAAAACAATTCCTCAATTTCCCAAGAATAGTTTGTAATAGTTCCCCCTTTTTTACCGTCTTATGAAAAGTATTCTAAGTAAGCACAGGCTAAAGATGTAAGAGTGTAATCTGTATCTTTTGGAGAATTACTGTAAAATGGGATTTTTTTTATTTCTTCTTCTCTAATCTTTAAATTTGGCAAAGACATTTCCATTTTGTTCCAAAGCCAGGTGGTAAGAATGTGGGCATCTCTTCATTCCCGAGCTGTAAAATTACCACTACCCTTTGGAGAATTGATAACACACTTAACTAAGCTCCCTCAGATGGAAAGAAACCCTGCTTTTCCAATGGAAAAATTAGAAAATTATGGGAAAATGTTCACGGTAAACTGCTGTACATGCATGCTATAGTGTGGTGGCGACCGATTTCTTCAATTTTATTGCGTCTGACTTCCTACTTTTTCCTTGTGCTCCTATAATAATGTTCTGCATAGAGTTCCCTAAATGCCCCATGGTATGCCATGTCTCTATTCAAGGAGAAATGGCAAATGATAGGAACTCTGTTCCATCTTCCAGGGATGCCTCTTCACCAAATGCTCATCCTGGGGCAATCTGGAAGAGCTCTCTCAGATCACTCCTTATTAGAAACCTTCCCTGACATACATAAATTGAGTTATCATCCTAGCCTCAACTATCATAACAGTTCTTACACTGTACTTATAACTACTTTTAAGCATCTAGTAAGCCTGATGGAATCTACATTTGATTCACCAACAAATGAAAACAACAAACAAACCAAACAGTGACAACAGCAACAATAAACTCAGCATGTGCCCGACCAGGCTCTGAAGAGCACTGGATATTAACAGCGAGTGAGGTAAACCCTATCTAGGTAAATATATCGTCCAAATGCAGAAATGAACAAGATGAATACCTTCAAGTCATGTTGAAATGATTAGTAAGTTAATTTTATCTAGAATAAGATGAAATGTTTTGACAGGGTATGATATTTTTGAGGGATAATTTAAGAAGACACAGATTTACCTCCATTCAAGGAGTGTCAAGGTTTATTTCAGAGATTGGTAGGCTCATTCTAATTAAAAATGGGGTTCAGGGTAAAGAGAATTATGTAACTTTCCATTTATTTCAGGATACCCTATACTGGGTAGGAGAAAGAGTCAGAAGCCTTGAGTTCAAATCCTTGCTTTGCCATTTAATACCATGTTTGACCCAGCTTCCTCTCTAGTAGCAAGGATATGAATAATAAAACATCTCAAATAAGGGGAAAAATCCAAAGGTCATATGTATTTGAGAGTTGAATTTTCAAATCCAGAATTTCAAGGTACTAGGAGCTTGGAAGAAAAGGTAAGGGAAATTTTCTTGGATAGAAAAAGTCACAGGCCTTTATAATGCATTGCATTTGTATAGGCAGAAAGTAGGAATATGCAGATATAATGCATAAGACTGGGAGTGGGCCAAGGCCTTGGTATTTAAGAACAGTGTGACTGTACAGAAGGGTTCACATTGGGAAGGTGAAGGCCTATTTAAACGGAAAAGTTAGGGGCTTGATGCAAAGCTAAGGCATTCATTGGATACATCTTTAATACACCAGTTGATTTCATACATTCCAAATGCCAGTTATGGGACAAGCATGATGCTGAGTGTGAGGGGTGGAACAGGGACAAACAGTGGGAACACAAGAATAAATCAGATGATTTTCCTGTTTCCCACAAATCTCACAGTCCAAGGTGGCCATGTAATTGTCATGTTTTCAGGAAACATTTTGGTGTTTTTCCCAGGCTTAGTCTCAGCCCGTAGCCATTCCTCAATTAATTTGTGTGAACTAAATATTTCAGCAAATGACTAAATTAAGACACAGTTATCAGTCGGAGTCCAAAGTGTTAAGTGAACCAACATTTTAAATAGCAATTTTAAAACTCTTTTCCATTTACAAAGCATTTTTTCATCCTCTGCCTTATATAATTCTGTAAAGAGGTTTCTTTTTTTAATCAGACCCATTTATCACATTATGTAACAGAGAGTCTAAAGAAGTTATATAATTTATTCATCACCCAGCCATGAATTGCAAACTGGAAACCCAGACCTCTAATTTTAAATCCGTTTTTCTTTTTATCAGTCTCTCTGTAGCAGTTAATCGTATGCATCCCCAAAAGGTAGTTTATAGAGGACTTGAGCCCTGCAGTAGTCTCCCTAAGGAGATACAAAAGCAGAAGAAAATAGAGAAACTCACAAGTCAATGAGATCATCCATGCAAGGGTTGCTCAATCACGCCTGGTGCCCAATCAGATGGGCAGGTGATTTTGCTCCTCTGCAGAAGACTGATACATCTTGCAGAGGCTTAAATAGCTTCTTGATGCAGACTCTGTTCATTGTTCCCATGGAGTCATTCTCTTGTTCATTTATGTACTCATTTATTCAGGATGTCTTCCAGCATAGTAAAGCAGGCCAGGACTGAAAGAATGATCTCAGTCTGTCTGTGCAGCTAACCTTGGAAAGAGATCTGGCAGGGATTTCCCTTACCTTGCTGTAACTGTGGATCAGGAGGCCCAGGAGGCAGCCTATCAGAGAGTTGTAAGTCAAGAAGTTCATCCTGGAGGTAAGATGGCCCCTCCTGAGGCAAGCACCTGGGCCATCCATGTGTCTGTCTGCTGTCTCAAGCCTTCTCCAGCTCAGGTTACTGTGCCTGACTGTTTTCAGTTCAGGAAATGAGAAAATCAGCTCAGATTCCACCTTCCTTGAACTGAGCAGAGTCATTTCACATACCATGTAAATTCAATCAAATCTTTAAAAAGATCCACTACCCTCCAATGCAGATATGTGAGCCCCAAAATGACATGTTAATTGTGAGGGAAATAGAGACTTTGAAGTCAGAGAACACAGGGTCAAATCTCAATAAGAAATTTGCTATATTAACTTTAACAAACAATTTAAATGCTACAAGCTTTAGTTTTCTTAACCGAAAAATGGAGAAGGTATTTACCACACAAGATAGTTGGGAGTATTACATGGAAAATCATCAAGAATAATAATAGCATATTCATTTGTTTTGTGCTAAGCCCTGACCTAATTATCATTTCTAGTGGAATCATCAAAGAAATTATTTAACTGATGAACCTCAGAACTGAAGGGTGATAGGAACTAGGTAAGTGGCAGAATTCAGAGTCTAGAGTCAAACCCAAGTGGATCTGTCTCTACATTCCTGTTTTTCTGTTTGATGTTATATTATCTCCATGTTGTATTCTTTTGCTATTCACTATTCTTTTTCCAGCTTCCTTTCTCTACCTTTTCTTTCTACATTAATTAAAACATCATTTGTCACACTTATACCAGAAGACACTGGGCTTCTCATCTGATTCCAGGGTAGCCTAACACCAACGTTTTATGGTCCTGCTATTAATGAATCACTTAACTCAAGTAATGTTACATATTCAGCACCAAGTGTTCATTTTTACTTCCTTACAACGGACTCCAAATTAAAGGCTATCTGAGACTTTTGCCTGTGGATACCAGCAGCTGAGTGGTATAACACTAAGACCTAGGGAGTGTGCAGGCTGGTAGACAATCTTTCTGTAATGGAGAGGATAAGCAAATGCTAGAGCATGTGGCCACGGAAGGGGTCAGATGGTATCTAGAATGCTCATTGCAGTTTGCTTGTGTGTAGCTGGCAGCAGTATTTTCTAACTGCTCTCATTCCTCTAGGTTTGGTCCACAAGTTAACAAAGGTCTGAGCAGGCACGAATAGCAGTCCACCCTCTGAAACACAAATAAAAGAGAATGGAAAGCACTTCTCCATTCCTTTACTCAATTTGGAAGAACAAGTGGAAACCAGCCAGTGAATGTGAACTCTTTAGGTATAGTTTCTCCGTTTAGAATGACTGTGATGACACTTCACATCTGTTATAACCCTTCTGCCAACTCCTGGGAACTGCAGTCCCTGAAGTTTTCTCAACACCTTCTATACAGAAAAGCTCATGTCTGCCTTTCCCAGAATGTCAATCACCAGCCCTTCGTACATCCCTCCTTTTTACCTAAGAAACTGGTCTTAAATAATTTCATCATCTTTCTATGCATCCAGACTCACGATCTCACTTGAAAGTGAGACCTAGTGGAGAACAGATACATATACTGCAGCTGTAGGATAAGGGCCTGACAAGGACTGGATGTAGAGCCAATCAGAACCAGGCTGCCCAAAGTTGATAGTTTCTATCCCACAAGCCTCAGCATGTCCCGCTTCTTTTGTCTGAAATGCTGTTTATTTCTTTCTCATTCACTAATTTTATTATTCTCCTACCTTTGGCATATAAGGTGTTTGGGTAAAATAAGATTAAAGCCTAATCATTGGTAGGTTAGTTTCTAACATGATGAAGGTAGTAAGTCCTTTATGCTACTGTGCACTGGAAATTCTGGTGTTTTTCACAATGTGACCTATAACGGTACTCACTGCCACAAGCTTTAAAATGCTATAATTCATAGTGGCAGAACTGTGGTGATTGATGGTTGTGTGGCCCAAGTACATTTAAAATGCTACTTTGTAGTAGAAAATGTGAAAGTGGTGTCAACTTTCAGAGATAGAATTTTGAGCCTAGGAAAGCAATTTCAGTTTTAGAATCCTCAAGAGTCTCTGTGGATAACCTTCCCCTGCCTTTTTTAGTAAATATACATCAATTTATCTACAGTTGAAATATTTCATAACAAGCACTGTAAATAAATACAAGATTTAATAAAAAGTATGCATATTATAGAAAGGATAAAACAGCCAATTACTGTATAAAGCACTGAGACAGGTGTTTGTGTGATATAATTTAATTTGCATCATGATCTATGAAAAAAAATTTCCCCTACCAATGTGAAAATAGGCTTGAAGAAAGTAAACTATTTGCTTGAAATAACAATGCTGTAGAACTAACCATTATCTATCAGATCAGAAAACCTATGCTTCTGCCATTTAATAAGATCCAGTATGAATGATGACTTTTCTCAAGGCCCTCTGTTTTTTCAAGGCCCTTGAATTTATAGCACCTTGTAGAGAACAATAGGGAGGCAAAAAGTTGAGCTGTTTTCCACATGAATACTGTCAGGCAGGGAGGTCACCAGCCAATTTGAAAACAGAAATGGACTTAAGCAAGCCCATCCCTTGGGCAAAGTTTCGTGGGTCTTGTTCCAGAAGGATTTTTATGCACATAGAAGAAAACACACATACAGGCAATCCTATGCGTGCTCCTAACTTACACACTAAATAGAATATTATATACAGTGATCTGACACTTGTTTGTATTAGTTAACATATCTTGGAGATTTTTCTCTTTAAATGTAAACAGATCTTAATTCTTTTTATATAACTAGAGGATACTCCATTCTATATATATGCCTTAGTTTGTTTAACTAATGGATGTAGTGTTGCCTTTAATCATTCACTATTACAAACAATGTCAAAACTAATAATTGTAGACCAACAGCATTTTGCCATGTGCGCATGTACAGCACTGGGATAGAATCCCAGAGGAGAATTCTGTGAATCAAGAGGTACTTATGTGTTTGTGAACATCATGGGAAATGAGAAAATAGGGAGCTCCAACAATTGCTTCTTCCAGTAAAATATCATAAGCAGGCAAAAACTGACAGCATTAGTGTTTTCATAATTCTTATATATAATAAACAATTTATACAACCAAAGGGGTGCTTAATGAAGACAGAGGCCTCTGAATTCTGAAAAGAAAGCATTATGGTGCTTTTGCTTACTCACCATTTCCCTTTCCCCAGCTTGGCAGCAGCTATAGGAATGATAGTCCACATTCCCGGTGTGATTTGATGGTGCCAAGGAGCAACAGAGACCTTGTTTTCAAAAACTTGTTCTTGTGCATTTTGACCAGTTTGGTGATTCCCTGAGGGACCATTGCAGACTCTTGCCTTTATTTCACCTTCTCAGCCTGGGTGGCACATATCGAAACCATTAAAGATGTTTATTACCCGGCCAGGTGTGGCGGCTCATGCCTGCAATCCCAGTACTTTGGGAAGCCAAGGTGGGTGGATCACCTGAGGTCAAGAGTTCGAGACCAGCCTGGCCAGAACCTAGAGGTACCACATTATAATATTCAAAATGTCTAGTTTTCAACAACAACAAAAAGTTATGAGACATAGAAACAGAAAAGTAAGGCTTATTTTCCAGAAAAAATAAATGGAAAGGAACCCTAAAGCAGCCCCAAAAATGAGCTGGCTATGTTACATATTTACCTATGTACTTATATTTACCAGGGTTCTGTTTTTATTTGTTTGATGTATTGCCTAGCGTCCTTTCATTTTCATCTGAAGGACTCTCTTTAGCATTTCTCGTAGGGAAGATCTACTAGCAACAACCTCCTTTAACTTTTATCAATCTTTTTGACTTGATTGTTAAAAGATAGATTTTTGCTGGATATGAAATTCCTGATTGATAAAGTTTTCTTTTTCCTTTTAACCCTGTAAATATGTCATCTCATTGCTTTCTGGCCTCCATGGTTTTAGCTGAGATATCATCTGTTAATTTTACTGGGTATCCCTTGTACGTGGTGAGCCACTTCTTTCTTCCTGCTTTCAATATTCTCCCATTGTCTTTCTCTTTTGATAGTTTAAAATGATTTTTGGTATGAATTTCTTTGTGTTTATATGTTTTGGAGTTTGTTTAATTTCTTAGATGTATAGATGTATTTATCAAATTTGGGAAGTTTGGGGCCACTTTTTTTCTCCTTTTTCTTTCTAGGATTCTTTCTCCTCTCCTTCTAGGATTCCCATTATGTGTATATTTGTACATGTGATGGTGTCCCACAGGTCTCCACAAAATCTTTAATACATTCTCCACTTCTCCACTCTTTAATAATGCTTTTATATGAGGATAATCTTTTCAAGGACTTACAAAATCACTGAGATTTGTTGCTGTAACCAAGTATGCATTAGGATTCCACACCTGGAGAAGCAGAAGTGACAAACAGTAGAATATGAGTGTTCAGGCATCAGCAGACTGGTGAAAGCTTTGGGATTTCACAGGCTATGGAGTTGTTAGAGAACTCATCTCAAATCCTCTGGTACTCTGGAGAACGCAGTTATCTTTTCTGATACCTGAGTGACATCAGTATTGCAAGTATCTGACACATGGTAGATGCTTAAAACATTTTTTTTAAGTTGAGCAAATAAATGAGAACAAGAAAAAAATAGTTACTCAATAAAATGGACAGAAGATGGGTTGACAAAGGAGAAGAGAATCCCAGCTCTGCTGAGGACTACTATTAAGATAATTTATTAAAAATAACTGAAGTCCTTGCCTATGCATGTGTCCTGAGTGGTATTACTTAGGTTTTCTTCTAGAGTTTTTATGGTGTTAGGTCTTATGTTTAAATCTTTAATCCATCTGGGTTAATCTTTGTATAAGGCATAAGGAAGGGATCCAGTTTCAGCTTTCTGCATATGGCTAGCCATGACTAAAACACCAAAAGCAATGGCAACAAAAGCCAAAGTAGGCAAATGGGATCTGATTAAACGTAAGAGCTTCTGCACAGCAAAAGAAACTATCACTAAACCAGCAACTAACAGAATGGGAAAAAATTTTTGTAATCTACCCATCTGACAAAGGGCTAATATTCCAGAATCTACAAAGAACATAAAGAAATTTACAAGAAAGAAACAAACAACGCCAACAAAAAGTGGACAAAGGATATGAACAGACACTTTTTAAAAGAAGACATTAATGCAACCAAAAACATATGAAAAAAATCTCATCATCAATGGTCATTAGAGAAATACAAATCAAAACCACATTGAGATACCATCTCATGCCAGTTAGAATGGCGATCATTAAAAAAATTAGGAAACAACAGTTGCTGGAGGGGATGTAGAGAAATAAGAATTCTTTTACAATGTTGGTGGGAGTGCAAATTAGTTTAATCATTGTGGAAGACACTGTGGCAATTCCTCAAGGATCTAGAACTAGAAATACCATTTAATCCAGTAATCTCATTACTGGGTATATACCCACAGGATTATAAAACATTCTATTATAAAGACACATGCACAAGTATGTTTATTGCAGCACTAGTTACAATAGCAAAGACTTGGAACCAACCCAAATGCCCATCAATGATAGACTGGATAAAGAAAATGTGACACATATACACTATGGGATACTATGCAGCCATAAAAACGGATGAGTTCATGTGCTTTGCGGGGACATTGATGAAGCTGAAAACCACCATTCTCAGCAAACTGACACAAGAACAGAAAACCAAACACAACATATTCTAACTTATAAGTGGGTGTTGAACAATGAGAACACATGGACACAGGGAGGAGAATATCACACACTGAAACCTGTCACGGGATAAGGGGCTAGGTGAGGGATATCAGGGAGTGGGGGGATAGGGGAGGGATAGCATTAGGAAAAATAATGTAGATGATGGGAAGATGGATGCAGCAAACCACCATGGCATGTATATACCTGTGTAACAAACCTGCATGTTCTGCACATGTACACCAGAACTTAAAGTATTTAAAAAAAAAAAAAAAAAAAAAAACTGAAGTCCAAGTATAATTTCCAAAGCCCCAGAATAAGTCTGGGTGAAAGGAGCTGAACTGCATGAGGTAATAACAGTCAGACAAATGACCTTTTATGTTCTGTTCTTCTTCTACATATTCTGCCCCATCTTCCTTACCACAATCCTGTCTGTCTCTTCATTGACAGCTTTATTCTTTTGCCTGTTTTCTCAATATGCCAGAAGGATAGATACCCTCAGTGAGGGCTCTTTCATTAGCAAGCATAAACTGGCTGAGATTATTCTAGGCTAGGCAATGTGCTTAAAACTGGGAATTCAGAGATGATTGGGACATAGTCCATACCATATAGGAAACTGAATCTACAGTGGGGTGGGGGAAGGGGGTGGAGGGATCACGTAAGTAAACACACACAATCTCATAAGTACACAATTATTATTCAATGCTGAAGGATTTTAAAAAGTCATGTTTAAATTATTTAAATCTTTATTGAGCACCCAGAGGGATCCAGAATCTGTCCTAGGATGAAAAATTCACTGTAGAAAAACACAACTGTAATCTTTGCATACATGGAGAGTTTTTGCTTTGTTGTCATGGAGGGGTTGGGGAGGACCACACAAAAATCATAGTGTATTGAGGACTATGGAGGGATTCAACTTTGTGATATTATGACTAGAGAACAGCAGTTGTCTGATGGAGAAAAAAACTACTTAATGTAACTTCTAATGCAGCTGTGTTAAGCCAAACTTCAAATGAAGTTTTAGTAAAAGATGAATAAAGTCCTTGCATTTGTGTTTACAAGAAAATTCAGTTCTATTACTTACTGTTTACAAAACGGTGTAAGTTTCCTTTTCAAACAATATCAGCACCATTATTTTCATCTGATTATCACAGCTAACACTTTAGGGTAGTTTAATTGTGAGTGTTTAATTCTTAATTTTTCTTCTTTTTGTTTATAATTATTTTAAGTCTCATCTTTCCCATCTGAAAATTAAAAACAGGTCAATGAATACCCACCCCACAGTATTATTTATGATTTCAAATGCATAAGATGAAACATACAAGAGAACACATAGAAGTGGTATTTAATAGATTTCAATAAATTAGAGTTAAATCTAAATCATAAGCAGGGTCAACTGTGTCTTAAAAATTGTAGCTGCTAGATCTTAGTCCCCAGAGATATCTAAACAGAAGTAGCATATGATTCCATATTAAAAATACTGCAGAAGGAATTTCTAAGTTGGGTTGGGCCACTAGATTGTAAATTTCAAAGCAAGGATTCAACTGACTTTTCTCTCACATGAATTCCAGGACCCAGTTAGGTGTCTGGTATATTGCAGAAGTAATGGTTAATTTCTTGTGTCAACTTTACTGGGCCATGGGTTATCCAGACATTTGGTCACATATTATTCTGGGTGTGTTTGTGAGAATGTTTCTGTTTGAAATTAGCATTTGAATTGGTAGAATGTGTAAAGAATGTTGCTGTTGCTAATGTGGGTAGGCCTAATCCAATTAGCTAAAGACCTGATTAGAACAGGAAGACTAAGAAAATTTCTCTTACCTGACTGCCTTTAGTTAAGAGCTATGCAACCCAACATTGGCTCGTCTTTGTTCTCAAGCCTGCCAGGTTTCTGACTGGAATTTACAACATCAGCTCTACTGGTTCTAGAGCTTCAGAGTCAGATTGGGACTATTAGATCATAAATCTTCTTGGGTTTCCAGCTTGCTGACTGATAGTCTAGGGATTTCTCAGCGTTCATAATCACAGAAGCGAATACCTTATAATAAATCTTTTTAGATCAATTAGATATAGATACTCTTGGTTCTGTTTCTCTGAAAACCCTGACAAATACAGTAAGCAATAAATTATTAGTAGAGTGAATTAAAATGTTTAATAATTTTAAATTTGATGCGATTGACTTTCCTACTTCTTTTTACTCTAAATTATTTTGTATTTTTCTTGAGCTAGCACTTTGCTCTTTTCAAGGCTATTTAAATGATTCAATTGTTCTGAAATCAATAGTACTTATGCTAAAGATCTGATTTCAGGGAAGTGTGGCAGGACACGCCTTACCTCTCAACACACTGTTTTGAAGTACAGGGTATGTATATGTCTCACTCATTTTTGAAAAACCCTGGAAATTAAGATATTAATTAAGTTGTACTCAGAGAGTATCTAAAAGTGCTTGCCAAGCTCACATAGATGCACATAAAAAAGATAGCATAATAACATAATATATACCAAAGTTGACTTCCTCTAGGAATTAGATGTCTTCCAATAAATAATTTTAAGATGGTTGGTTTGAGATGATTTCTGTTCACTTTCTTTAGAACTATTATTTTATAATGTTGTTTGTTCTGTGACAAGATACTTACGCACAAAATTTAAAAAACAATAAATTTTATACACTGATGAGAGAAATTGAGAAAGACATCACTACATGGAAAGATACCCTATGTTCATGAATTGAAATAATTAATATTATTAAAATGCCCATAGTACCCAGAGTAATCTACAAATTCAATGAAATCTCTATTAAAATAATAATTAGATTCTTCATAAAAATAGAAAAAAAATTAAATTCCCATGAAACTATAAAATACCCCAGAGAGCAAAGGCAATCTTAAGGAAAAGAAATAAAAACTAAACTAGACTAAAGCTGGAGGTATCACACTATCTGCCCTCAGAAAATACTACAAAGCTATAGTAAACAAAACAACATGGTCCTAGCATAAAAACATACACATAGACTAATAGGACGGAACAGAGAGCCCAGAAAACAATCTATGCATTCACAGATAACTCATTTTGACCAATAGCCAAGAATACATACTGGGGGAAAGACAGTGTCTTTAATAAATGGTGTTGAGAAACTGAATACCCACATTCAGAAGAATTAAATTAGAGTTTTCTCTCCTATCATATAGAAAAATCAACTAAAAATGGATTAAAGAATTAAAGTAAGACCTGAAACTATAAAATGACTGAAGAAAAAAAAATGGGGAAAAATTTCCTGACATTAGTCTGAGCAATAACTTTTTTGATATAACCCCAAAATAGACAAATGAGATTACATCAAGCCAAAAAAGTTTCTGCATAGCAAAGAAAACAATCAAAAAAATGAAGAGACAGCCTACAGAATGGGAGAAAATATTTGCAAACTACACATCTAATAAGGAGTTAATATCCAAAACATATAAAAAACTCAATAGCAAGAAAACAACCCAATATTTTAAACTGATAAAATTATGAAATAAATGTTTTTCAAAAGAGGACATATGAATGGCCAAAAGGTGCATGAAAAATGGCTCAACATCACTAATCATCAGGGAAATACAAATGAAAATCATACTGAGATAGCATCTCGCACCTGTGTAATGATTATTATAAAAAATTGAAAGTATAACAGGCACTTTTGAGAATGTGGAGAAAAAGGAACCTTTGTACATTGTTGGGGGTAACTAGCAGAACCATATGAAAAACAGTATGGAGTTTCCTCAAAAAGTTAAAAATAGAACTACTGTATAATCCAGTAATTCCACTTCTGAGTCTATATTTATAGGGAATAAAATCAGTATGTTCAAAACATATCTGCACTTCCTTATTTATTGCACACAGCATTATTCACAATAGCCGAGATACAGAATCAACCTGTTTCCAACAACAAATCAATGTGTAAAGAAAATATGGTATATATGCACAATGGAATACTATTCAGCCTCAAAGAAGAATGAAACCTGTCATTTGTGACAACATGGACAAACTTGAAAAACATCATGTTACGTGAAATAAGCTAGGAATAAAAAGATAAATACTACATGATTGCACTCATGTGGAATCTAAAAAAAATTGATCTCATGGAAGAAGAGAGTAAAATGGTGGTTATCAGGGCTAGACTAGTTGTCAGGGAAGATTTTGGGGAGATGCTGGTCAAAGGATACAAAATTTCAATTAGACAGGAGGGATGAATTTAAGGCATCTGTTGTATTGACTATAGTTATTAATATATTCTTGAAAAATCCTGAGAGTAGCTGTAAAGTATTCTCACCACAGAAATAACAACTACGTGAGTTAATGCATATGTTAGCCAGATCTGGCCATTCTATAATGCATGTATACTGCAATATATCATGTTGTACACAGTAAATTTGCACAATTTTATGCCAGGGTAAAAAATAAAGTAAAATATAAAACACCAAAAGTACAAAATAATCTGTGGTCATCAACTAATCAGTATACTGATGATGTCTTATATATTTGCTTACAATGAAAGAATATTGAGATGGTTTTTGTGCAAAAAGCAGGAGCATTTCCTCTCATAAAACTTTACATGATGTTTCTTAAGTGTCACATTGGAATAGTAGAGCTGTCCCAGAATTTCAAGTGGCCTTTCAGAAGCACTTGCTAGAGGCTGTATTAATTTTTTTTTCTACTTTTACTGCCTCTACAGAAACAATGCTGTGTGTATGCAGAAGCACTGGGAATATTTTTCCAGGATCTCTCTGTGGGGTTCATTGTTGCTTCAAAATCTTTATTTGCATTGAGAGTGTAGTTAGATAATTGAAACCAGAACTTGAAATGGCCACTTGCTGTTTTAAGAGGCCAGATAACCTAGAGACAGGAGGTTTGTGTTCTTGCCCTGGTTCCACCACTCCCAATTGTTAGATTTTGGATGCAACTCCTCATTTCTCTGAGCCACTGTGTCCCCACCTCTTTACCATGGGCACAAAACTACCCATCTTCCAAAATTGTGAAAATTAACTCACTAATAATCATATTAGAGTTTTAATAAAGTTGAAGTAAAAATCAAAGTTATTTATTCGGATATTTAAGAATTTCAAATTAAGGACTCACACTTAGCTTGTGCTTTTTACTCAGAATTAATGGGACTTAATAGAATCAGTCTACATATTATTTTCCTCCTCTTCCATACTCAGCATATAAATGAGTCACATCTTTACCTTTGAACATGCTATTTCTTCTAGCAGGTATACTATCCCTAGATCTTTTCCTCTACATAAGTTCTAACCATCCTTTCAATCCAGTTTAAATCCAATAATAACCCAGGGAAGAACCAAGAGTGGGGAAAGCAAGAGATTTGCCCAAGTCTGTACAGTGATTTAGTTACATGTGTTGTTTCATACACTTACCATTGGGTTTTCTGAATTCACTGGCTCTATAGAAAATTTTGAAAAGTAGAACTCCAATGGCAAAAAAAAATTTGGACATTTATGAGTTTTGCATGCTGTTGACCCTCTTGGACAAAACTTACCCTGTAAGATTGTATTATTGTTCTTATTTCTGAAAAATCCAGTTAAATACCGACATTTCTCAAAATTGACATTAAAGAGATTATTATAAACAAATTTCTATTTACTTTTGAGGAAGATTTTGCTATGGAGACCCAGCAGTATAATTTGCAATTAACATTTAAGAAGGATAGTCTAAAGCTTAAAAGTGGTCACCTGGCCTCAAGATGAAAGCATGTCTCCAAATAACAGCTAAATTACAAGCTGCATTTTACAACAGTGCCATCCATAAAGGATGCTTACCAGGAATTGTTTCTGTGCAGAACTCAGGGACAGTATGAGTACGCTGACAACATTTTCTAAGATAGCACTTCCTGTAACAGGTCAAAAACCTTAGAGCTAGCTCTTTAAGCTAATCAATCCATAGGCAAGCTGAATTAAAGTCATTCGTAGACTACCTTTTGTTCTGATGTCTGGGGGCAAGATTCCCGGTGCAGAAGAAGGAAGCCACCCACCTCTCAAATTTCCCTGACCACCACAGAGACTACAGGGAGTGGATTTTGTTCTGAAAGAAGACAAAGTCTACATCTCATTTCAGACTGAAGTCTGGAGAGAGGATGTTATCTGGCTAAGTCCCCAATGTTTGATAAAGTGATAAAAATAGGGCTAAAATCTGTATTTTTTTGAAATCCATCTCAGGATAGGAGATATGGAATGTATTGTGTCTTTTCCTAAAATGTGATATGAATTATAATTGTTCCAAAAACTTCAGAAGTTCCCCCTTTTCTCATCATTACATTCCTGCTACCTGAAAGAATAATAAACTATCCAAAATTATTATTGAGTTACAACCACAACTCTCTACCTTCAAATCACAAGGTCTTAAATGGTTTCTAACTATGGCCAAGCCTCCGTGACTTTGATTTTGCTCTTCTCTTGACCTGGATAGTGCTACCTGACAAAACCCTTTAAAGATCGACTCAGACATCACGTCTACTTTCTTGTAGCTCCTTAATTTGGTTGATTGTTGTTATCCTTAATGATCGGTTTATATTTTATGTCAGCCAGTTAATTACCTATTTTCTTCCTTCTCCTTCTAAATCTGTATCACTGAAAATGTGAGAACTGTGTTTTGTTTTTCTGGATACCTTCTACAGTATTGACAAATGTTCTATAAATGCATGCTGGATTTGAATCTTCCATTAACCAAAGTTTTTACTATCTAAAAAAGGTAGCAAAAATGAAGACTGGAACATAGATCTTCCGAGTCCCAGCTTCAGTTCTCTTTAAATTCCAGGTTGAAAGTTGACTTTGATTTCCATTTTGATCTTGTGTGAAGACACCTCTACTGTCTCTGGCTTCACACTGAATGCTCAAAGCCAGCAGGGCACACTTTGACATACACTAATGGATGAAATCATCCTCACTTTTCCTGCAACCTTGGAAAGTCTCACATCTGGTAATCCCAAATCCAAACCCTAAGCTCTTCATCTGGGAGTCCATCTGGCTTTATAAAATCCATAAATGTCTTTGTCAGTCCCAAGTTCTGCTGTGCTAAATGTAGTTTTCACACCAAGTTGCCTCTTTAATCCCACCCACCAAGTTCTCAGAAAAGTCATGTAGCAATAATTGTTTTACCCACGGCTGTCAACATCTGTGATTTAATTATGCCCAGCTGTTAAGAACATGCAGAGAAAGACAAAGGAAGCAAGAACAAAGCCCAGCCCTCAGACCCCATCCCTATGACTCAAATGTTTCAGCACCAAGAACTCAAGAACTACTTTAATCATTCTTTTCAAATGTGTAGTGGGGAATTGACGTTAATCCCTTGCAATTTCAAATTAAAATTTCCTCAGTTTCTAATGGGAATGCTATTTGAGTTCCCTACCAGAAATGTCAGGCTTTGTTTCAACTTCCTAGATTGGTGACTGGGTAGAGAGAGATTTGAAAAGATTTGTGTGGGGCCCTTAGAATTTTTTTTTTTTTTTTTTGAGATGGAGTCTCACTCTGTCACCCAGGCTGGAGTACAGTGGCGCGATCTTGGCTCACTGCAACCTCCACCTCCTGGGTTCAAGCGATTCTCCTGCCTCAACCACCTGAGTAGCTGGGACTACAGGCATGTGCCACCACGCCCAGCTAATTTTTGCATTTTTGGTAGAGATGGGGTTTCACCATGTTGGCCAGGATGGTCCCTACCTCTTGACCTCATGATCTGCCTGCCTCAGCCTCCCAAAGTGTTGAGATTATAGGCATGAGCCACCGCACCTGGCCAGAATTTTTAATCTATCCTGGGGCCTGTTGGCAAACTTGGAGAAAGCTTTTCCTGCATCTAATACATGGCTCCGCAAAAAGATTTCCTGAGAAAACTGCTTCTATAGAATGTTAATAGGTATTTTCAAGAGAAAGGTAGTGCTAAATCATTTAAGAAACACTAGGTAAACTAAATCTATCCCTCTAGGTTGCCACTTTCTAAATGAAGAGGGCCTTTATGATGATAATATATTTGTACTTGCCCAAGGAGAATAGAGCCTGCGGCTTATTTGACCATTAAGCATTTTTTCCACTGAGGCTCTGTTAGAACTAATGGTAACTGTAACATTTTATATAAGCAAAAAACAACAAAGATAAAATAAATTAAACAAATGAAAAACAACACAAAAAACTCTAGTACTACTATTCTCTTCTTACATTAGCCTGTGGAGTCACTTCTTGCTTTTACATCCTCTTCTCTGTTTTACTTCCACTTAGTCTATTCTTTTATTTTATTAGTTTGTTTATGAACAAACTAATAAATATGCCAATTTCTTCCTTTCCAAAAAAAAAATCAATTCTTCTTATTGTCTCCATGTTATTCTGAGATAAAAAAAGCAATGACCTTGAATTCAAACAAATATGAATTCAAGTTTTTGTTCTGGAGCTTACTGACTGTGTGATCTGGGGCAAATCTCTTTAAGAGCAATTTATGCCTTACTCTTCTGTAAAGGGTAGAAGAAAACACTTAGACAAAGATCATTGCAAAACTCAAAAATATATATATGAAGCATTTATAAGATGTGATTCACATCAGATCTCCATTCATAGTATTGCAAAGCCCCATTCATAGTATTGCTAATGTTATATTGACAGTGGTATTTGCAATAGGAAGAGAATAAAAAAAGCTTTGAAATACCACATACATGTGATAAGGTTTATTGATGCTATTGATAATGGACAGAAGGCAGGGAAATACTAAAATTAGAACTTCACATCCCAATTTTCCCACCTGAAAGTTTCCTTTTGACCTGCTACTCTCCCTATCCTGTGCCCATGAAAACCCCAAGCTCCACTGGCAGAGGAGCAAAGCAGTATGGCAGAGAAGGACAGAGGAGAGAAGTATCTGAATGTTGAGAGGAGAAAAAGCAGCTGCACATCAGATACCATAGCCAAATTCCAGGGGAAGAACACCTTCCCACTCCATCCTCTTTCCAGCTCCCCATCCCTTTGAGAGCTACTTCCATCACTTAATAAAATCTCTGCATTCACCGTCCTTTAGGTCCATGTGTCCTAATTCCTCTTGGGCATTGGACAAGAATTCAGGATGCCCTGGGTGCAGGAACCCAAAAAAGGCTGTCATGCTGGCCCTTTGCCCTCATTGGTGGAGGGCAGATGCCCCATACAATGAGGCAAATGCCTCACTGAGCTGGTAGCATGCCCTCTGGGGCTCCAGTAGTCACAGGCATCCCTTCCCAATGGCAGAGATAAAAAAGCATTGTAATACATGTGGACACCGCCATGGGGACTAAACAGGACCTGTTCCCACTGGAGAGAAGTGGTTGGTGGTTCCAGTGTTTGTTCATTCTAGTTCTCCACATGTCTGCTTGCATATTCCTCCCATAAGGGGTTGAATATAATGGCCGAGTAAAGGAGCCACCCCTTTCACAAGTCCTGCTAAGGGGCCTAGGAAACTCTCGTGTTTCACTATTTTAAGTCAAGAGGCACAGTCAAAAGATGTATATACTCCCCTGACCCCAGAAAAGTTATTCTAATTTTTATTGTTCATTTAATGCTGAGTTTCCCATCTGAGGGGCTGTAGTCAGAAGGCCTGCAAGGGTATTAGTCCCTTTGATCCTTGTGGGTATCCAGAGCCCTTGGACTGCTCACTTCTGCCTCTAAATAGCCTCTTCAGTTAACCACTATTTTTGGTACACATATGGTCATTAACTCAGGCAACATAATGTGAACCAGGATGTAGTGAATCACACTAGTTAATGTCATGATGTCAAAAACAGTCATGAGGGTACAACCAGTTCTTGTTCAGTGATCCATTTAAATATTTAAGATTTATTTAAAATCAACTAAGGCTTCAGTTGTGACTGGGAAATTGCATACTTGGATACGTGGCTTAAAAATTGTGTGTCATTGAAGAATTAGATTGGTAGATATTTATAGACCCTTTGGGCATTGAGATCATTAGATTTTATCAACTGCCTCCAACATATTCCCAATAGCTTGATCCTAAACTTTATAGTTTTCCTTTTCCCAATTTATAACCCCGAAGTAAAGGCAAACAAAGAAGTAAAGGCTAGCCTTGTTGGCCACCACAGATTTGCCACTCAGAGGGAGGTTAAGGCCCAACTGGCGAAGTATAAAGAAAGTTAAAATTTCTCAATAACAATGAAATGATTGAAGAACTCTCTGGTTATTGTGGTTTGGTGTCAAAAGTTTTAGGGCCAGAGGGGCTTAAATTAAAACTACAGTTCTAGATTCCTGTCCCTGAGCTCTGGTTATTCATTCTCTAAAATTAAATGATGAAATGAGCAACTCAAATAGTAGACTCAGAAAAATAATTTGCAAATGGTAAACTGCTGTGAACATGTGATTGTTGTGTTCTACTGGTCTTGATCCGGAGGACTGGTAGAGGGCAAATGAAGACTGAGCCAAAAATACAGCATTTCCAGCCCACGCTTTACTTCTGGCCCTCTGCCTTTCCTTCCCCAATTTCACATTCTCACAGTCCCACACTGGGGCTCAGACTGAAGGGAATGTGCCCTAGAGACTGGTGGTTTCCATCAGAACACAAGCTCCACGTTCCACAGCAGGATTTCCAGTCTCAGCACATGTTAGTCTGGACTCCGCGATCCCCCAGCTCCACTCTCCTAAATTGCCATCAGTCCCCACAGGACAGCTTCTTGCAATGTGTTGTTTTGTCTCTCCCTGTTGCTACAGCAATCCAAAAAAGATTTGTGTTTCCAATTCTCTGAAAAGGAGACATCTGCTTGCAATTTTTGAAAAACCCTTGTCAGGGTCCTCATTTACTATTTTGATCAGCTCTCCTTGACATGTGAGCAGAGTCCCCAGAGAAGTTAAAAGGGAAGAGACCCCTCTAGGCAAATAAGTGCTTTCCATAAGGGCAGCATGCCTATGGATTTCTGTCCTCTGTGGGGTAAATTCCAAGAATGTCCAGATACCAAATTGATCTCCCCAAGCCTAACCTGAGCCTTTTGATTCCACCCAAGTGGGAGAATGGTCAAATCAAGTGGCCCAGATTAGGACTCTCTTCAGTTTAAATTCTGTCAGGGAGTTGTCTCTTCTACATTTTTATAAGAGCTCATGCGAGTCCTAAAAGTCCTGCCCCTTGGATGTGCCCTATTTTGAGAGGTGACAGGAGGTAACATTGTTTAGGATTCGACAACACAAATCCTGATCTTTGCTCCTCATTGTAATTAACCACATGGCCATAAGTGTAAGAATCACATCTGGGCTTCAGTTTCCTCACATGTCAAATGAGTTGGCTGGATGTCCACAGCCTTTCAAGTCCACAATAACTCTAGGCATGAAGATTATCCAGGAGAGGGGCTCCTGTACACCTGCTAACCCCCAGGCAGACATTTATCATGGAAATTTAATCACTGGACTACTTTTGGAATAATATTAAGAAGTATTCTACTCCCCAATGGAGTAGAAAGTTTGTCTAGACCTTAAAGTCAGAAAGACCTGCTTCCAAGCCTTCATATGTTACTTGTTGGTAATGTGACTCAGGGCAATTTATGTAAGGACTCCGGGCTACTGGCAGCTATTTTACGAATAATTTGTGAAAAATAGGTAAAGTAATTTATGTAAACTACAGAGCATGGTGTCTAAAACAAAGTAAGATATATATAATTTCCCATTCCTCTTTTTTTTTTAAATCTATCAACTTTCTAACCTCAAACTAGCCCAAATCCAAGCTTATACGTGCAATATTAATGCTTCTACATTTAAAAAATTTGTATAAATGTGAAGGGTACCAGTGCAATTTTGTCACATGGGTATACTGTGCAGTGGTAAAGTCTGGGCTTTTCGTGTATCTACCACCCAAATACCTTTATGTTTATATGTGTGCATATAATTAAATGCATATGTACAGCTGAAAAATCACTCCTCTCTACCCATATCACGGCTTTTGCTTAATTGGGGTGTTAACACTTTTTTTAAAAAAAAAACTTTAAATTTTAGTTTAGATTCAGGGATACATGGGCAGGTTTGCTACATGGGTATATTGAGAGATGTGGAGGTTTGGAATACAAAAGTTCCTGTTATCCAGTTAGTGAGCATAGTACCCAATGGTTAGTTCTTCAATTCTTGCTCCCCTTACACCCCTTTCCCTTTTAGAAGTCCCCAGTGTCTATTGTTGTAATCTTTATGTCCATGAATATCCAGTGTTTAGCTTGCACTTATAAGTGAGAATATGTGATGTTTGGTTTTCTGTTCCTGTATTAATTTGCTGAATTATTATGGACTCCAACTGCAATCATGTTGCTGCAAAAGGCATGATTTCATTCTTTTTAATGGTTGTGTAGTATTTTATGGTGTTCATGTACCACATTTTCTTTATCCAACATACCACTGATGCGCATCTTGGTTGATTCCATGTTTTTGCTATGGGGAATAGCGCTGTGATGAACATACAGTGCGTGTAACACTTTCTTCAAAATGGAATTGAACCATCTTCTTTTTCCATTTAATGTTAAATATATTTATGTTATATTTCATATGTTACATATTAATGTTAAACACATTTATATAACATATTTTAATGTTCAATACATTTCATATATACTTATGTGAAATATATATATTTTTTATTTTGGTTTTTTTTTTTGAGAAGCATCTATTTGTTATCTTCCCACTTTTTAATGGGATTGTTTATGTCTCACTGCTTTGTTAGAGTTCTTTATAGATTTTGGATATTAGTTTTTTTGTCAGATACATAATGTGAAAATGTTTTCCCCCATTCTGTAGGTTGTCTGTTTACTCTGACAATTATTTCTTTTGCTGTGCTGCAGCTTTTTAGTTCCATTAGGTCTCATTTATTTATTTTAGTTTTTGTTGCTTTTGCTTTTGAGGCTTGGTCATGAATTTTTTGCCTAGGCCCATGTCCATAAGAGTGTTTTCTGTGTTTAGGGTTGAATGTTTAGGGTTACAGGTCTTATATTTAAGTCTTTAATCTATTTTGAGTTACTTTCTGTATATAGTGAGAGATAGGGATCCAGTTTCATTGCCGAACCAACAGAACACTTCTGCTACCTCTCCAGCCATACACATGCATATATGCATGTGCGTGCACGCGCACGCGCGCACACACACACACACACACACACAGACAGAGAGAGAGAGAGAGAGAGAGAGAGAGAGAGAGAGAGAAACATGGGTGCCTTACCATCCCTTGGCTCAGGGTGTCAAATTACATATCTTTTCAGTTTTTGTTAGAAACCAAGCAGGTTTTTCTGCTAGTCCATTCCAGGTCCATGTAGATATGGCATCTGCATTTGAAAAAGTACCAGATGGAAGCCAAGGTTGAGAGACAAAAAGGGTGCTAGCTCTGTTCCTAGTCTGGAATGGTCAAACAGTTTCATTTTTTCCAATATTAGAAAAACTGGGAAAACACCCCCAAAATTGGGGCTTTCTTACTCCTTGTGACTGATCCAGTGAGATACCATGTTCTCGATTTTTGCCAGACCATGTGCTAAGTGTGGATGAATATTATTTTATTCCAGTTACTTCTCACAGCCACCCTGTGAGATTTACACTATTATTAGTGCCTGTTTATGCATAATGAAACAGAGGCTTAAACAAGTTGAGTGACCTGACAAGGCTCAGATGGCTAGCAAGTCTTATCCATCAGATCCCCCACCAGATCCCAGTCTTCCACATGACTGACCACTTCAGGATTTGGTTGCTTATCTTTTCTTTATGTTCTTCCTTCAGTGATGCTATCTAGTCTAACCACTTAAAAAGCTATGTAATACTATATATCTTTACACATAAATCTCTAACCATGATCTCTACAAGGAGCTCCAGATTCATATAGTCAACCACGCCATTCATCACCTCCATTTCAAGGTTCTTTAGACATGTCCAACTTATGATCAAAAGTAAATTTCATTTATCACCCTTCTTAATATTTTCCCCTCTCTCCCAGTTGTTCGCATTTCAGAAAATATTACTATCATTGAATGATTATATTTTACACTCTATATACTATCTATCAACAATTCCTCTTCTCTCTACTTTCAAAATATAAACAGAATCTAAGCACTTTTCCCCATCTAAATATAAACTGGGTGTCCAATAGAAATATAACATGAGTCCTACATGCAATTTTAAACTTCCCAGTAGCCACATTTTAAAAAGAAAAAACCACTGAATAACATATTTAATGGCATTTTATTAACATATTTAATGTTTTATTTCATCAATTTTAGCAATTATTTGAGAAAAATATATCATTTCAACATGTAGTTAATATAAAATAGATATTAGTCAGACATGTTACATTATTTTCTATTAAGCTCTTGCAGTCTGATGCATACTTACACTTACAGGGCATGTTCCTTTAAAGGAGTTATACTATATTTAAATTATCAGCAAGCATATTTGACCAGTGGCTTCTATGTTGGACAAGTAGTGCAGCTCCAAGGTCACAGTCCCCCTGGAATTCTCGGATAGCCTCCTCGCAAGTCTAAATGTTCTGCTCGTATTCCACCAAGTCCATGATTTACGCCACAGTCTAATGATCTTTTAAAAATGTGAATCAGATCATGCCACTCTATTGTTCCAAATACCTCCAGTTTTCTGGCGCTTATAAAACTCTAAAGCCCTTGCATAGTCTGGCTCCTGACTGCCTCCTTGACAGGGTTCTCTGATCTTCTGCTCTGTGTACTGTTGCACTGTGCTTCAGCATGCTGGCTCAAGCAGACACAGTTGATGGTTTTTCCAGGACCTTTTCTATGTCTTCATTGGCCTTGTGCTCAACCTTCAGCCTCTGCAAGCCATATCCTCTAATGGCTGACTCCTGGGACTTTGTTTAGAGGACTGCCCCTGGGCATCTGGAGCTAATCCTCTTGCCTGTCCTAGCAGAGACCTGGAATCTAGGGGAGTTGACTTCCTCCGTGGCTCCCTGAGATGTAGTATCAGCTCCAGGAAAGATGAAGCTAAGGCCAGCACTTTGCGTAAATTCTTACTCTTTCCTGTCCTACCTCCCAGACTCCCTTACAGACTCCTTCTGCAAGTGCTTCCTTAACAAATCACTTATAAGAGAGATGGGCAACCTAACCTAGGACAATGGCCTTAGAAACTCTCCTACATTAGGATTGCCTTTGCAGTCACTATTCCTCAACCCAGAACTCTCTTCTCCCATACAGACACATGGCCGGCTACTCTCACTTCATTCAGGTTTCTGCTCAAACATCACCGCCTCAAGGAAAGCTTTCTCTGATGTATTTGTCTGTTTCTCCCTTTCTTCTTCCCTGCTTTATTTTTCCACATAAGAATTATCAACATCTGACCTTATATAAGTGAGTTTTCTTTTCATTATTGCCTGTTTCTTTTATTAGGATATAAACTTCATGAAAGAAACAACTTTGTTTTGTTCACATAATATTCATAATACTCAGAGGTATGCTCCTAGACACTGATAAATATTTGTTTAGTTAATAAATGTATGAATGAATGAACTGGTGGAAGCACAACCACGGTAGACAGTATTAATTCCATAATGCATATGTGACATGTTTTAAAAGCCTAAATCTACAAAAACTATTTCTAATTGTAAGGGTGAACACAAATACACATATGTTCAAGAAAACATTTGGTATCAACCATCCTATAGGCCTAGAATGCCATACACTCTGCCTCTGTAACAAGGAAATGGCCCCATTTCTTAAGGCAAAAAGAACAAAAGTATACATCATTCCTCTAAAACTTCTCTAGCTATTAGGAATTGTAGCTTCTTACTTTCCAAGCCCCACTGTGACTCCAACCAATAATGCAACAACATTAACCAATCTCAGATTGAAAACATAACAATTCAGATTAAAGAAATGAAATAATTACAAAATGCTACCACTGTTCCTGGCATATTAGTTATTCTCTATTCACAGTAGCTATAGTTATTGTGGTGGCTCTTTGCTCCCTGATATCTTATTCAAAACCTGAGTCTTAACTCAATTACATCAAAGTGAAAGAATGAGATCTGATTGGGAACGAACTAGAATTCAGAGGAGGAAGCTGATAAATTATGCAATGCCACATTTCTAGGACTTTATGTCCTCAGCACTGACCACCATAACCTGCACAGAAGGGTTGAGAAGTAGCAGTGAAGGGGAACATATGATTTCCCAGGAGAAAAAGAATTATCATCTCTGTGGCTTTAGTAACAGAGTTGCTCAGTAAACTTTACTGGCAGTTTGCAGTCTGTCTGAAAATACTAGCACATTCTTCCAGTACTCCAGCCAATATTGCTTTTGGAATAGAGATTATTGGCAGATTGTGAAAAGACAACTGAAATCGTTTAGAAATGAGCTTTCGCCTGGGCTAATCACCTCAACGTTTTCCTGTTTAAGTAAGCCAATGAAGGGAGCGTGTACTCTGTCTTTAAATGTCAGTTAGCTAGGGAGTCATTTAATTCACCAAGGAAATGCAATTAAATGATAAAATGACGATCACATTAGGATCATTAATATTAATATCACAACTACAGCAACATAGTAAATGCCATGACATTCCTGGAAAAATGGATATCAACGATGTTTCTATTCTACCGCAAAGCTCTGCTTCTGGGAACAAGATTCAGAGCATACTCTATTCTTCAGTCCCGGGGATGTAACAGTCTTCAGGATGTGGT
The DNA here is from genome assembly GCF_001604975.1 of Cebus imitator. NCBI lineage: Eukaryota > Metazoa > Chordata > Mammalia > Primates > Cebidae > Cebus > Cebus imitator. The sequence goes on along the minus strand of NW_016107635.1, from coordinate 104,977 downwards.
GCCAGGTCAGTCCCTGGGATGTGCTGCCAGAGCCTGGGAGCAATGGTGAAATGAGTAGCACAAGGGTCATGACCATTATTATCTATTGTCCTACTGCTGCTGTAGCAAATGGCCACACACATAAACAAGTTTTAATGGCTTCAAACAACACAAATCAATTATCTTACCATTCTAGATGTCAGAAGTCCAAAATGGGTCATACAGGACAAAAATCAAGGAATCTATAGAGCTTTGTTCCTTCTGGAGCCCCTAGAGGAGAATCCATTTCCTTCCCTAATCAAACTTCAAGGCTACCCTTATTCCTCATCCCTAGCCTCTTCCCCATAGTCAAAACCAGGAGCATGGTGGTTTCAAATCTCTCTCTCTCTCTCTCTCTCTCTCTCTCTCTCTCTCTCTCTCTCTGGCCTGTTTTGCATCACATTACCTTCTGTAACTCTGATGCTCCTTCCTGCAAGGACCCTTGTGATTACATTGCACGCAGCCAGAATAACCTAGAATAGCCTACTCACTTTAATTGCATCTGTAAGGTTTCTTTTGCCCAGTAAAGAAACATTCAGAGGATCTAGAAAATAGAATATGGACATGTTTGGGGCCATTTTATGGTCCACTAAATTCCCTGCCATAGAATTCCCTTATTTCTTCTGTATTTTCTGCCCTTTAATCTGTGAACAGTGGACTCTCATGTGGCATAAAGGACTTGCCCAAACTCTGAGGATACTTGACCAAACTCTAGACTGGCTTTCCTCTGCACCAGGCTACGTCCCTAAAGGCAACCTCTGCTTCCGTGCTGACATTTTACTGGAGGAAACACAAGCCACCAAACTCCAAAAGGTACATTGTTCCAAACCACTTTGCCATACCATTTTAAGTAATTTTCCACTTACCCCTCTCTTCTGTAACTTTCCATTTCTACATAGCTTCCAGTCCCTTTCTCATTCCTGCTTAGTCCAGTTTTCTTTTCTATGTACTCTCCCTTTAAAAACCTTTGTTATCGTTGTCTTAGTTGGAGTTGAGCTCTTCTATGTTAGAGTCTCTCCTCCTTCTGCAGTAATCTGAATAAAATCCATCTTCCCACCTTTAACAAGTATCTGGCTCTGTTTTCTCTTTGATGCCTCTGTCACAGAAAACATCAGAAAAGGATCTGACCTAAACATTTTGCACCTTTCTGTGATTTGGAGTCTTTGCGTCTTCTCACAGAAATACAAGTCAGAGGTTTTGTAACACAGAGAGGTCAAGCCAACTTATCAGTTTAACATAATTAGCAAGAAAGAAGGTGTTTTATGGGAGATGCTCCCAGAACCATGCCACCTGACCTATGTGCCAGGTAGGGTAATGATATGAATTAGGATTGTGAAACAGATCAGAGAACCTTCATGAAAGAGATAGGGTTTGATTTGAGCTGGAAAAATTATCAAACCTTGGTGGAGGAGTGAATGCAAAAAAAGAACAGAGGAGTGTGAAGGCAGGAGATATCTGACACTCAAGAGAACCAAGAAGCACATGATAAACCTTCTCTATGAAGATGTATAAAAATGTCACTTTCTTCAAGTGATATTTTCTTTGCTGATCAGTTACTTTTCTAATCCACTCCTCCTTAGTCTCCCTTGCTCTGTTCCATATTTTTCCTTTATAATTTTATGTTTGCAAGATCAGAATAAACAGGAATCTTTATACTCCCCACCAAGATTCAGTGGTTAGTGGTGTTGCTACCACACAGATGGACAGTCATGTCTTGGGTCCAGTCACCTGCACTCTCTTCCTCATGATGTGAGTGATCAAAGACTAGAATCTCAACTACCTAACAGCTTTGTCTCTATTGTAAGTAAGATTTGCTAGATCTGAGGTTCTGAGGATAGGATGGATGGTGTAGTCTTGATCTGTCTTATTCTGCATATATATTTTGGCCAAAATGTTTCTTCCATAGTCAGAAACAGGGTAGAAAGATGAACGTTACAAACACATGTATGACTCCCTTCCCTGGTGACTACCCTACTCCAATCAAGACTTTCATTGGGGTCTCCTGAGCTAAATAAATGTTTATTTTGAATGCAAAAAAAAAAGGCTCATAGGAGAAATGTTAACCAACAACGATAGCCCACAGGTAGCACAGAAACAATTAATTGAATCCTTTACAAGCCCTTGCTGTTTTATAGCCTGGCTACGACTATAGACACTATTCATGGGCTATTGCCTTCTTAAATGCTAAAGTTACGTATATCAACATTGTCTCATATCTGAATAGAGATAGCTAGTCTTCCACAAAGAGAGAAATACTTGTTCATTTTCTTAATACATTAGTAGAGCACAAGATCTGTGCCTAAAAAGAGAAAGGAACTTTTATTTTTCCTTCTGGTGCCCATAGTCTTTAAGGAAACAAAATAATCAAATCAGCATAACTTTTATAGAAGCATAATGAGTACAAGGGAAAAAATTACCTAGCTGATTAGGGAAGGCATTATAGAAGAGGTTATAGTTAAAGCAATTCTTCACGGTGAAATAGTGCAAATTTGATAGATATAGATTCTGAAGGGAAGAACATGATAGGCAAAAAGAATTGAATTGCAAAACCTCAGAGGAATAAGAATATGACATACCGCTGAAATATTACAAGTTCCATGCTTAGGAGTTTGGGTGCAAAAGAGTTTTTAGTGAGAAATAAAATTAGAAAAGGAGAATGAACTGGATCATGAGAAACCCTGCATGCTGCATATGAGATATAAACTTCACCTTGTAGGTGATGAGAAGCCACTAAAACTACTGATACAAGGAGTGACTGTGCCCAGATTTACAACTGAAAATTATGGCTTGATCGAGCAGTGTGGAGATATTGAAAAACATAGTGAGACTGAACAGTGAGGGAGGGAGACTGCCTTCCAGGCTGATAGACAGTTCAGTCTGCTGGATGTTTTAATAGTAAAGAAGAGTTGAATTTAAAATAATAGTTAGAAGGTAGAATGAACTGGAAGTGAATACCAACTGATGATGGAGAAAGAGAGAATGAGGAAGGTTAAAATGAGTTCTAGGCGCTTGGTTTTAGGTACTGGGAGACACTGGTGACACTGACTGCATCAGAGGCAATAGAAAAAAATGTTTCTGCAAAGAATTCTTCCACCATGACCTTACAGAGTTGGGAAGGAATAGTTCTTATGATTGGACATGTCCCTTAGCCATTGGAAGGCTGGGACTTCATGTAGAACACATTTACAGGAAGCAAGCATGTCCTGATGACTACAGTGTTTCAGTAGATGAAAATACTCAGATTGTCTGGAAAATATTTCACCCTTAGAAGTGATCTAACTGTGAAAGTGTCTATTTGGAACCAGCCCCAAATCATAAACTTCTGGAAGACTTTTCCTTGCAAGGAGGTGAAATAAGCAATACAAACTTCTCCCTGACAGTGTCAGGAATTTTGCAAAAAGCAATGCTGGGAATAGCTAATTCTTCTAAGAAAGTGATGCTCAGCACGATGGCAGTGGGCCATGGAATCATGGCTTTTAAAACTGAAATAAAATTAGAATAGGATCTGGCTTGATTGCAATCTTCTATTGGACTGATAATGTAAATTTTTCTGATTTGTTACTCTGAAATGGATTATGGGTAAAAAAGAAGCTGGTCAGTTGCAGTGATACACTTTTTCTGACCCCTTTAGATATGTGGGTTAACTTCGAAATAGAAAATTACTAAATCTCAGAGCAAAATCACAGACTACAGATGAGCTTCTTTAATCTCATCTTGTAAAATAGAAAGTTGAAGTCTAAGAAATATTAAGAAACTTACCAAAGATCAAACAGTAATCTGGATATGGAGACTGGTTAACTCAAATGATGAACAAATTCTGAAAAACTTGAATTTGCCTATATAACTGGATGCCTATAAATGAACAGTGTTTGCTGTGTACTTGCTGTATGCAGGGATGTATCCCAAGTGTAAGACATATCAAGTATCAATTATAAGTTTAGGTCACTTTTAGAATGATGAAATTCCCATAGACAGGTTGGGTAGAGTAAATTTTTCATTACTTAGATCTACTTATCTTTATTACTTAAGACAGTTAACCAGTTTTTCAACCTATATCTCATCCAATAGCCTGAAGACTCCCAAGATCCGGGAGTGCCTTTGGAACCCACCATATTATCATCCTCTTTATCGCTGCTAATTTCTTCAGTGTTTTCTACATTACAAGTACAGTCATCCATTATCTCATCTGATCTCACAGTCATCTTATGAGGCTGGTACATACTATCATTATTGCCATTCTATAGAAGTGAAGTTCAGAAAGAAGTAATTGGTCCAATATCACATAACAGTTACATTGAAGAACATGCACTAAAGACTGTGAAGGTTAGAGGGGACTACACGGTTATATTTGTGTAGTTCTCAGCAACAAGACACCCATCCCACTTCTGCTCTGATGGACTCAGGAATGAGAATTTATTACCAACAAACACCGTTATCTTCATTTCATGCATTTGTAATTGTTCTTCCCTATAATGAAGCTGAACTCAGTATCTTTATAACATTTAATTATTAGTCCCAGTCATATCCTCTTGAGAGGCTCTCAGTTGTTCAAAAGTATCAACTATCTGAGAGTTATTCAAATATGTGCAACAGAGTCTTCTTTCCAATATTTAGTTTCCTTCAGTTCTCCTTCATATATTCTCACTCCTGAATCTCTTACCATTTTTATTATTCTCTTTCAGAAATGTTTTAGTTATCAATAATTCTCTCACCAAAAGCAAAACAAAATATCACAAACACAAACCTCCAGAAGTAAATCAACAGTTCTGGACTGAGCAGAATTTACAGCAGGACTTTTTAAGTTAGTGAACATGTTAATGAAAAGATCACAAGCGAAAGATACAGGTTAAATCCTTACTTTGTCATTTGCTGTGCTAAGTCTGCTTACTTTCTCCAAACCTCAGTGCCCAGTTGTTAAATTGAGATGATGATACTGCACTCATTGTTTATTAAGGACAAAATAAAATAATAGGCAGTCAATTTAGTGTGGTTAATTCTATTGTGCTTCACAGATACTGCAGTTTTTACAGATGGAAGTTTTGTGGCAACCCTGCATCTAGTCTACTGGTGGCATTTTTCCAACAGTATGTGTTCGCTTTGTGTCTCTGTGTTACATTTTATCAATTCTCATACTACCGTAAGCTGTTTTGTTATTATTGTATTTGTTATGGTTATCTGTGAGCAGTAATCTTTGATGTTACTATTGTAATTGTTTGGAGGCACCAAGAACTACACCCGTACAAGAGAGCAAATGATGGATAAATGTGTGTGTTCTGACTGCTTCACCAACCTGAATTCCTTCACGTTTCATCCTCTCCTCAGGCCTACGTGATTCCCAAGAAACAACATTACTGAAATTAGGCCAAAAGTCACATGTCTCTCACTTTAAATCAAAAGATAGAAATGACTAAACTCAGTGAGGAAGACATGTTGAAAGCCAAGACAGGAGGAAAAAAAAAAAAAAAAAGAAAGTTTCTTATGCCAAACAGTTAGCCAAGTTGTAGATCCAAGGGAAACATTCTTGAAGGAAAAGTGCTACTCCAGTGAACACATGAATAAGAAAGCAAAACAGTTTTATTCCTCGTATAAGATAGTTTTAGTTTGATAGAAGATCAAACCATCCACCCATCCACAACAATCCCTTAAGCTAAAGCCTAATGCAAAGCAATGCCTTAACTTTCTTCACTTCTATGATCGCTGAGAGGAAGCTTCAGAAGAAGCCTGAAACTAAGCAGTTTGGTTCATAATATTTAAGGAAAGAAGCTGTCTCTAAAGCATAAAAGTGCAAGGTGAAGCAACAAGTTTTGATGAAGAAGCTGCTGCAAATTATCAAGAAGATAAGATCATTGATGAAGACAGCTACACTGAATAACAAATTTTCAGTGTAGATGAAACAGCCTTATATTGAAAGATGCATTTGTCCATTTGTATGCTGATGATAAAGACATCCCAGGCTGGGAAGAAAAAGAGTTTTAATTGAACTTACAGTTCCACATGGCTGAAAAGGACTCAGAATTATGGCAGGAGGTGAAAGGCACTATTTACATGGCAGTGGCAAGAGAAAACTGAGGAAGATGCAAAAGTGGAAGCCCCTGATAAACCACCAGATCTTGTGAGAATTATTCACTACTATGACAACAGTATGGGGGAAACCGCCCCATTGTTTCAAATTATCTTTCACCAGGTCCCTTTCACAGCACATTGGAATTATGGGAGTACAGCTCAAGATGAGATTTGGGTGGGGACACAGAGACAAACCATATCAAAGAAGATGCCATGTAGGACCTTTATAGCTAGAGAGGAGACATCAATGCCTGACTTTAAAGCTTCAACGGACATATCGATTCTTGTTAGGGGCTAATGCAGCTTGTGATTTTCAACTGAAGGCAATTCTCATTTACCATCCAAAAAATCCTAGGACACTTAAAAACTATGGTAAATATATTCTTCCTATGTCCTATAAATAAAATCATAGACTATAAAGGCTGTATGGCAGAAAATCTGTTTACAGAATGGTTTACTGAACATTTTAATCCCAATTTTGAGACCTACAGCTAAGAAAAAAAAAGATTTCTTTCTAAATATTACAGTCCATTGACAAAGCACCTAGTCATCCAAGGTCTCTGATGGAGAAGTACAAGGAAATTAATGTTGCTTTCATGCCTACTAACACAATATCCATTCTATAGCCATGAATCAAGCAGTAATTTTGATTTTTAAGTTTTATTATTTAGGACATTTTGTAAGGCTTTAGCTACCATATGGAGTAGTTCCTCTGATTTAGGGAAAATAAGTTGGAAACCTTCTAGGAAGATCTCATCATTTTAGGCATCATTAAGAATATTCATGATTCATGGGAGAAGGTCAAAATATCAACATTAACAGGGCTTTTGAAGAAGTTTATTCTAATCTTCATGAGTGACTTTGAGGAATCCAAGACTTCAGTGGAGGAAATAACTGCAGATGAAGTGGAAATAGAAGTAGACAGAACTAGGAGTAGAAGATATGACTGAATTTCTGCCATCTCATGATAAAATTTTTAAAAAATAGGAGTTGCTATTTATTGATGAGCAAAGAACGTGGTTTTTGATGTGGAATTTATTAAGGAAGATGCTGAGAAAATTGTTAAAATGACAGCAAAGGCTTTGGAATACTAAGAATACTACATAAATGTAGTTATTAAAGCAGTAGCAGGGTTTGAGAGAACTGACTCCAATTTCATTTGTTTTATTCATTTATTCATTTGTTAATGACAAAGCCTCACTTTCTCATCCAGGATGGAGTGCCATGGTGATCATAGCTCACTGCAGCCTCAAAGTCCTGGGCTCAAGCAATCTGCCCACCTCAGCCTCCAGAGTAGCTAGGACTACAGGCACATACCAGCACTCTTGGCTATTATTAATTAATTTATTTATTTATTGTTGTTGTTGCTAGAGACAGGGCCTTGCTTTGTTACTCAGGCAGTTCTCAAATATCTGGCCTCAAGTGAGCCTCCTGCCTTGGCCCCTCCAAGCACTGAGATTATAGGCATAAGCCACCAGGCCCAACCTCCAAATTTTGAAACAAGTTTTACTTTGGGTAAAATGCTATCAAACAGCATCCCATGCTACAGAGAAATCTTTCATGAAAGGAAGCCAATCAACACAGCAAACTTCACTGTTGTCTTATTTTTTTAAATTGCCACAGCCACCTCACCTTTAGCAACCACCACCCTGATCAGTTAGCAGCCATCAATTGAGGCAAGACCCTCTGCTGGCAAAAAGATTACAACTCACTGAAGGCTCAGATGACTGTTAGCATTGTTTAGTAATAAAGTATTTTAATTAAGGTCTGTACATTTTTAGACATAATGCTATTGCATGCTTAATAGACGACAGTATAATATCATAATTTTTATAGGCACTGTTAAACTAAAAAATTGTGTCACTTGCTTACTTGTGATATTTCCTTTGTTGCAGTGGTTTGGAATTGAAGCCACAATGTATCAGAAGTATGACTGTATATAAAGAATATCATATTGTATCTAGAGATAATAAGCATTCAAAATGATGATTTAAAATTATGTATAAAGAACTTTCACATTCAGAAAGATTGAGCAGATCTATTTTTCTCTTGGTAAGTACAACTAAAACCTGTAGATATTATATATACAAACACACAAAAGAAGACTGAGAAGGTTGAGGAGAAAAAGGCAGACCATCTAGGGACCTTGTGACCTGAAGAACAATGGCATAGTGAGTTCTGTGGGTTTATTTTTGCCTCATATATTCAAGACTGGGAGTAGAAGAAGTCAGTAACCTAAAAATGCTAACAGACATAGACATTTGCATTAGCATAGACCAAAATCTCCAACAAAATCTTTTTGGTTTTTCTCTCTAGCAAAAGACCAGAAAAGGAACAGTCAAGTCAAACATAAAGACAGATTTTAGGCAACGATCAATCTACCATGGACGAACACATCAGAAACTGTGACCAATCTATATTTGCACCAGCAAATGCCAGGTGAGGAGCAGCCTAGACATCCAGCCTCTCAAGGCTGTAATGAAGCACCCCCAATATCAAAGACTGGGGTAGTTTAAGAGACCAAGTTAGGACCAATGATTTCTATTCTTATAGCCAGAATGGGCCATCCTGCTGGTGTCATTAGAGACCATATAAAATTTCTGGACTTCTACCCCAACTCCCCATTTACCTCCACACTGGGACAGTATCAGGACAGTCCTCATGAAGATTGAGGACTTTTACCATCATTCAAACTAATAAAATCGCCCCTTCTGTAGTGGTAGTGGAGATCCCTTATGAAGCCAGGCTCCTGCTCCCAGAAATAACAATGAGCCTCTGTTCCTTAAGTATCAATGGAGATCAAGTAGAGAATCCAGACTTTTACCATCACCAAATAGTAACAAGACGGTCTTCTTCCTTCCCCTGGCAGAGCAATGTCAGGAAAAACCAGTCTTATTTAAATGTTAGGTTTAAATAAAATCCAGATATTTACAAAAAAAAAAAAAAACTCCTTATTTTAATTTAAAATCACTCACGATACCAAGAATTAAGATGATATCAAACAGAATGAAAAAAGACCATAAATAATAAAACTAAGGTAACAGATGTTAGTATCAGCTGACAAAGATTTTAAAGGATAAAGCTGCATAAAGAGAAGTAAGCTTTCTGTACTTTACTCCACTTAGTAAAATGATGGTAACAGTAGACTGCAATAACTTATGTATAAATGATATAATATCTAGAGAAACCACAAAAGATACACTCTTAAAAATACTAAACATACATCAAATTGTAATTCTAAGAAATGTTTAGTAACCCAAAGGAAGGCACGGGAAAGAAATTAGAAAAATGTAAAACATTACAAACAAAACAAAAAGATCAAATCAAATCAAATAGCAAACTTAAAGCCTAACATAGTAATAATTACATCAAATGCAAATCATTTAAACAATTAGAACAACAACAATTAAAAGACAAATATTGGCAAAGTTGCTTTAAAAAATATAACCCAGTCATTTGCTGCATAGAAGAAACTCCAAATATTAGGGGGTAGTTCAAAAGTGATTGTGATTTTTGCCATTGAAAGTAATGGCAAAAAACACAACTATTTTTGCATCAACCAAATATAATGATACAGGCAGGTTAAAAGTAGGAAGGTGAAAACAATATATCATGTGAATTTTTACTGAAGGAAACAAAAATGGCTACGTTAATGTGAGATAAAGTAGACTTCTGAGCAAAGAAAATCATCAAAGACAGAAAAGCGTATTACACAATAAAAAAGGGTCAGTCTACCAAAAGGATATACCAGACCTAAGTATGTGTGCACAAAATAACAGAGCTTAAAAATATATGAAACAAAACTGATGGCAAAATAAATAAGTGTACAATTATAGTTGGAGACTTCAGCACACCTTTTTCAGTAATTGATAGAACAACTAGACAGAAAATCAAAAATAATATGGAAAAATTTACATCATCATAATTTACAATAGGAATTAATAAACATTTAAAGAACATTTTACTCAACAATAGCAGTATACACATTCTTTTCAAGTGTCAGTGGAACATATGCCAAGATACACCATCTCCTAGGACTAAAAATAAATCTCAAAAAATTTAGAAGAATTTAAAGTAATGCAATGTCCTCTGACCACAATGAAATCAAACTGTAAATAAATAACAGAAATAGAGGAAAATTTTTGAATATTTGGAAACTGAACAACATCCATCTAAATAAGTTCGTGGGTCAAATATAACAACTCACGGGACTGCAGAAAATGCATTGAGCTGAATGAAAATGAAATACAACACATTAAAATTTGTAGAACGCAGCTAAAGCAGGGCTGAGAAGAAAATGTATATCATTAAAAATATATATCAGAAAAGATAAAAAGTCAAAATAAGCCCAAAGGAAACAAAAAGAAAAGAAAAGAAAATATAAGAACAGGAGTTAATGAAATAGAAAATAGAAAAACAATATGGAAAACCAATTTAAAAAACACAGTTCTTTGGAAAGATCAATAAATCTGACAACCCTCTAGTGAGATTGGCAAAGAAAAAAATTAAAGAAGATGCAAACTATAAAGCTCGTGAGCAAATCAGTAGATATGACTACAGAACCTGTAGACATAAAAAAGATAATGAAGGATGGCTCCAAACAAACCTAAATGTGTAAATCTGATAACTTAGACAACATGAAACTCTTCCTTGAAAAACACAAATTGTTATTCAAAATAAAACAGGTAATTTTTACAGTCCTATAGCTATTCAGGAAATCAATTTTATAATTTAAAACCTTGTTTAAAAAATCTCTAGGCCCATTTAGTTTCACTGGATAATTCTCCCAAACATTTATGAGAAAAATAACACAAATTCTACATAACTTATTCAAGAAAATAAGAGGAATACTTACAATTTATTGTATGTAGCTACCATTGCCCTCAACGGGGAAAGATAGTTTTTTCAACAAACTGTGCTGAGCACTTGGATATCCATGAGTAATAAAAAATAAATAAACAAAAATACCTCAATCTAAATCTTATATCTTCTACAAAATTAGCTCAAAATGGATTATGTACTTACATGTAAGACATACATTTATAAAACTATTTCTTTAAATATAAGAGAAAGTCTTCACAATTCAGTGTAATCCACCATTCCAATAGCCAGATGAAGAAAAATCACATGAATATATCAATCAATGCAGAAAATATACTTGACAAAACTCAGCATCCATTCATGGCCAAAAAATTTTTAAAAAGTCAGAAAAATAGGAAGAGAAGAGAACTTCCCAAACTTAATAAAAAGCATCTAGCAAAAACAAAGAAATACCCTATAGCTAAAACTATACTTAATGGTGAAAGACTGAAGGCTTTATTTCTTAGTCCAGAAACAAAGGAAGAGTCTTTGCTGTCATAGTGCTGAAAGTTCTAGCCAGCAGAATGAGGGAGAAAGTGAAATAAAAGACATATAGATAAAAAAGAAAAAGGTAGAGCAGGAGATACATATTTGCAAACTGCATATGTGACAAAGTATCTAAAGTGTATTAAGGATTCTCAAAATTCAACATTAAAAAATGTAAACAATATACTTAGAACAAAGGTGAAAAATATGAAGATACCTCAAAGAAAAAGATATATGGATGGCAAACAAGTACATGAAAAACAAAATCAACATTATTAGCAATCAGGGAAATGCAAATTAAAACCACAATACATTATCACCACACCTCTATTAGAGGGCTGAAATTAAAAGTGGTAACAATACCATATGCTGTCTGGGATGTGAAGAAACTCATTCAGACACTGCTGTTGAGAATGTAAAATGGTATAGCTACTATGGAAAACAGTTTGGCAGTTGTTTTTGTGGCTATCATTGTTGTTTTAATTTCAGCTTTTATTTTAGATACAGAGGGTGCATATGTAGGATTGTGACATCGAGTATACTGGATCCAGGTAGTGAGCATAGTACCCAATAGATAGGTTTTCAACCCATGCCCCCTCCCTTTGACCCCCACTAGTAGTCTGAAGTGTCTGTTGTTCCCATGTTTATGTCCATGTGTGATCAACATTTAGCTTCCACATATAAATGACAACATACAATATTTGGTTTCTGTTCCTCTGTTAATTTCCTTAGGATTATGGTCTCCAGCTCCAACCATGTTGCTGCAAGACATGATTTTATTCTTTTTTATGGCTGCATTATATTCCATGGTGTATATGTATGACATCTCTTTATTCAATCCACCACTGATGGGTAGTTTCTTAAAACTAACATTCAACTACCATATGATCCTACCATTGCATTCCTACAACTGCAATGAAAACTATTATTACCTCAAAATTTAAAAATCAATTAAATTGTATTGCTAAGAATGAAGTATTTAACCCAGAATGGGCATTTAACCCAGAGAAATGAAGATTTATATCCAAACAAAAACCTATACACTAATTTTTATAGAAGCTTTATTCATAACAACCTAAAACTAAAAAACAAACAAACAAAAACTCAAACATCTTTTAGCAAGTAAGTGATTAAATAAATTGTGATACATCCATACCATGGTATAGTACTCGACAATAACAATGAACAAACTTCTGATATATGCAACTATCTGAATGTTCTTACATCAAGTGAAAAATCCAAACCCAAAAGATTACATATTGTATTATTCTGTTTATATAACTTTCTTGAAATGACACAATTATAAAAACAGAGAATAGAAGCAAAGACTTGGAATCAACCCAAATGCCCACCGATGATAGACTGGACAGGGAAAATGTGGCACATATACACCATGGAATACTATGCAGCCCTAAAAAACAATGAGTTCATGTCCTCTGTAGGGACATGGATGAACCTGGAAACCATCATTCTCAGCAAACTGACACAAGAACAGAAAATCAAACATCGCATGCTCTCACTCATAGGCGGATATTGAACAATGAGAACACACGGACACAGGAAGGGGAGCATCACACACTGGGGTCTGTAGGGGGGAACTAGAGGAGGGACAGCAGGGGGTGGGGAGTTGGGGAGGGATCACATGGGGAAAAATGCCAGATATAGGTGATGGGGAGGAAGGCAGCAAACCACATTGCCATGTATGTACCTATGTAACAATCTTGCATGTTCTTCACATGGACCCCAAAACCTAAAATACAATAAAATATATATTTTAAAAAATTGGAGAATAGATTACTAGTTATCAGATGTTAAGAAGGGAATACGGGCTAGAGAGAAGTGGTTGTGGCTACAAAAGATCAACTTCAGGGATCCTAGGGTGGTAGAAATGTTCTGTAGCTTTGCTATAGCAATGTTAATATCTTGGTTGTGATACTATTCTATAGATTTTCAAGATATTATCATTGGGGGAAACTGAGTAAACAGTACATAGATATCTCTATAGCATCCCACAGCTGCATATGAAAACTATAATTATGTCAAAATTTAAAGATTAATTAAATTGCATTGCTAAGAATGAAGCACATCATCAGTCCTTAAAAATTTCCAATTCTGTATGTGACATATGTTTTATATTAACTTGAACAGGTATTTCCCACTATGATCTGGAGTGTGTTTGTAGCTGTTATGTAACAGAAGGAATTTGTCATCATGTACATTTGGGAAATGCTGGCTTAAACAGTTTTCTTTTTCAGGAATTCTCAGAACCTTTATTATACTAATCTGTGTCATGCTTCCGTAATTGGTAGAATAAACATCATTGCTCCTGGTTTTTCATCATGAAAACTTCTCCCTAAAACACATGCCCAGCACACCAGAGAAACATCGTGAGACCAATGTTTCACTGAATTCATTTTAAAATACCAGTATCTTGGGCCAGGCATGGTGGCTCACACCTGTAATCCCAGCACTTTGGAAGGCCAAGGGAGGTAGATCACCTGAGGTCTGGAGTTCGAGACCAGCTTGGCGAACTTGGTGAAACCCTGTCTCTACTAAAAATACAAAAATTAGCTGGGTGTGGTGGTGGGTGCCTGTAGTCCCAGCTACTCAGGAGGCTGAGGCAGGATAATCGCTTGAACCTGAGAAGTGGAGGTCGCCGTGAGCCGAGGTCGTACCACTGCACTTTAGCCTGGGTGACAGATTGAGACTATGTCTCAAAAAAAAAAAAAAAGGGAAAAGAAAAAGAAAAAAATTTGCCAATCTCTAGAATATGTTATTTACTACTCTGGCTTAATAATGCAAGTAAGTAAATTCTAAGAAGAAGCAGTAACTTCTCAGAAGGCAAAAAGTGTAGAATAGTATAGAACTCTGGAATGAGCCTTTAGGACATGGGAATGTGCAGAGGGCTTGCAGGGGTCAGATCTGGAGAGATGTCAAGTGGTCACGTCCTGAAAAGAATTGGCTGTGAAGCTAGGAAGTTGAACTTTGTCCCAGAAGCCATGGCATCTCTATCTGGTCACACCTTTTATTCTACAAACAAGAACACAGAAAGGAGAATAAACTGAATAACCCAACTTAATTATGGCTGTCCAGTTTTGACTTTAAGAATTCTAAAATGTGAGTAGAAATTACAGACTATGACATTAGCCTTTGACTTCAGTGATTACAAAGCACATATGGATAAACTTAAATTCAAAACATCTCTGCGTATATTCACATTATCCTGAATCTTGGACCAGAGGTTGGAAAGTCATTCTTCAAGTCTCCTCATTTTGCAGATGCAATCCTAGAAAAACATAAACACGCTAGAATTCAGAAAATGCATGAAACTCTTTGCATTCTCTGTTCTGTCTTCTAAAGGGGTCTTTCAGCCTCACTCAAACATAACCTAGAGGAATATAAACTTGCACCTTAGCTTCTGAGAAAGGGGACAGCCTGGGATTAATTAAAATTCTACACACTGATTAAAAGCACTCTAGCACCTCAGGATCAATTATGAAAGCTTTTCATCATGCAACAGTTTAAAAAACTCAGTAAACATCTCCGATTTCCAACCTGTATTTTGAGAACAAAAGAGATCTGTCAGGAGGGAGGAAGGATGGGGGCTGGCAGTGGGGATTGTTTTTCTGTGGCTGCAGTAGAAAATAGTCTGGTTTGAATTGTTGTAAAGCAGAAAAATAAATGGCATTTAGTCGTGCATTTTAACTCACAATATCAGTTTGAAAAAAAAAAATTGTTGTTTTCCCCTATGACTCAATGGAGCATCACATTTAGCAGCTGGACCCCATTACTGGAGTCCCTACAAAGGAAATGTCAGGTCAGGCGTTATTTACAATCCCAAGTTTACTTTTTCACTAAGGCCTCTCATGGCTCTGTCCACATTTCAAGTGACAGAGCTTCCAACCAAAGTCATTTACACCCCGTCTCATCGTGTGTAAACTTTCACATCTTAACATCTTTAATACCAGAGCCGATAAGTCTTCTCAACCAAAATTGTCCTTAGAGAACTGAGGATTCTATTAATGTATTCCCTGGCAAGGAACGTTGTTCATGGGCTAATATTATTTATTCAATGTTATTATAAATGTTTGAAAAACAAACAGAAGTGATTGCAAACTGGTTCCAGCCATATAACTGGCGCCAGATGATTTTAAGCAAGTTAGAAAGGATACATACACATTACATGCCATGAAACTCCCGTGTCTGCACGGGAGACCATCTGAGCATGCTAAGTCTGAAAGTTTCCATTGCTTTGTTTTTATCTAAATTTGACCTCTTTGGACAATGAGACATATTGACCAGCTTTTAATAGAAGAGCTAAGACACATAGGCCGTGTCTTTATGAGAATGTTGGAATCAGATTTTCTTGAATGTCACTCCTTTCTCCATGGTATTCTAAATTTCACTTAGCCCATATAACATGCAGAAAAACGTGATTACTTAACCAGAAACACCTAAGTTCAAGTCCTTACTTATAGCAGTGGTTTTATTTAGGCAGGTTACCTTAACCTCTTTAAGTTATTTCCTTGGTTGTAAAATGAAGATAAGGATGTCTATTTTGGGGAATCGTTGTGAAGAAGATGGGACTGTATTTGCACACTTCTGGTTTTATAGGGGATTATAGAGGATACTCAGTAATATCCAGTCTCCTTTCTCTATCCAAATTATCCTAAAGGAAACTCTCTCATAAACATATTGTGTATAATTTTCCTTCTATCACATTTGTTTGTATATATTATTTAGGTAGTATACAATGTACCTCTTCAAGACAAGTGGTTCCTTTCAGTAAATGCTGCAGTAGATATAAATGTGGTTCTTTCTTGCTTCAAACAAAATGACTTCACATTGTAGAAATTCAACTAATGGTAGTAAGTGATTGAGGCAATTGAGTCATTCCATTCTCTCCTTGCATTATCTTAAATAAAACATACTAGATATTTCCTGCTTCTTTTCCACAGCCTTGGATTCTCTGCTGGTTCTGTAGAAAGTACTCAATAAATATCAGTAAATCTTTTTTTTTTTTTTGAGATGGAATGTCATTCTTTTTACCCAGGTTGGAGTGCAATGGCACAATCTCGGCTCACCGCAATGTCCTCCTGGGTTCAAGCATTTCTCCTGCCTCAGCCTCCCAAGTAGCTGGGTTTACAGGTATGCACCACCACACCTGGCTAATTTTGTATTTTTAATAGAGACAGGGTTTCTCCATGTTGGTCAGGCTGGTCTCAAACTCCCCACCTCAGGTGATCTGCCCACGTGGGCTTCCCAAAATTATGGAATTACAGGTGTGAGCCACTGCACCTGGCCTAAATCATTTTACTTAATAAACTATTGGAAACTCCCTCGGAAGTCACAAAGCTAGTCTCTAGTACTGTGTCTTTGAGAGCCACATGGACACATCACTTTAATTTCTCCTGGCTTTTTGTGTTGCTTTTATTTTATAGGTTGGCAGACAGAAAGGCCACTGCAGTTCACTCCACCTTCCCTGCATTCCAGTGGTATTGCCCTCATCTGCATCTGGGACCTAGGAATTCCAGTTGCCTGCAGTGCCCTTGCCCCCAGACTTTGTTGGCCAAACTACTCTACTGCTCCTACAAAACGCAATATAAATTACATTTATTTTGCAAAATAATCTTACAAATTTCTAGGCAGAGTTAGGCAGCTCCTCTCTCCATTCATTAGGCCCCCCACATCGCACTTCACAGCACTTGTCCCGTAGCTTCATAACCTGATCTTTGTTTAAATTGTGAGATCCTTAGGGCCTAACAGTGACTGGCATGTAGAATATGCTTCATAAGGATTTTCCAAATTTAGTGAAGGAGCATAAGGAAGTATCTATGAAGAGGCGGAAAAAAAAGTTGGCTCAACAGGAAAAAGAACATGTAGGCAAAGGATGTATTTTAAAACAAAATAATTTCCCAAATGCCTTTATTCTATACATTGCTTCTTTGCTAGTGGGAAATAATGATATAAATATATATTATTTACCAATAGATAAACTCCTTGTATTAGAAAAAAAAATTCTTCAACTTTACTTACTAGCAAATTTTATATTTTGAAATCTAATGCTCCTTTTTCCAGAAAAACTTTCCAGTCTGCTTGTAAATATTTTACCCGTGGCAGAGTGAAAACCAGAGAGCTAAAAAAAAAAAAAAGAAAAAAAAGAATTTATGCAAAAGCATCCATCAGACAAAAAAGAGGTACTTTTGTGTCTGGGATTTGCTTTTACTTTCTGTACATGTTTCAAGAAAATCTCAAAACCACCCAATGAGATCCCAAATCTCAGGCTTAGTCCACATTTCCTAATTGTTCAATCATATTGTAATTCCCCAGTTCCTAGTTCTAGTAATTGTCAAATGTTCTGAGGGAAACACACACATGCACCCACACACCCACACCCACACCCCCCCACACACACACACACGCACACAAAGTCTTTTTCTTGAATCATCTTCAGCTCAGAGCACAGTAGCCATGAGGGTAACACTTTTTTCCTGTCTGACATTTCAGTTCTCAGCTTTAAAAATCTGATTGCAGTTGGATGAAGTTTAAACATGATGTCAGGTTTTCCACTACTTCACTAGCAAAGCATGTTTCTCCTGAGTTTAAATAAGTCTAATTGTGCTTACTCTTGTGCTAATTCGGGAAATCCCTAGATTCTTTTGGAGGGAGGCAAACAGCAGTGTCCTATCATACATGACAAGGGGAGGGGAGCACTGAATGATATGTGTCAGCCAGCAGCAATGTTGCTTCATAAGTAAACTAAGATACACCTGGGTAGGAAAAGCTGAACTGGAGATTTTGGGAATGCTGCAGACAGGATTTGCCATGGAAGCATGAAAGGATAGTCATTTCAGTGGACCCTGTATTCTTAGTGCTTAAAACACTGCATATAGTACTTGCTCAATAAATATGTGTTGAATAAAATACGTGGATAAGTGAAACTGCTTCACAAGATAAAGGTTACTATATATGGATGGTGGGAACTTCAAAAGAAGAACATCTTTGCAGAGTGATGAAAACTCTATTTTTTGTCATCAACAATATTTTTGAGGTGTACAAAGATGAACTATATTTCTTCTCCCACAACAAGAAACAACCTCAGAATTGCTGAAGAGAACTTAATCCAAATATCATTAGCCTCATCACCCATCCACCTCTGTCCTCATAAACACAACCATCACTATACCAGCTGCATTAAATAGATCTGTGACCTTGGGCAACTTCATTAAAATCACTGAACCTTAGTTTTATTTCTGTAAGTGAAAAGATATGATTCATTCTCCCTTAGCACCATTTATTCCTCCACATTTTCTCCCCAGTTGTAAAAATTTTTTAAGTTAATAAAATGTCAGTGTTATACTATGAGATATTGTTAACATAGGATTATAAAGTTTAATTTATTTTGTTGGCAAACCATTCTAAAGATGTGAGAATCCAGACGACAGTTGACTAGACAGACTGAAAACAAATTGTGGTGATAAGATTCCTTGAGATTCCAAAGTAAAAAGGAAAGATAATAATAAAGAGGAAAGACAAAGAAAGTGTGGTTTCCAAGCGTTCAATTCAGCTTGATTCCTAAAGAAAATAAAGATAATCTATGGGGAAGATTGAATAACTATGGCATGTTCACTTACTTTTGATTGGTCATAAATAACATGGGATTCTTCCCATTACAGAGCAATCCAGACGTTTCCTGGAAGCATAAAGTTTTATGCAAAATAGAAAAAAGAGTACAAACTTTCTGTGGTAGAAATTACTAACACTTACCACACCTGGTCTTCACCTTCCTGAGATTGTGAGAAGACTTCCAGATTTTCTCGAAGCTAGGCTGATGTCATGTGACTATTTCTGGCCAGTGGGCTGTAACAAGTATCACTTCCAATAAAAAAACTTGAGAAGCAAGTGTTAGTTCTCCATACTTTCTCTTCCTCTGCCACAGCAATCAAGAAAACCATTTGTTGAGATGGCAGAGCCGCGAATCGGAAGCACTCTGGATCCCTGCATTGCCACATGAAGAGCTGTCTTGAAGAGTTACCTCCCTCCCATCAGACATGGCACTAGAGAGTAACCAACTTGTGTATATCCACAGAGATTTAGGAATATATTTTTCAATGCATCACAGCTTCTGCTGTCCCAACTGGTTCACTTAACTCATTGCTGGAAAGATTAAATGAGAAAGTATTTGTCAAAATTTCTGGAAATAGTAAAGTATGCTACATGCTACTTGCTAATAACTTTGATGGAAGCCTTTCTGTTGGCAAAGTTTTATTACCAAATATCTCTATAAACAAGTGCCAAATAAGGTATTTCAGACAATACTTGCTGCAGCTTTTTATCAAGAGAGTGTCACATTTAGGATCAAAATATCTATGATGGCAGAACAAGAAAGAGAAAACATTTTAGAACCCAACAGATTTGCACATGAATCTCAGCTCTGTTATTTACCTGTTTGTGACTTTCATTTTTGTATCTACAAAATGTAATATAGAAGGTGTAAGAATATAAAGAAATGCCTTGATTCTATTAATGTGAGAATAAAATTAAAATGTGGGTGACCAGTAAATTCCAGTGCCCTATACATAAATCAAAGTACTAACAAAGGGTAATATCCAATTAACATTAAATATTTTCTGATTACTATAAGAGTGGAAGATAAAAATAAATAGTTTGTGGGTATATTAGACTTTTGTTTTATTTCTTTTTTTTCCCAATTTATTTATTTCATTGCATTTTAGGTTTTGGGGTACATGTGAAGAAAATGCATGATTGTTGCATAGATACACACGTGGCAATGTGATTTGCTGCCTTCCTCCCCATCACCTACATCTGACATCTCTCCCCTTGCTATCTCTTCCCAACTCCCCACCCCCCACCGTCCCTCCCCTATTTCCCCCCAACTGACCCCAGTGTGTAGTGCTCCCCTCCCTGTGTCCATGTGTTCTCATTGTTCAACACCTGCCTATGAGTGAGAACATGCGGTGTTTGATCTTCTGCTCTTCTGTCAGTTTGCTGAGAATGATGGTTTCCAGGTTCATCCATGTCCCTACAAAGGACACAAACTCATTGTTTTTGATGGCTGCATAATATTCCATGGTGTATATGTGCCACATTTTCCCTGTCCAGTCTATCATCAATGGGCATTTGGGTTGGTTCCAGGTCTTTGCTATTGTAAACAGTGCTGCAATGAACATTCATGTGCACGTGTCCTTATAGTAGAATGATTTATAATCCTTTGGATATATACCCAGTAATGGGATTGCTGGGTCAAATGGAATTTCTATTTCTAGGTCCTTGAGGAATCGCCACACTGTCTTCCACAATGGTTGAACTAATTTACACTCCCACCAACAGTGTAAAAGTGTTCCTATTTCTCCACATCCTCTCCAGCATCTGTTGTCTCCAGATTTTTTAATGATTCCCATTCTAACTGGCGTGATATGGTATCTCAATGTTGTTTTGATATGCATTTCTCTGATGACCAGTGATGATGAACATTTTTTCATATGTGTGTTGGCCTCATGTATGTCTTCTTTTGTAAAGTGTCTGTTCATATCCTTTGCCCACTTTTGAATGGGCTTGTTTGTTTTTTTCTTGTAAATCTGTTTTAGTTCTTTGTAAATTCTGGATATCAGCCCTTTGTCAGATGGGTAAACTGCAAAAATTTTTTCCCATTCTGTTGGTTGCTGATTCACTCTAATGACTGTTTCTTTTGCTGTGCAGAAGCTGTGGAGCTTGATTAGGTCCCATTTGTCTATTTTGGCTTTTGTTGTCAATGCTTTTGGTGTTTTGGTCATGAAGCCCTTGCCTACACCTATGACCTGAATGGTTTTTGCCTAGATTTTCTTCTATTAGAGAAACAATCAGTAGGAGTTTCTGGTTATAATCCACCTTAAGAGAACGTTTGAATGAAGGTAGCTGGTCTTACCATTCATGTTCCATTGGCCAGTTTCAACGTTGACATTACCTAGTTAAGAACTACAAACTCTAAAGATTGAATTATATTTGGGCAATTAAAACCAGCCTAGCTGAGTGATGTGAATAAAGATTGTCCTCTTGAGCCAAGAGTTGCTGTCATCAATTATAAACAGACGTAAACCCAGGATGGAGTAGATCTTTGCAGAAAATATTTATGTCGGTTACTATGCACTTGGGTTTTGTGGAATACGTCTATTTTTCCAACAGTCAATGACATGTGGTATTTAATGTGCCCCGGTTAGTTCTCAACTATTTTCTCTCCCTTTTTCTTTTCTCGCCTTTTTGTTTTCTCTTTTCCTTCATCCCTTTACCTTTCCCTTCTTCTTTCCCTCCATTTATATGACCTGCTCCCATATATTTGGTCTACGTTACCCCAGTTTTGAATACACAAAATGACTAATGCTCAAATACCCAGTTGTTCGATTTTACTATTCCTGGTTCATATCCAATTCTAGCCCTGGATTCCAAGGTTATTTTAATTTTTTTTCAGCTGATATTCTAGAAATAATGAACAGAAAATTTTGAAAGCAGAGACTTATTTTGTGTAATCCAGGCTACTGAATTGACAGAGCTAAAACTAATCTAAACCTTAGATTCCAGTGACCCTATTTCCAATCACAATTAGCCACACCTACATTTCCTAAAAGGTAAAACATATTTTAAAACTATCAATTTAGAGCAACTTAAGAAGCACTCATTTCTTGATCCACCTCCCCAACTAAAGTAATCTCTATCAATTCAATGACAGCAGAATCCTTCAACTTTATGCCTTTTCCAAGCTAAGAAGAAACTCCCCTATATCTTAGTATGTTTTAGTTTATGATAATCCCATGAAAATTCCTGAATGGTATGAAAGAGAAAGCCACAAATACTAAATATTTAAGGAGAAATACCCAAATCAAACTTTACAGCTTTTGCCTAGGAGTGACCCAACATGTGTGATAGCCGTATTCATACCATTATTTATTTATTTATCAAATTTTAGTCCTATAAAAAGTGAAAATCACTATCCTCGGCCTACATATTGAGGTAAAATGGTTACAAGTTTCTGGGACCCTACAGCTAGGAAGGCAATCTGTCTTCAGTAATTTAATACAGTAATAAAGCAGAATAACATGCTTGCAACAATAGACATACATGCAACATTTTCAGGGAGTGGGGACATTAATTTTAATGGAAAAACGTGAAAATAGGAAAGGTGTCCTTGAGAAAATAACCTTTAAATTGAGTGTTTTAGAGTTAGCAGCAAGAAAAAGCAATTGTGAGGCTGGGGGAATGTCATATCTAAAAATCCATTCCGCATTTTAAAACTATTTATTGTGCTCTTTGATGAACCCCAAAGATATAACAAAAAGATATAGTTTCTTACTAAAGATGTCTGCTGCCTCAAAGCCATTAAAGAAATATTAATTAAATACAAAGTAGCTGGAAATGAACAAAACAGAGTCAACATGTTTATCTCTAGGCAAACGGTTCACTCCCACCTAGTTCACTCTCTATAGATAATGCTTCTTGAATTAAACTTTCTTTTGTTTTTCAGCAAAGGCAAATGCAGCCTGGAAGGGGGCGGCCAATCTTGTTCAGATCTGTTTTTCCTCTGTACTCTTTCCACTTTATGCTTGGGCAATTGCAGCAATCCCTTCCACCTTACTGACAATGAGTTTTCTAGCCCATCTTTTGCCAGAAGCTGTTTCAATGGTTTGGTCTTGTCTGCAAAATTATGTTCCTTGGAGCCCCAGATCAGGCTTCTGTCACTTGGCTACTGTGTCTTACAGAATAGTGGATCTAGATTTTGTGGGTTTTGGTTCAGGCCCTTGGAACACGCTGTGCCCTGTGGCATCAACAAAGTCACATCCATCTGAACTTTAGTTTTCTTACAAGTAGAGGAAAGATGAATTGTACTTCAGGGCAAAGGTAGTTGCCTCTTTCCCCCAGGTGTACATGGTGTGTGTGTGTGTGTGTGTGTGTGTGTGTGTGTGTGTGTGTGTCTGTGTGTGTGTGATCTGTGGAGGAAAAGTCGTTTCTCTGGAAATCAGAAAATCCCAAGTCTATCCTATTTAGTTTTGAAAAAATTCTGTTTCCTCGTAATGGCCGACTCTTCTACTTAAGGGCATACGCATGAAGATTAAATGTAAAACTGAACAACAGCATAATCAAATTAAGCCACTTTGGTGAGGGGAGAAGGGTAGAAGCAGGTCAACTGATTGCTTGACTGAATGACTGATTATTTGACTCAATTGACTAAACTAATTGGAACCATCCGTCTAGTAGCCAAGGGTGCGTGCACATTTCAAAATAATCTCTAAAAAGACTTGGGAACATCTGCTTATTTGGACTAATGTAGACAAAATATGGTTGGCTAAATGCTATGATATCTTCTAATCCTAGTTGAAGCACTTAGAAAAAAACATAGTTAATGAAATACATGGGTTTATTAAGCCTTGGAAAGTTGACAAAATTGTATCTACCTATTATTCAAAATTTTTTATGTCGCTTCTAATGATTCAAGTACAAACTCAGTCATCTGTGTTTTGTTTGGTTTTGTTTTTTTACATGAAAGGAAAGGGATCGTGGCAATTATAATGAGGATGATAAAGGAGAAGCGAACAGAGGAGCAGGAGGATGATTTCAATAAGTTAGGACATTTTATTGCTTCAGAGTTGGAGCTGCACACTTGGTAGACATCATCTTTAATTATAAAGACCATGATCTGAATATTCGTATACTCATTTTCTTCCTTTTAGTAAAAGAAAGAAAAATACCTCAGATAGAATAAATGGTATATTATTTAGGACTCCTTTAGCTACAAATAATGACACTAACAATAAGAACAAAGCCTCACTGGCTTAAAAAATAAAGTGAAATTTCTTATAGCCTAGACATGTGTCTCATGGAATCTAAGGTCAAAGATATAGCCTGACCATTTAGATGCCCAAGAAATTCTGTCGTTTTTCCTTTCTGTTTCACATAGCCTATCTTACCTCATTTTCATTCCTTTCTGTCCTCTCTCACCTCTCTTTCTCCTGATAAAAGAAAAACTTCAGCTGAATTAAATTTAAAGAAGTTTAACTGAGCAATGAATGATTTGTGAATTGGGTAGCCCCCAGAATCACAACAGATTCACAGCCCAGCCACATGGTGGAAGAAAATTTATCGACAATAAAAGGGAAATGACTCACAGAAATTGGAAGTGAGGTACAGAACAGCTGGATTGGTTATAGCTCGGCATTTGCCTTATTTGAACAGTTTGAACACTCCGCAGTGTATGACTGGTTGAAGGATGGCTGCTGGGATTGGCCAGGACTCAGCTATTGTTACAGGCACATACTCCTACGTTAGTCTCTCAGTCTTGTCTACGTATTAAGCTACGTTGCTGTTCATCCACAAGGACTCTAATATAGAAGTATGGAGTCCTTCTCATACCATATTTAGTTTGCTTTAACACTCCAGACTAATGCTTGGATTTTCGATTCCTAGAAAAGAATAAATATCTCTCTCCTTCTCTCAGCACAGTTTGTAAATCCCTGTAAAGGTACTCTCATAGCTAAGCTTGCATCTAATCCTCAATCTTGATTCAGTCATCAGTAACCTCTGACTAGGTCATGGATGCTGGGGCTTTTACAAGGTGGGTGGAAAAGAGAAGAAACTTTGAGCAGACAGCCCAAAATGTATCTGTCACAAGTAATCTGATTCTGTTTATAAAGAAGTATTGAGCAAGGATTTGAACTCAGGTCTGTCTAGCTCTAAAGTCCAAGATGTCTTTACCACACCATGACACTGTCATGCTTGGTAGTTTGAAGAAAGACCATAAAAATTTATCCATACATAACAGATATCTAGACTTTTTCTCTTAGGGAACATCAAGCTAAATCAAAGTTAGATTAAGTATTTACTCAGGTCACAAACGTTGAGTGTCTACTTTGCTGTCAGTACATTGGTAAGTAGGATACTAATATATTTAATAATAATAACAATTCATATTTAGAGAGCTGTTAGTATGTGTCAGACACTCTTCTGAATTTTTCCCATTTATTAACTCAATTAGTCCTCTCAAGAATTCCATGAGGCCAATCTTATTTAACAGATGAGTAAATTGAGACATAGTAAGGAGAGTGGAAGGTATCAGACATTTTCACCTTATTAAATTTTTACTGGCAGTAAAGTAAAACATGAGGAATTACTAACTTTTATGTCACAGAAAGGCTTCAACAATTGCCTCATATGTACTGCTTATAGTTCACAAAGTGCTTTATTTAAAAAAAATCCTCAAGTCATTCCAACAATCTCAGAAGGAATCAAGAATACTCCACTGCCATTCGTTGATAACATCACTGAAAGTTGAAATAGGTGTCCCCACATTTGTGGAGTTGGTTTTCAAATCTATAATATTGGTCTCTAATGACTTCAGAAAAGGAATGACATTGAGTATTTGAGCAGTATATTAACTTCCTGTGGCTACCATAACATATTACCACACATTTAGCGGCTTAAAACCATAAAATATTCCCTCACTGTTCTGTAGACTAGAAGTCTGAAATTAAGATGTCAGCAGTGCCACACTCCTCCCGGAAGGTTCAAGGGGAGCACTTTTCTTGCCTTGTTTAGCTTCTGGTGGTTCTAGGCATCCCTTGACTGGTGGCTACAAGTTTCTTCCTCTTCTGCCTCTTACATGACACCTATCATTGGAGGTAGGACCTCTGAGGGTAATTTAGAATGACCTCATCTCAAGATCCTTAATTACATCTGCAAAGACCCTTTTCACAAATAAGGTGACAATCACAGGTCTGGGGGTTAGGATGTGGACATATCTTTTTGGAGACCACCATTAAACATATTACAGCTGTTTAGGGAAGCCATTTCAGATTTTTATAGAAATTTAATAGTGTCCAAGACATAATTCTAAGTAGTTTACTTAACATGGAGGCAGTTTCCATACCCCTCTGTGTTAGTCCATTCTCATGCTCCTATGAAGAAATATCTAAGACTGGGTAATTTATACAGAAAAGAGGTTTAATTGGCTCAAGGTTTAGCATGGCTAGGGAGGCCTCAGAAAATTTATAATCACAGTGAAATGCACCTCTTTACAGGGTGAAAGGAGAGAGAATGAGTGCAAGCAGGGGGAATACCAGACATTTATAGAACCATCAGATCTCCTGAGAACTCACTCACTATCATGAGAACAGCATGGGGGAGCGTGCCTCCATGATTCAATCACCTCTACCTAGTCCCACCCTCGACACATGGGGATTATGGGGGGATTACAATTCAATGTGAGATTTGGGTAGGGACACAGAGCCAAAATATCACCCTCACAATGCATGTCCTGGGACCATTATCAGACATAGGACTCTTACTTAGGAATATAAATGATTCTGAGATAGGGGCAGGTGTGTTTTGACTTATAGCAAAAACAGACTTATAAACTTTCACTTTCCCTCTCTAAAATAAAGTACGGACTTTTTAAACTATAATTTTGATTGGTAAAACATTCATTTAAACTTAATTAAAATCATATGTCTTAGTTTTTCCTAATTTGACAGTTTTAAAAATATCATTCAGATGTGTTAACTTGGCAAAAAACAAAAAAAACTAAATTTGTGGATTAAATGGATAAAAAGATTTTCACAATGAAAAAGTAAAATTCTAAGGGAAAAGATAGATTTGTATATTACTTTTAATACTGGAACATATATTCTCACTTCTATACTTTTTAAACCACAGATTTTTAAGTATTAGATATCTTAAAATGTCACCACATTTTCATAGATTTAAAACTTGAAATAGCTTCTTGAGTCCTTAGAGAAAAATTGGATTATATTTGGAGGACAAATGTCTCTGAGAAATGACCTGAAGACTTATATGAATATCTGTAAATCTCGAGTTTGAATAGTTACCCAGTGGTAAGAAGTTGGCAAGATTCTAGGGCACTTTGTTCCTTGCCGTACAAAAACAATGTTTCCTAAAATGTGGTCTGTAAAAAAACAGTCAGCTGCATAGTACCCAGTTCCTTAATTCTAACATATAACTACCTACCCCCATTTTAATGAATCTGAGACTGGGTTGCCTATTACATAATGTGAAATGATTTTTTTTTTTTTTTAGCCACTAGACCTTGATTGAACAAACTTAGATATTTATGGATTATGACCAATTATCTAATGATCACCTCAGTTGACTTATTGGCATTTATTGCACCTCACATGGCTGAATTTAACTTGGATCCTCAATTATTGCTTATAAAACATTATACTACAATGTTGCATTAAAATGAAATATTTTTATGAAGGTGAAGATTGACAGTCTCAAGACAATCTTTCAATTTAAGGTAGCAGACACACCAAATCTCTTGAAGTAAATCATAAAATCTTCAAAGCTGGAAGAAGTCTCATTTATTTAGTCTTTGAATTCTTTCATCTGTCAAAGGCTTCCAGATGAATTTCAAGAGAAGCTGATTAACTTCTGGTGATACATATTTAAATGAAGTGCATAATGGGAAATGCAGATAAAAGTCTAAGAACCTTTCATATGATATATAATTATAATGTCAATCCTGAAGATGCTGAAAAAGTTGATATGAGAGCATCATTTACAGAAAAAAACGTATCAATCTGATGTCCTATTCAACACTTTAGCATGATGGAAATCTTCCTCTTAGAATTTCCAAAGGCACATTAGCTTATTAAAAGCTCTTAAACATCCTGTGATAATAAAATCTGCTTAGCTCTATTTTTTACCATCATTTCCACACGTATATAAAACTAAAATTCCCCCACCCCCACCAACATTCCCTCCCTTCTCCCAACCCACATACAAACCAGCTACTACCATTTACCATTGTTACATCCTCGTGAATGTATCTTATCCCAGGGAATAAGTTATTGTAAAAATTTACCTCATCCTCATTTTTGAAAGTGATAAAGTCATGAATATAGTTAAAATCACACACACACACACACACACACACACACACACACACACACACACACAGGACTGCAATCCAAAAGACAATATTACTAATTTTTCATTAATTTGCTTTATGGCCATGAGCACATCTTTTCTTCTCTGAGCTGATTTTTCAACCTGTTCAATAAATAGATTTTACAAAATAATCTGCAACTTTCCTACTGCCCTACCCTCCAGTGTCTGTGATGAGGCCTATTAGGTGGGGGATAGAATAACAGCTTTGTTTAAACATATGCTTCTTGCCTTTGAAAACTTTCTAGCTAAACATAAAACTACAATTTATTCTTTGATTTTCAAGAGTAATACGTGAATTTATTTTATATTTTTTATTTTATATTAGCCACACTTCCAATGCCACATTCTGAGAGTGTTAGGCTGGCCATCTCAAAGAGATCTATGGAATCAAATGTGCCACCTGGTGTTCATTTACCAAGCTCCTTTCATGAGTTGACCCCATTCCTTACATGAATAGAGCTGTCTGAGGACATGAGAGATTTTTGAATTCTTGGCCACATATTTCTCTTTGGTGATGACATTGTTGAAGGTGATTGTTCTCCTTCTTCTCTTTTCTCCTACTTCTCCATCATCATCACATCTCACCTTCAATCCACCTTCTATATTACTTCCTATTAAGATTGATCTTGGCATGCTTCTGCTTAACACTTCACCCCAAGGATAAAATCAAATTTCTTTGCACAGCTTATCAGACTCTTCAAGGAATTGTACCTTTTTCCCTCTCTCTCCTCATCTCTTGCTGTTTTCCCACCAACTGCTGTACATTCCAGACATGACTGATTTCTATTCAGTTCCTTGAATGTATCATGATCTCTTTTATTGCTATGCTTCTGTACATGCATTACCTTTATTCAAAGACATGTCTCCATCTCCACCTTCTGCCTTCTACTGACTCGCTTGGTTATAATTTTAGTATAGTTTCATCATCCAGATGATGAAACATCACTTCCTCTAGGTAAATGTAT
The DNA here is from genome assembly GCF_001604975.1 of Cebus imitator. Taxonomy (NCBI): domain Eukaryota; kingdom Metazoa; phylum Chordata; class Mammalia; order Primates; family Cebidae; genus Cebus; species Cebus imitator. The sequence continues at coordinate 75,632 of NW_016107635.1, read as the reverse complement.
AATGCCCTGATCACCAATATTGCATTCAGTGACACTCCTATCAGCTCCCACAGCATCTCATGCTTTTCCTAACTCAGTACAATCAGCATTCTGTTGAAATTGTCTTCCTCCTTGTATACCTCCCCCTAAATTTCAACTTCTGGGTTGGCTTTCCAGTTGGATAATTTCAGTTTATATGAGGATCTCATGAAATCCAGAGCTTTGCTCAGCAGTGAGATCACATCTGAAACGTACTATCTAAAGCATAGATATGAGAATATGAAAGATACAGCCTGTTTTGAGTCATTGTGGATAGCATAACTTTTCAGTCTCACCAAACCAACATGGAAGCAAAATAAATGGCCAACAATTCACTGGATGCACAAACATCTGTGACAGATGTCATACTTCTAAAATGATCCCCTATTGCCCCAGGAACTTTTTGCAATTACTCTAGTGTTCTTATCTAGACTGGAGAGCTGAGAATACTACTCTAGCTTCTCCCTTACATACTTGTTTGCCTGGCCTGGAGAAGAGTTTACTCTCCCCTCCTAATACCAAACACAGCTGACTTTTTGAAGCTGTGAATCAAGCTAACTGTCTGAAAGTCTCTGGCATCGTAATCATAAGCCTTCGAAAGCCACTGGATCTAGAAAGTAACTCTTTTTTATGACTTCAATTGTTCATTTACTATAATGGTAATATAAAATTTATTATTTTATTATTTTGGGGGGGCTCACTATGACCTAGATGCTTTGAACACACTATAATACTTAATACTCCCCACAATCCTTCAGCTAGTTATTATTTTCTCCCTGTTGCAGACGAAAAGACAGAGGCTCTCGGTAGCCTAGTGGTTTCTCGAAAGTCACACAGTTGATAAGCATCAAAACTCATGTTAGAAAAAACATATCTCTGATTCCGAAACCCATGTTATTTCCGCTAAGATGTGTCTTAATGTTTCAGAACAGGATATCACTTATTTGGAGAGGCAATTTTTTTAAAAGATCATTTATTTCAAAATGTTTGATTTTCATCTGCAATAGCATATAGTAAAAAATGCTTCTTTTCTGGGTCAGTGATTCTCCCTAGTTACTGAAATGGAGGACTAGCCAGCAACACCACCAACCAGGGACTCCTTTGTGGCAGGTGGGAGCCACTGGGGTTCACTATCCCCTCTTCTAAGGAATATTCCCTGAAGATCCCTTCTGTATCTACCTAGGCAGTTCTTACCACTGTTGCACTCTAGGAGCTGACAGAACGCTGGACCTGGGGTTAGGCAGACCAGAGTTTGAGCCCTAACTCTGCCAATTCCCACTTAAGTGAATTGGATGATTGCTAAGCTGCTTCACACGACAAGGAAGAGAGAGAATCTCACAAGGTTGGAAAGGGAGCCACATGAGCAAAATCACACGTGACAGAACTCTAAAAACTGTAAAGATACTGAACATATATAAGGCAACATTATTGTGCCCTCCAAACCAGCAGTCAGTCAAAACTTAAGATACCAGGATTTCATGTGGATATTAGCATTGATTGTGAGCACTTTAGAAAGGGAGATATGGTCTCATTCATTTCTTTGTGTGCTCCCTAATTAGCATAGGGTCTCAACAGAATAGAGACTCTATAAGGACTTGATCTTGATTATCTGAATGGTGATGATCACAGCTCTTCCCTCACCTCCAAGCTGGAAGTCAGAGCCTTCTCCTTACTCCGAAAAGATTTTCTGTCTGAAACCCACACCTGACCTTAGAGTCTACTGGCTTAGTTTTTTTTGTTTGTTTTTATTATTATACGTACATAATGTTAGCAGGCATCCTTTATCAAGCAGACAAATTGTACTTTACTGACATGATCTAATTTAAGCCTTATAGCTACTATATTAGTCCATTTTCATACTGCTATGAAGAAACACCAAAGACTGGATAATTTATAGGGAAAAAAAGGTTTAATGGGCTCACAGTTTCACATGGCTGGGGAGGCCTCATTATCATGGCATAAATGAAGGAGGAGCAAAGGCATGTCTTACATGGCACCAGGCAATACAGCATGTCCATTATAAAACCATCAGATCTCATGAGACTTATTCACTATCATGAGAATGGCACAAAAAAACCCTGCCTTTATGATTAAATTACCTCCCACTGGTTCACTCCTACAACATGTAAGGATTATGAGAGCTATAATTCAGGATGAGATTTGGTTGGGAACACAGCCAAACTATGTCAGGTACTTCACATGTTACTGTACAAAAAGTATCCCCACTTTCACATGTGAGCTAACTGAGATTTAGAAATGAGATGACCACCCCCTTTTTCTGATTCATCAGGGCTTACCAGCAGAAGGGATCTGAACACAGAGCTCCCTGAGGCCTGACACAGACTCTTTACCATGCTGATGACTTTGCTAAATTTTGTCTTGCAAGTCAGGGAACATCAGAGACTTGCATGAAGTAAGTATTAAATAAATATTCTCAGATTCCTCATCTGTGACAGAGAGATAGTAACGGTCCCTACTTCATGAGATCACACGAAGATAAAATTATACTGTCTATGAAATGTTAAGCAAAATGTCTGCCACAGGTAAACATTCAATGATAAATGGTTGTGATATAAGTAGGCTTTGTGTCCCCACCCAAATCTCATCTTGAATTGTAATTCCCACAATCCTCATGTGTCAAGAGAGACCGGGGTAGGTAATTGAATCATGGGAGTGGTTTCTCCCATGCTGTTCTCATGATAGTGAGTTCTCACAAGATCTGATGGTTTTATGAGGAGTTCTTTTCACCTTTGCTCAGCACTTCTCCTGCCTGCCACCTTGTGAAGAAGGTGCTTTGCTTCCCCTTCATCTTCTGCCATGATTGTAAGTGTCCTGAGGCCTCCCCAGCCATGCTGAACTGTGAGTCAATTAAACCTATTTCCTTTATAAATTACCCAGTCTTGGATATTTTTTATAGCAATGTAAAAATGGACTAATACAGTAAATTGGTACTGAGGTAGTAAAGTGTTGCTAAAAGATACCTGAGAATGTGGAAGCAAATTTGGAACTGGGCAATGGGCAGAAGATAGAACAGTTCTCAGAGCTCAGAAGACAGGAAGATGTGGGAAAGTGTGGAACTTCCTAGAGACTTTTGAATGACTGACCAAACTGCTGATAGTAATGTGAGCAATAAAGTCCAGGCTGAGGTGGTCTCAGATGGAGATGAGGAAGTTATTGGGAACTGAAGCAAAGGTGACTCTTGCTATATAGTTTAGCAAAGAGACATTTAGCAAAGGCATTTTGCCCCTGCCTTAGAAATCTGTGAAACTTTGAACTTGAGAGACACTATTTAGGGTACATGGTGGAAGACATTTTTAAGTATTATAACAAAGCATTCAACATGTGACCTGGGTGCTCTTAAAAGCATTCAGTTTTATGTATTCACAGAGAGACAGTTTGAAATTGGAACTTATGTTTAAAAGGGAAGCAGGGCATACAAGTTTGGAAAATTTGCTGCCTGATGACTTGATAGAAAAGAAAACCCGTTTTCTGGAGAGAAATTCAAGCTGGCTGCAGAATTTTGCATAATGAGAAGGCAAATGTTAATCACCAAGACAATGGGGAAAATGTCTCCAAGGCATGTCAGAGGTCTTCATGGCAGCCCCTCCTATCAGAGGCCCAGATGCCTAGGAAGAAAAAATATTTTCTAAGGCCAAGCCCACAGCCTTGCTGCTTTGTGCAGTCTCAGGACTTGGTGTCCTGCATCCCAGCCTTGGCTAAAAGGGGCCAAAATACAGCTCAGGATATTGCTTCAGAGGGTGCAAGCCCCAAGTCTTGGCAGCTTACACATGATTTTGGGCCTATTGGTGCACAGAAGTCAAGAATTGAGGTTTGGGAGCCTCCATCTAGATTTCAGAGGATGTATGGAAATGGATATCCAGGCAGAAGTTTGTTGCAGGGGTGGAACCATCATGGAGAACCTCTGCTAGGGCAGTGCAGAAGGGAAATGTGGGGTTGAAGTCCCCACATAGAGTCTCCACTGGGGCACTGCCTACTGCAACTGTGAGAAGAAGGCAATAGTCCTCCAGACCCCAGAATGGTAGATCCACTAACAGCTTGCACTGTGCACCTGGAAAAGCTGCAGACGTTAAATGCCAGCCCATGAAAGCAGCTTGGAGGGGGGCTGTACCCTGCAAATCCACAGGATGGAGCTGTGCAAGGCTGTGGGAGCCTTGCATCATTGTGACCTGGATGTGAGACATGAAGTCAAAGGAGATCATTTTGGAGCTTTAAAATTTGACTGCCTAGCTGGATTTCAGACTTGCATGGGGCCTGCAGTCCCTTCATTTTGGCCAATTTCTCCCATTTGAAATTATTGTATTTACCCAATGCCTGTATCTCCATTGTACCTAGAAAGTAACAAACTTGTTTTTTATTTTACAGGCTCATAAGAGGAAGGGACTTGTGTCAGATGAAACTTTAGATGTGGATGTTTCAGTTAATGATAAAATGAATTAAGACTTTGGGGGACTGTTGGGAAGGCACGATTGGTTTTGAAATGTGAAAGGGACATGTTATTTGGGAGGGTGCCATGGGGGAATGCTATGGTTAGGCTTTGTGTCCTCACCCAAATCTCATCTTAAATTGTAATTCCCATAATCCCTATAATCCTCACATTTCAAGGGTGAGATCACGGGGAGGTAATTGAAACATGGGGGCAGTTTCCCCCATGCTGTTATCATGACAGTGAGTTAGTTCTCACGAGATCTGATTTTTTTATTAAGAGCTCTACCCATCTTCACTCACCACTTCTTCCTGGTGCCTTGTGAAGAAGGTGCTTTTCTTCCCCTTCGCCTTCTGACATGATTGTAAGTTTCCTGAGGCCTCCCGAGCCATGCTGAACATCGAGTCAACTAAACCTATTTTCTTTTTTTTTTTTTTTTAATTACCCAGTCTTGGATATTTCCTTATAGCAGCATGAGAGCAAGCTAATACAGGCTATTATTAAGCTTTTTCTTTGAATTTTATTACTTCCTACTTTCCTCCCTCTTCTGTGCCATAATATCTTCAACCATATTGTCGCCACTAACATTTTTTTTTTTTACTTTTGCCCCACACAGAAGCCTTCATTAGATCTGTGACCCATAAAAGATATGAATAGATGGGAAATAAAATTCAGAAGGTCTTCTGGGATCTGACTCATTGGGTGATCAGTTTGGGAATCAGAACCAATGACCAAATATTCATTGCAGATGAATAATGCTCAATAGTTTAGAGTTAAGCAATACAATGCAATGGTTAGAAACATGACTTTGGAGTCAACTTGCATTAAAAACAAAAATCTGGCACCTTTATAGATTCAATATGTGCAAATTGAGTGTTGGTTATACACCAAGCACTGGAAAGAAATTTCACATTAACTAGTTTTGTGAACTCATGCAAGTCAAGAAATATCCCTATCCTCAGTTTCTTCATCTGTAAAATGATCATGACACTGTCTTGCTCATAGAACTGTAGGCTTTATAAGAAACAGTATGTCAAGGGTTCTTAGAACAGTGCCTAGTTATGGCATCTAATTACTTGGCCTGACTGATTTACTTTATTTGATTCTCACAACAATCTTGACCAATATTTTTATTACCAGTACCCTCATTTTTGAGGTGAGGAAATTGAAGAGACTCACTTATGCTGCTCTACTGTTCTTGTGGGCACTAGTGGGTGTCAGCAGGTATTCATCAGTCCTTTATGAGGGAGTTACTCAGCAGCTGCATAAGAGAATATCATCCCAGCTTTCTCTAAGTCTTCCCACTAATGAGTCACCAGACATGGTCATGTGAATTTGTTGGGCCTCCAGGAGCTGAATGAAAGCAGGAAGTCTGTCAGCCTTGGCCTTAACCCTAAGAAAATTCTGCCACCCCTTGCTGCCAACTCAGATGCTTGTCATATTATTCATGAATGTGGTGTCTTCCCCAAGAAGCTGTTGGCTCCCCAAGGCTGGCATGGGTAGACAGGCACTGGGAACCCAGAAATCCAGACCAATAGTGGGAGAATCTGGCATCCAGTTGGGGGACTTGCTGGGCTCATCAGTTTATGTCCATTCTGGGTAAACTAAAAATGGTCCCCTAAGGCTGGCATCCTAAGGAGAAGTCTATCAATCACTCCATGTAATCCAAGCATTATGCCAGGCAATGCATGGGAAGTGTGAAGGGAGGCGTCTTAGACGGGTCAGTCTGCCATAATAAAAAACTGAGTGGCTAAAACAACAGAAATTTATTTTCTTAAAGTTTTGGAGGCTGGAAGTCTGAGATGCCAACATAGTTTCTGGTGAGGACTTTCTTCCTGACTTGCACATTCTCACTGTGTTTTCACATGATTGTGAGAGAGAACAAGTAAGTTCTCTGGTGTCTCTTCTTACAAAAGCACTAATTTAATCATTAGTCCCCACTATCATGACCCCATCTAAACCTAATTACCTCCTAAAGGCCTCATCTCTAAGTGGGAGTTACAGCTTCAACATATGCATTCTGTGAGGAACACAATTCATCAATAGCAGGAGATAAGCATTTGAATGCATTTGGAATCTGGTCACTTTTGATTGATGTATTTAAGAGGATCAATGACAAGTCAGGAAATCTGCCAAAGAGAAATTTAAATGGTAAAGGTTCTTAAAATCATGTTATATAAGAAAAAAAGTAAGTTAGCCATAAAGCAACTAACTATTGGGGGCCTATGCTAGTTTAACAGGAGAAAGTGTTACAAAACTTCACATTGTTAGGTTGCTAACAGAAAGATACTAGAGCCCTAATTACAAAATTATTAGGGCAATAGTTAAAATTTAAGATAGTATTTATAAACATTTAGTATTTTATCATAATGTTAGCACACAAGTTTTACACTTACTGTGTCAATTGCTCATTATATGGGTGATCATTGCAAATGAATAATGTATTCATTTAGTAATTATAATATTAAAATTCAACCCTACTGGACAATTCTTCTAGCAATAGTCAAATGATTTGAGTAGAAATATTTTTAGTCTGCATTCACAGGCCAGCAGACAGATAACCTATTATTTAAAAATTAACCTTTTATGGCAAATAAGTCAAACCCCAAGTGAACTCTTTTACCAGGAGCTCTTACTCATTTGGTTGCAGCTTACAAACCCATTTAAAAGATTATTGTAGCTTTGGTTGTTTTTAATCATTTTGCCTTTTAATCTTTATACTAGAGATTTATAAGAGTGATTTACTTATCACTGTTGCAGAATTAGTGTTATAGATTTCATAGTGTACTTACTTGTACCAATGAGGATTTTACTTTCATATGTTTTCATGTTACTAATTGAAGTCCTCCTTCATCTTGAGTACCCTGTAACATCTCTTGTAAGGCAGGCCTACTGTTGATGAACTCTCTCAGCTATTGTTTACCTGAGAAAATCTTTATCACCTCTTAATGTTTGAAAGACTAAGTTGCTGGATATAACATTCTTAGCTGATAGGGTTTTTCCCCCAGGTTTTTTGAATATTTATTCCACATCGTATAGACATATAGAAACATTACATTGTATCCCATAAATATATAAAAGTATTATCTGTTAATTTAAAATAAAATAAAATTATAAATGGACTAATTTGAGTAAATGGGTAAATTCATAAATCTTTTCCATAGAAAAATGAACAAATACATCAACCTTGACATATATTTTAAGAGAATTAAGAGCCACCAGCTTAGACAGTATCATAGTTGCTGCTTAGTAATATTTGTTGAACGACTAAATAAATTAATGAATGAATAAAGAGTGAAGACTATTTTGTCTTAAGATAAGGATATTTCACATGCATGTATATGTATAATGAGGTATCACTTTTCTCTTACAACAGAGGCCTTTACTGGAGGGTTACAGGCATACCTTCTTAAATCCATTGGGCTCTAGTAGGCTCCTCTTGGCTTAGCTTCAACATGTAGGTCTGATCTAGCTCTGCTCTTGATGTCTTATTCTGCAGCCCAGGTTTATAGGGCAATGGGCACCCAGGCTATGTGCACATGGTGATGGCAGAAGCAGAAGATGGCAAATCCAAGAGAGCAGGCACATTTCTCATCTGTTTGCATCTTGCCTGCTCACATCCTCCTGACTTGACAAATCAACAGCCACCCCAAAAGTCATAGGTTGGAAAATACATTTTATTACCACAAAGCCGTAGCAAGAGTGTGGATGATTAATGTTGTTACAGGGGAATGAAAAATTAAGACCAATAATTCAATCTACCTAACTCCTTCCCTTCCAGTTGTAGAAGCTAGTTGTGTGACTGAAGTCTCCTTATTTCTCAAAAAGGCATTTCTTTTTCACCAAACCACCTTCTTTAGGTCAAACTCAACCTTTGAAAATCACCTAAGATGACTATTAAAATGTACTTTCAGTTGGCCAGGTGTGCAGCTCAGGATTCCTGGGTCATTCTCTGAGGCTTAACTTTACATTACTCTTTGGAAAGCATCATCTGGGTTCTCCTTACTCAGAATAGATTCAATAAGTGATTTTTCTCCTTTCCTTTCACTGTTTATTTATGTAAATAATTCAAATTTCTATTTCTTAGTTGGGGGATAAGACAAATAATTTTTATAACTTACCATTCTAGACTATCACAAGCAGCTTGTCTTTTTTCTTTTCTTTGCTGTAGTAACCAGGTATTTAATTCTCTCTCCATGTATCATATCATTCTTAATGACACTTCTGACGTGCCATAAAATTAGCATTCTAGAAGCACATATTTATATATTAAAAGCTGAACTAAAGAGAGTACGCTTACACTATATTTACAACTTGGAAAGCAAATTATATCTGGCATAAAAACAGTAATAAAATGAGAATGGAAATGTACTCCTACTGGGTGGTATGGTTCCAATTAAATCCTGCTGCTATTTTAACCATCTTAGCAGAAAGGATGTAATTCAATGTAAAACATATTAGCATCTGACCTGTGCCAGGTGCTCTGATAATGGATTCTAGGGACGTAGGGATGCACAAGATTCATCTCTTCACTCAAGTTGCTCACAGACCAGCAGGAAAGGCATTCACTCATTCACTCACCCATTCATTCAACAACTAAGTCCCAAGTCATCAGGATGCTGAGGATGCAGAAGTGAAAAAATGGACTCAATTTCTATCTTTATAAATCTAAAACTCCAGTTGAGGAGAGCCATTGTAGAATAATGTGAAGTCTAACTTAATGTGAATAGCCATTATCTATTTCTAGATCTTTCTTCAGATGTTTTCTTTCTGTACCAAAACACCTACAGGATTTGAGATATAAACTAAAGTAGAGATTTTACTTTGGACAAGATGGGCAATTGAGGTATGAATTAGCCAGACTTCTTATAGTAAGCTCATTCTTAAGAGGTATATGTGCTCACCACTTGAAACTCCAATAGAAAAAATGTAGAATACTTGTACCAAAACTTGTTTTGTTTTACTTAATATACTGAAATCATCTGTTGCGCTTCTCAAAAATGCACATTTCTGCACCTACTCTAGGCCTCTAGTTTGTGAATTTTCACACGTTAAGTACAGGGATTTTTTTGCCTTCAAACAACTCCCCAATAATTTAGACACAGTTAGGTTTGGAACTATTTGTCCCAGGATATGAAAAAAAACTTCACTGAACTTCACAGAACTTGGTGTGAAGGACAAATCGAAAAGAGTAGAAAGGCATTTCAGGCAAAGCAAACATAGATGAAGAATTAAGAGTAAACACATGAATAAATGAAGCAAGAGAGGCAATGAAGAGGGAATCTGAAAGAATAAACTGATCAAAAATTTTTGCTCAATATTATCAATGTTTGAGGCCCTTTTTTGTGGTCGTTTTTTGCATGAGAATTCCTTGAAGTTCTGATATCTAGATCAGGACCCAGAAAACCTGGATTTAGTCCCAGTTCTAATGTTGGGAATACTTGGTCAAAGTTCTTCCCTTCTCAGACTTTTATACTCCATTCATAAAACTGGAGGATTCACCCAGGTGCTGCTGAAGGGAATGCTCATATTCTAGCTTTGAGAATGCTCATACTCTGATCTGTCTGGGACTAGATGAAGCTATCACAGAGTTTCCCTCCAGAATCAGAAGAGAGAAAAGAAGGGCTAGTAACTCAGTTGTGTATTCTCAAGCATATCAGTGGGGACCAGCAATTTAAAAATGCATTTTTTGGACCTAGGCGGTGGCTCACGCCTGGAATCCTAGCACTTTGGGAGGCTGAGGTGAGTGGATTGCCTGAGCTCAGGAGTTTGAGACCAGCCTACGCAACATGATAAAACTCTGTCTCTACTAAAATACAAAAAAAAAAAAAAAAAAAAAAAAAAAAAAAAAAAAAAAAAAAAAAAAAAAAAAAAAAATTAGCTGGCGTGGCAGCACACACCTGCAGTCACAGCTAATCAGGAGGCTAAGGCAGGAGAATCACTTAAACCCAACAGGCAGAAGTTGCAGTGAGCTGGGATCACGTCACTGCACTCTAGCCTGGGCGACAGAGCAAGACTCCGTCTCAAAAAAAAAGTTAACCCCAAACTTCCATTGGCCACCACACACCACTCCCCACTGTTAATTACGGAAGCCTGGAAGCAGCCTGGCTCCCCTCTGAGACCCACTGAGCATTCAGGTGACAACTCAGGAGGTGGCAGGTACCTGGCTTCAGACCAAGCGAGCAGCATGAGTCCTGGGGCCGAGACCCTGCAGACCACTGAGGGAGCCCGGGAAGCAGACTCACCGAGGCAGCTGCACGCTGGTTATACGGCCGGGTGCCCCTCAGGGATGTCAGGTCAACTGCTGCAGAGCAGGCGATGAAAGCAGTCACGTAGAGAACAGTGGCGCTGATGTTAAAGATCATTAACTGCAGGACATGGAGGTAGGGAATGGGGAGAGAAAAGGCTTCAGACACAAAGACAGGCCACGCATGGTGGTTCATACCCGTAATCCCAGCACTCTGGGAGGCTGAAGTGGAAGGATCACTTGAGCCCAGGAGTTGGAGATCAGCCTGGGCAACATAGGGGGGCCCCATCTCTACAAAAAATAAAAATGTTGTCCAGGCGTGGTGGCTCATGCCTGTAATCCTAGCATTTGGGAGGCCGAGGCACGTGGATCACGAGGTCAAGAGATTGAGACCATCCTGGCCAACATGGTGAAACCCCATCTCTACTGAAAATATAAAAATTAGCCGGGTGTGGTGGCATGCGCCTGTAGTCTCAGCTACTCAGCAGGCTGAGGCTGGAGAATCAAACCCAGGAAGTGGAGGTTGCAGTGAGCCGAGATGGCACCACTGCACTCCAACCTGATGACAGAGTGAGACTCCATTTTAAAATAAAAAAGTTATCCAAGCATGATGGTGCATGCCTTTGATCTCAGCTACTTGGTAGACTGAGATGGGAGGATCACCTGGGGCCAGGAGGTTGATGCTGCAGTGAGCCATGATCACACCACTGCACTCCAGCCTGCGTAACAGAGTAAGATCCTGTCTCAAAAAAAAAGAAGACATACAAAGAGACCAACAGTTGGGGCCTCCTGGTTCTCACTGGCACTCCCCTTGGGCAGCCATTGAATAGGGACACAAACACCTGGGGACCACTGACAAGGCCTCAAGAGGCTGAGGTTTCCAGGGGGTCAGCCCATCAGCTGGAGGTCCCCAGGAAGGCTGCTGAGCAGGGAGCATGAACATACCTGAGGCTGGGGGAGGGGAATGACAGGAAGGCCTGAGTGATGGGGTAGGAGCAGTGCAGACCCGTTCCTCAAAGAAAGAGACCAATCCATGATCCATCTTTTTGTACCAGCTAAAGAAATACAGGTCACTCCTCCAAGTGTGGCCCACAGCCAAGCCCAGACCGACCCTGGTACTACTGCAGGGCTTGGCTCTGTGGCTGATCCTGGGGCTGGGCCTCACATCCCTCTCTGCCTCCAGGGGGAAGAGTTTTTGTCTCCCTTTGGGCCACATCCTAAGCTCAAGGCTCCAGGCAAATGCCAGGGTCAGGACCAGGAGGACCAGACAGTCCCAGCTGGATACAGAACCAGACTGGCAGGAAGGGGTCCTCTGCTGACAACCAAGCCCCAATTCCTCATCCCAAATGCTTGGTCCCCAGAGCCCATTCACAGTCTTCAGGCATGGTAGCTCATGCCTGTAATCCCAGCACTTTGGGAGGCTGAGGCGGGCAGATCACGAGGTCAGGAGATTGAGACCAGCCTGGCCAACTTAGTGGAACCCCATCTCTACTAAAAATACAAAAAATTATCCAGGCATGGTGGTGGGCGCCTATATTCCCAGCTACTCAAGAGGCTGAGGCAGGAGAATCACTTGAACCTGGGAGGCAGAGGTTGCAGTGAGCCAAGATCATGCCATTGCACTCCATCCCGGGCAACAATGCAAGACTGTCTCAAAAAACAAACAAAAAAAACAGTCTTCAGACAAATGGCCCTCAAACATTTGGTTCATCCAATATACTTTTTAAAAATTAGCAACATTTTAAAATTAGATTTCATGAAAACCCGAAGACTTCATGTAAAACTTTCATATTAAAAAAATCTTGGCTGGGTGTGGTGGCTCATGCCTTTAATCCCAGCATTTTGGAAGGCTGAGGCGGGTGGATCACTTGAGATTAGGAGTTCAAGACCAGCCTGGTCACCATGGTGAGACCGCTTCTCTACTAAAAATACAAAAATTAGCCAGGAGTGATGGGTGCACGTCTATAATCCCAGCTACTCAGGAGGCTGAGGCAAGAGAATCACTTGAAACCGGGAGGCAGAGGTTGCAGTGAGCTAAGATCACGCCACTACTCCAGCCTGGGTGACAGAGCGAGACTCTGTCTTAAAAAAAAAAATCTTGGGGCCAGGTGCAGTGGCTCATGCCTATAATCCCAGCACTTTGGGAGGCCGAGGCAGGTGGATGATGAGGTCAAGAGATTAAGACCATCCTGGCCAACACGGTGAAAACCCATCTCTACTAAAAAATACAAAAATTAGCTGGGCATGGTGGCATGCGCCTGTAGTCCCAGCTACTCAGGAGGCTGAGGCAGGAGAATTGCTTGAACCTGGGAGACGGAGGTTGCAGTGAGCTGAGATCGCGCCACTGCACTCCAGCCTGGCACCTGGTGACAGAGTGAGACTCCGCCTCTTTTTTTTTTTTTTTTGACTCTGTCTCGAAAAAAAAAAAAAATCTTAAGATATCAAAAGATGTTGTGCCAAGGGGCTGCATTCCCACTAGCAACAGATGAAGTGAGTAGAGAGGCAGCTCGCGATGGGCAGATGGGTGCTGGGTTCTCCAGGGTCCTTCCTGACCCAATTCACTCACACATCTTGCCTGGATCCAGTAGGGGTCTGTAGCCCCCATGCCAGAAAATCCCAAGTTGGCCATGCTAATCCAGCCTTCTCTCAATGCAGTTAAACGCTCTTTGCCCCATTTGTGGAGGGTCCAGAAGCACAAGAAACAGTGCCCTGCCATCGTGGCAGAGGGAGCCTCCTTCCACTGACGGCCAAGGCTGGAGCCCCAAGTCTGCATCTAAAAGACACACAGGCTTTTATCTCCGGAGATTTCTCTCTTAGAGGCTCCTGGGACATGAGGGAGGGGGTGGACCCTGGGCCCGGAAGTCAGGCCGCCACCTCCTCGCCCCCAAATCTTCCCTGCAAGCCCAGCGACCCCTGCAAACGCTGCCTGTTTCTGCCAGGGATGTGGAGATCTAACAAACCCATTCTGTCTTGAGGATGACTCACGTTTCCTCGGTTTAAAAAGTCATTGAATTCCAAACAATGCCGCCTAGTCCCAGCCTTGCTTGTCTTACAATCATGTGCCTCACTTGCCTCTCTTCTCATTGAAAGCCTCAGACCCCAGCTGCAGGGGTTTTCCGGGTCAGAGGGAAAAAAAAAANAAAAAAAAAAAAAAATTAGCTGGCGTGGCAGCATGTGCCTGTAGTCCCAGCTACTCGGGAGGCTGAGGCAGGAGAACTGCTTGAACCCAGGAGGCGGAGGTTGCAGTAAGCCAAGATCATGCCACTGCAGTCCAGCCTGGGTACCAGAGGGGGACTCCATATAAAAAAAAATGCACTTTCCAAAAAAGAAAACAACCAGCTGGGAAATCCATGCTAACATGTTCCCTCCAGGTTGGCTCTGGAAATGCCTAAGGGTAGAACATTATTACCTCCAAAATTCTAAAGGTGCAGAAGGAGGGCAAGTCTATATCTGATGCCAAATACATAAAGCCCATTCCAGTTGGTTAATGGAATTCACAGTTTGAAAAGAAAGCAACTTGTTTTTGTGAGATGCGTTTCCAGAGAGCCAGCTCCTCTGTGTCCATTATCGCCAAATCACCTCAGGTCAGCAGAATATGGAAAGGACAGTCTCAGCCAAGGTTCCAAGAGCCAAGGCTAACAAGGCCCTAGGGAACAGGCCTTCAAAGGGTACACAGATATTACTTACTGTGTCTGTGTCTGCCAGTGAAACTGACCAAAAGGGAAGCAGAACTGCCTGCGTAGGCCAGGCACTGGGAAATATGAAAACGCGGTGTTAATAGCCACTGACTGTGGACACTTCTACAAGCTGTTCTTTGTACGTCTGATCTGGTTTGGCTGAAGGGCAGTGCCAGTAAGAACCACTTCCACCTGGCTGCTCTGCAGAGCTGGAGTATTAGGGCCTTTGACAAACTGCTTTTCAGGATCATCAACAGGTACCAGGGAAGAGACCTGAATTCCGGCTCTGAATTGGTTTCCCACTCCTATGCAATCTTGTACAGATTACTCTCCCTCTCTGAGCCTTATTTAACTCAACGTTAAGAGAAGGAGGTTGGGTTAGCCTTGATGTGTTGAGAGTATAATAAAGCAAACTTTGCTTTATGTAGCAAATATGTGGCTAAAAACTGGCTGCAGGCTTTACTATGTCTGCTTGTGGGTGTTTATAATGAAGGCAACTAAGCCTCAGAGACAGAGCTTTCCTAGGGTCAGTTCAGTCAATGTGAGTTGGGCATATTGCTAGGTATGGGAGGTCAAGGAATGAATACGGCTCAGTTTCTTCTGAGGAGTTTCCAGTTGGTGGCAAGGTGAACGTGTCAACAGGCAGTGCAGTGTGGTGGGAGCAGCAGAGGGCATGATGCCACTGGATAGGAGAGACAGAGACAAGCCATGGGGAGGAGTAGGCCTTCCTCAATAAGGAGGGGTAGGGAAGATTGAAGGGAAAGGTTTGTCAGTAGAAAACAAATTCCTGAATTGTCTTGTATGATGAATATGGGTTGTCCCTAAAAAAGAAAAACTGTGAGATAGAGTGGCTAGAAGAAAGAATAAAGAAAGGCTTTCCAAGGCAGGAGATAAGAAATGAGGGCATGAAACTGTATAAGAACTAGCCTAGCAAGAATGGGACTGAAAATTCATCCAATTGATTCAATGTTGCTGGAGGGTAAAATAGAAAGAAATGAAATAGTGGTTAATCTGGGCTAAAGCAAGTATCTTCTAAAAGCAAATTCATTCTTCCTTCATTAAACCACTATTTCTTTGATTGTCTTTTATTTGAAAATACATTATAAAATATATCAATGCTGAAAATGTGACAAAGAATAAAATAATGAAAGCCTGTATACCCACCATTCAGATTAGAAAACAAAACGTTGCCAACATAATTATAGAGCCTTGCGTTCCCTACGCTAAGTGTACCCATCAAGAGCAGATTCGTCTCTCAGGATTAGAATCACAGTAATTAAACTCTCAGGAATGAAGTATAAAATGGTAAATTTAATTTATTAACCGATATTGCAAAATGTAACTGTCACATGGATTGGATATGAGTGTCCCTGAGGTCAGTACATTCCTTCCCTGTACCAAGCTACAGGACACACCACATCTAAGTCTAAAGCCAGTTTTTCAGTTAACAGTGAGAAATTCCAGGCAGTCTGAACAGCTTATTCTTTTCCAGTGGCTGGTTCCTCATGAAATGTCAAATTATTGTCAGATGTTTTCTTGGTAAATCTGGAATCAGATGAATCAAAAATTGAATGGCACAAACTTCCTCTTCCCTCCCTCCCTTCCTTCCTTCCCCCTCTCCTTTCCTAAAGTAATGCAACCACCTCACCTTGGGCACAAGTTCTCAGGCCCTCTTGAGACAGTGCCTTGGGCCATGGTCATTCATATTTGGCTCAGAATAAATCCCTTCAAGCATTTTACAGAGTTTGGGTTTTTGGGTCAAAATTTGCAGCAACATTGTGAATAGTGACTTCTTATTCTTTTAACAACTTGTTTCTGCTTAATCATTCAGAGTTAGCTGCTGTTGTTTGTATACAAAATCCTGCTCGTGTTTGTATACAAAATCCTGCTCGTGCTAAGAGCTGTATAACTGATGAAAAAATAAACATAGGCTCTGACCACATTATCCTTGTAAATTCTCAGAGGAGGCAAACATCAGCTAAATGAATACAGAATCACAAATTTATAAATTATGATCATTTGTAGTTATCTCTACAAGAAACACTACGTTTATAAAAAGTGACAGTAGGTAATACTAATTTCAATTTCAGGGGAAATCACAGTGACTTCTCTGAGAAAGTGACCCTGGAGTTGAGACCTGAAAGTAAGTAGGAGTTAGAGAAGTAAGAAGTTGGGTATATCTCAGGGGAAAGGGGCTAAGGATGTTGTGTTAATGACACAATATCAATAAGATTTCAGATTCCTCCTGAGGAGATTGGGAAGCTCTCTCCTGTCTTAGAGCCATAAGCCTGCTAATTTCTCATATCACTGAAAGGGATTAGGTAAGAGGGTTACCTACTTTAATTTGTTTTCTGTTTGTTTATTTATTGTTTTTTAAAAAAGTGCAATCAATGTGTATAATGAATTTGCACTAGGTAAAAGTAGGAAGCGGCAATTCCTCCCACCATGTCTATTACACCACCACCACTTTTAATGTGGGCTATACTTAGCAATTCACATTCAGTATGTAGAGTATGGGAAAGGGCAAAGTAGTAACTTCATAGAAAAAACTAACCAACAAACTGGCAAACACTTCCTTAACCAAATAATCAAGGTTAATGTCACCAATAATAGGCCATTCTGATAAGTACCTTCTAATATAATGTGATAGGGAGGGACCTTCAACTCTGTGAGATTCCTTCCCCAAATCCATAATCTGCATCTAATGAGGCAAACATCAGAAAAACATGAATTGGGTACATTCTAAAAAATGTCTAGCCTCGAGTACTCCACAAAACTGTCAAGGCATGAAAAGCAAGAAAGGACAGGCATTGTCATAGACCACAGGACACTAATGAGACATGATAACTATGTACAGTGTGGTACCCTGGAAGAAAAAAATGATATCAGCATAAAAATTGGTTAAATCTGAACAAAGTCTGCAGTTTAGTTAGTAGTAATGTACCAATTTTGAATTCTTCGTTGTAATAAATGTGCTGTGGTGATGTAAGATGTTAGTACTAGGAAAAAACAGGTGAGAGATCTACCAAAGCTGTCTATATTCTTTTTGGAACCATTCTGTAAATTTCAAATTATTCTAAAATAAAAAGATTATTTAAAAAATAAGCAGAAAATCTGTTAACTGTGGCAGCCAGTTTTCTAGACAAGAGAATAGACTCTAGTGAGGACATTGAGATAGAAAGGAGTGAATTAGAGGTTTATTTTGGAGGTATGATTGACAGCTCTAATACATCCTTCTCACTTTAGAGGAAAGGCTTCCCAGTGAAAGAGCAAGGTTCGTAATCAAAAGCTACATGCTGGTCAGGACTTTACTAAGTGACTAAGTGTCCCAGCAATACATACCAGATGTGTGCATGTCCAAAGTCCTGATAGATGTCCAATCATCTAATTACCATGGAGAATAAAATCTTTTTTTCCAAGTTCCAGAAGCTCTCTCCTTAAGCTTCTTGTTTAGCTGTTTGTAAATGTTTGATTTTTTTATTTGCATTAAATAAATTATTCCCACCAGTGAGCTAGTGATTCAGACTGAGTGGGAAAGTCTCTCCTGTCTTAGGGCCATGAGCCTGCTAATTTGTCATGCTGTGCTTGTGGTCTTAGGAATCCCTTTATTTATCTTTTAGTTAACTACAGAAGTTCTCTCTTCAGTTGTTAAAAGGCTGAGTGGAACTGAAATGCATATCTTGTTTTAAAGCAGTATGGTTTTGACAGCTATCTATGGTAGGAGACCAAGAAGAGGGTGTATGTGCACTGGCAGTGATGGAATGTAGTGGGAGGGGTGGGGCATATGCTTAGCTTTCCTCCCAAGCACAAGATTACTTTTCTTGTTTTTGTTTTTTTTGGGGGGTGGACAGAATCTCACTCTGTCTCCCAGGCTGGAGTGCAGTGACTTGATGTCAGCTCACTGTAGCCTAGACTTCCCAGGCTCAAGTGAATGTTACTTCTTACAAAGAGTTTACAGGTTGTCATAGTCTTTGAGTCATGAAATCTATCATGGTTGCTACATAACAAAATGAGAAGCCTGGTGGCCACGAACATTAAAAGTACTTGAAAGTATAATCAAATAGCAAAAGTAAAATGCTGGACAGAAATGTATGCCTCTGTGATCCTCCCTTAACCTTACTCTGAGGTTTAGTTGAAGCTGATTCCAGCCCTTGGAAAACGAGAGAATTCCAATATCTTGTCCATAGTCAAGAATGCAGCATATTCTAGGATGGGCCAAGAGTCATGTCTGGAAATTCTGCTGAAGATATTGAAAAAGAGACATTCTTTCCCCTGAGGTTGTCAGTCATCAGAGCACCAATTAAATATAAGGACATGGATGGTGGAATAGTTAGGAGATAACTCTGCTTGAGGTAGGACAAAAGGAGCCTGGATGACAAAACAAATATCATTTTGTAGCCTGTCACTTGGAATAGCCAGATTTACTGCCTCAGTCTCTTGTATTATCTGCTTAAAATCTGTCTGATAAAACTGATAGATGTAAAGGCAGAGTAAGAGAGGGAAAGAAGCTGAGCTTTGATAAGCTGGGATCCATCCATGCCTAAAGACATTTTTTTTTTAGTTATTTGAGTTAATGAATTCTGTTTTTATTTTATGAAGTTTTGAGCTTCTTAATTATATAAAAAGAAAAGTAATACCTTCTGAATGCCTGTGAAGGGTAACAGAATATGCCACTTTGGCATATTGATTATTTGGAGCTAAAGACAATTGAGAGGAGGCAGATAAAATAAAATCTGTCCTACTCTTATTTGCCTAAAGATGGGACATAAATTTATAAGGGTGCCCCCTGCCCTCTCTACCAGAAAGGACATAATTTAATCACTTGAAACAACTCTAAACTCTTATTATCCTGGAGAGTAAAGACTGTACCAGGAGAATCTACATAACAAATCTCACTAATTAGTTCTATTCTTCCATTAGTTTTCCCATATATTTTCCTTCCTACAATTTGCCACGTCCAGAAATCAAAGTCATTTTCTTTTATCTTGTCACTTGCCTACAAATTTACTGTTCTTTGCTAGGATGATATATAGCAGTTACTCATCACTGAATTACTCATCAATGAATTGAGTTACTCATCACTGAATATTTCTTTGTATATTGCAATGCACATATTAATAAATTTCTTTGCATTATTATCTTGTTAATCTGTCATTTGTTAGCATAATTTTCAGGGATCCAGCCAGTCAACCAAATATGGGTAGAAGATAAAAGACGTTTTCCTCTCCTACACCTGCAAACTTCCACACTAACTCTGTCTGCTAGGAGCTACTCTATAAGTTTTTCCTTAATGCACATAGAAACATGATAAAGTCTGATTTATCCCATTCACAGAAAAGGAAACTAAAACATAGAAAAGTTAAAATTCCACCCAAGGTTATAAAGGGTTGAGCAGACTGACCAGGGATTTACAACTAAGGTCAATTCTATGAGTTGCAACCTCACTCTGCTGCCTTTTTTTTTTTTTTTAATACCAAAAACTGTTTTTGTGTCTTTTGAGCAAAATGTTTTGGTGAACTTAAAAAAAATTACTCAGTTTTGCCAACCAAATCTTACTAGTGTTTCCCAAATCTTTTCTCTATTCCCACTGCCAACACCAAATTCAAGACAAGATGTCCTCTGAGAATTGCAAAAGCAACTTCTCAGGTCTGTCTTCCCGCCCACGTTGTTCTCTACTCTGCGTCCAGAAATCAGTATAATATTGTTTTACTCATTACTTCTTGTACTTTGTTCTCTTTATTGTGATTTATTGTGAGGTCTTCAAGGACAAGCACTTGATTTATCTTTCTCCCTACTGAATGCCCCAGTGTCTAACAATGTCTGACTCTCAGTGTTTTCATTTATTCTTCTACATCTAAATACCTTCCATAGACCAAAGAACTCCAAATTATATGTTCATACCCCATCTTTCCCCAAAACTTTGCTTTTAATAATTGTCTTTGAACTTGCATATGTACAAACCCCATCCTTTCAGGTGCTCAAGTCAATAACATGAAGTCATTCTGGACTTTCCATCTGTCCTTGCACACCACTTCCAATGGATCAACACATCTTCTTGGATGTCACTACAACTTCTGACCATACCCACTGCTTCAGATACAATCCAAGTCACCACCATTTTTTATTCCTGGGTTACTGTGCCAGCCTCCTAACTTGTTTCTTTGTTTCTGCCCTTGTTTTATCTCAACTCCAAGGAATTGTTCTGGACTGGAAGCCTTAGTACTTTAAGCTTCTGCTCAGAACATTCCAGTGGCTTCCCTTCTAATACAAGGTAAGAGCCAAAGCCTGCACAATGTTCCACATGGTTCATGATCTCTCTAGATTCACCTCCTCTTCAGTCCCATAAGCTTTCATGGTGTTCCTCAAACACACCTGGTACCCTCTTTCCCATAGACCTTTGCCCTGGCTTTCCCCCTTGCCTACTATGTATTTCTCATGGATACCCACATGGCTTACCCTTCACCTCCTTCATATCTTTGCCCACATGCCACCTTCTCAGTGAGTTTTTCCCTAACTACTACTTCTAAAATTTCCACCTGCTGTTTCATGGAAGAAGGATTTGTCTGGCTTTTGTATGTTTGTTTTTGTGTTCATTTATTTTTCTGCTTTGTCTCCGGTGCCTCTATGTGTTTAATAAATATTTGTTAAATAACAAGTACAAGATATGCATGACAAATACCTGACAAGTAAATGTACAGATAGACAACTCTCACCTAATAATTGGTGGCTCTCCATTGCTCTAGAATCACATTAAAATTGCTTGGAACACAAGATCTTCTGAATCTCATCCTTGACTCTTAGTTGAGCTTTATTTCTCAACAGCCACCTTATCATGACTCACTTACATCCTCATACACTGTGTCCCAGCCATGTTTAAATAACTACTTAGAGTGAGTACAACACTCTTTCTGTCTACCCAGTCCATTCAGTAGTTTTCCTTGGCATATCACATCCCCCCATTAGAAAGGGTGGTCTATCAGTTTGTCTCATTCTTCTCCCCTTGTGTCACTTACCAAATTGCATTTCTCTATTATAATTTTCTGCTTCTGTGAGATCTCCACATGAGACTCTGATACCTTTGGAGACAAGGGGCATAATTTTCTAGACGCTGTATCTCCAAGCCCAACATAGTGGGCAAAAGTGTCTTGTTATCAATACTTTTTTCATGATGGGACACTTATTCCATCTCATCCAACCTGGGATACTCCCAGCTTTGTCCCATTTCAAGCCCTTAGCTAATTTAATTTTAATTTTTATTCTATGTCAAACAAGAATGGTAACAATAAAAAGTAAACATTTCTGTCCTTCCAAATAAAGAAAAACTCCAAAAGTTTAAGAATCTTTGGTACAAAATTTTAACATTCATACATAGCTTTCAGTTGTGGTTAAAATGGATTAGTCATTATACACATTAAAAACTACTTTTATTTAGTCCGTAGTCTATACAGCAGTTCAATGAATAGTCATAGTTTTATCTAGAAGAACTAAAACGATGAAACATTTAAAAATGTCAAGTTGACTGAGCCCTATTAACAAAAGTCATTCAGAGTGCAAATGATATTAACTGGATTGGGTCAGATCAGGTCTTGAGAAGTGATTACCTCCCCTTGCTGCTGGCCTTTCCTCTCCTCACAAAGCGTTTGATCTGTAATCCCTTGGTTGCTTAGGACACCAGACTCAGTGGAGACTCTCTGAGACTCACTGGAGACTCTCAGATCATAATACTGACATTGTAATACACCTGAGAGATGGGTACAGGAGATGATGATGCTCTCCAGACATGCTGAGGAGAGGAAATGGCTTTCCCTGGCTGGGACTCTCATTTGGCCACTGGCCATCAGTTAAGGAGGAGGTGGCAAGGGAGAAGTTAAGGAGGCAGAGTCAGTACTCAGAGGTTTCAGCTCTGCTCTGGAAATCCTATCAATTGGACCATCAATCACCTCCTTTTCCAATTCAGATCCTTGGCTTTGCCAAACACAGCAATCCTTTGAAAGGTTAAGGAGACACTGTAGTAATCATATATAATCGTGGAGAAGACTAGTGGGCTTGTTCTTTTATCCCTGCTTCTCTAATTCTTAGGTTCACCACTCTCAATCTAAGAGACATGGGCCTATGGCTGGTCCATCCCATCCCATGTGTCTAAAAGTTTCTCCTAGCTGACATTTCCAGCCATCGTTTCCAAGTTGGTGATGTGTTGAAATGTCTTCTTGGGATGTCTTTTTGCAATTTTTTCTTAGAAATGCATGGTGATTGTTCAGTTATGCTGGAGATGCAAGGACTGAGCTTGGTTCATGAGGACAGTTTTCTGATCATGGTTTTTATTTTTCCAAGCTGGAACTTCATTGTGCTTTGATGAAATTGATACAATATCAGGATTTAGAAAACCTATGTTTTTTCAAAGATATTTTAACTCTATAAAATATTTACCAAATAATGTGTCTTTGGGAATATGAAATCAAATTATGGTTGTAAAGCTACAGTGATTTGGAAATAAATAACTAATTCAGTTAATTGTGAGTATTAAATGTTTGACAGATATCTTCCCTGTTCTCTTTATCCTATAGAAAACTTAAATTTCCTAAGCCAAATGTAAGCCAAGTGACCCAGGTTCTCTATCCTTCTTGGGGCAGCTTTCCCTTTTGCCTCCAAATAATGTGATCCAGGTCCCAATACTGAGTATGCAGGAAGCCTTGCCTGTTTCTCACATACTTCTGAGAATCCCTAGGAAGTGATTATATGTTCCACAAACCTGTCTTAGTTGGGCTCTTCATCTCTCACTCCAGGTCAATGCCCTCAACTTTTTTTCCATCAACTGAGACAAAACACTCAACTTTATCAAACTTTACCAAGGCTTGAGCATGATACAAAAGAATGAAAATGCATAAATAAAAACCCAGAGCTGGATACAATATATCTCCTCCTTAAGTACACAGCATTTCTCTTTGTAGGACACCTCCATGGTCATTTTTCTCCTGAGCATTCGAGGTGTCACAGGAGAAAAGTTACTTTTCTCAAGTTGCCTTAACTCTTGCTGTCTCTTAACCCCACCAGAAGATTGAAAAAATTAAAATCAGCATCATCATCAACCCTGAGATATGTCTTCTGTTTAAAATGAATATCCTTTGTTTAAGAACCTTACATTCTAGACTGAGGACAAACCCTCTATGTTATTACTTTGGTTCTAAACTTTCCTTAGAACAATAAGTGATAGATGACTTACCTATATCTCTAAGGTAACAGAGGCACATCTAAAAGCCTCCTCCAAGAGATAGATTTCATCTTTATTTACAGAATGCAGAAACTCTACACATTTTTTAAAAAATAGCTTTAAGTGGGATAGGAGAGAAGAGATACCCTGCATTCAATACTAGAATTTTGAGGGCTTCCTGACCCTATGAACTAACAGACGTAAGAAGAACCTGAATGTTTAAGTTCTGAGGATGCCAGTAGTTAGCAAGACAGATCTGGCTTTCAGTCTAATGAGACATGTAGAGAAAAAGCCAAGCTGCTTTAGGAACCATGATAAGTACCATGATAGGGCAGCCCACAAGGTGGTGAGGTCTCAGGGGAACATTACTATGTGTTATAAAGTGCCTAATGCATTTGAAGGCCATGGCTTGGAAGTTAAACTGCAATTAAGCTTATTGAGTTTGACACTTGGCAATCCATAAATTCCTCTACAAAAATAAACAACCATACCACCACTAAAACCACATACTCTACCTCTTAAAACATCCCATGATATCTTGGATGATAAATAATTTTGTGAGGCAATCTTTCCCAGGAGTTGAAGAAACATTAGACAATATCTAGTTTAAGTATCTTTTGAAAGACATATTGTCAGAAATAAAGAAATGAAGATACCTGAAAATGAAGAATGGCTAGGCCTTTAAATGATGAAATTGTTGAAATTTCATTTATTATGTTGTGTAGAATTAAGAGATAATTTTGCATTTTCTGGAAAGCGAAAATTTTAAGTTATTTTTATTAGTGTTGTTCATTTGTACTTCTTAATGTCAAAATTGTTAAGTAGCAATTATAGTATAATATAGTAGACAGAAGCATGAGTTTGCAGAAGCAGAAAGCCTACTTAAATTTCAGCTCTGCCACTCTCTTGGGCAGACAGCCTCTCTGTGCTTCAGGTTACATAAGATTAAAATACAGATTATTATGAAAATGAAAAACATGTAAAGTTATGTTTCACACTCTAAGCATTCAATAAATATTAGTTTATATTATTGGAAAACAAAAAATTGGGGAAAATTTTAAGAAAGAAGTACAGATTATTCTTATTCCCACAATCAAAAGCCAATCAAAAATAAAATTGTGGGTTCATACACATTTTTTCGGGTATATATGTGTGTGTGTGTTAATTCTAGAAATATGGATTTATTCAGCATCTAATATATAAATCTTGTTAAGAGAGAGGATCTCATTATGTTGCTCAGGCTGGTCTCCTGGGCTCATGTGTTCCCCCAACTTGCTCTCCTAAAGTGCTGGGATTATAGGCGTAAACCACCATGCCCAGTCCTAATATCTAGTTTTGAAATGTTGCTTCTTTTTTTTTTTTTTTTCGGTTTTGTCTTTTTGTTTGTGTTGTCACCAATGAAATGCTTCTTACCTGGGCTATACATTAAACATGTTTTCATGTCAATCAGAATGGATGTAAATCATCATTTTAACAGCTGCATTGTATTCCATTGTATGACAATGCCATTATTTTATGAAGTGTCTATATTATTTGAGTTTTACTTTTACTTTATACCGTATTTGTTTACTATTTCTTTTAAAAGCATACACAAAGAGGATCACTGTATACATACATTTTTTAACATTTATCCTATCATTTATAGGAATGTAACTGTTTGGTCAGCAGATAATCTCTTTTATGTATTTGATAACTATCATCAAATGGCCCTCTGGAATTTATAACTCCCATATACCATATAAGAATGTCTCCAAAACATTCCATTTGAGGCTGTGTGTCTGCTTGAGCACAGGGGCTCTTCAAGTCCTTTTGTCCTAGATGTTCAGAGCATCACTCCTTTCTGTGTGTCTTGTCCCAGCTAAAGACATTGCCTGAATTGGTTACTATTTAGGCAAGTCAGAGTTTCTACAGGATACATATGATTCTACACCAGTTTCTTTGTTATACTTTCTTGACTGCAATTCCTTCACTTGTAAAATGAGAATAAAATAAACACTGTTATTGAGAAGATTAAAAAGGGGATAGTACCTAATTCATCGAAAGCACTTAGCAAACATGTACTCCATTGCTCCATTCTTGTGTAAATTGCAAGTTTTTATGCCATGATGCTTTGCCAAAAGTAGATATCAAAAACGTTTATGCTTATATTTTGAATCATTTTACTCTTGAAAAGGATATCATGAATCATGCATCAAAGAAGACATCTATGAGGTTAGCTAGCCTTAAGGAGTAGAAGAAGGAGAAGGAAAAGGAGAAGGAGAAAAAGAAGAGGGGAGAAGAAAAGGCAGGGGAGGGTGAAAAAAGGAGAAAGGGTAGAAGGGGATGGATTTTAAAGACAAAGAGACCTAGGGTGAAATCTCTGTTCTGTCACTTACTAGCTGAGTGAATTGGAGTTTTGAGTTAACCTCCTTGATTCTCAGTTTCCTGTTCAATAATGAGCAGCTAAGGACTTCTGTCTCAGTGTGCTCTTATGAGGATTTATTGTGGGAGTATAGATACAGTATTAAGAGTTATTTCAGACAAAGACCAGATGTCCAATAAAAGGTAACTCTTATCTGTATTGTCATCATTTCTACCGTTGACATTTTTAATCCATCATTATGTCTATTGTTGACATTATACATTATGTCTGGTGATTAACTATCTAAGAAGTCTTCAAGGCTTAGCACAATAAATCTATGCCCCACCCCCATGACCCACATCAATATAATTCATCTATTCATTCATTCACACTAGAGCCACACATTGAATTTACATCTCAGCCAATCTCAGGGCTTTGCATATGGACAGTCACTAATTAATACATGTGAATTGCATTAATAAATTGACACAATGTGAATTATCAATGTCATAGGAATATGGATAAACTCAGCATAGAAAGAAGGCTTCTGTCTTTTGCATCCTACAATTTGCTCAAAATTCATTCCTAACAACCATTATACCAAATCTATATCTGTATATCTACTTCTATATCTATTATCTATCTAACTGTACTCATCCATTTTCATGCTGCTGATAAAATCATACCTGAGACTGGGAAGAAAAAGAGATGTAATTTAACTTACAGTTCCACATGACTAGGGAGACCTTAGAAGCATGGCAGGAAGAGAAAGGCACTTCTTACATGGTGGTGGCAAGAGAAAATGAAGAGGATGTAAAAGCGGAAACCCCTGATAAAACCATCAGATCTCATGAGACTTATATGCTACTACAAGAACAGTAGGGGGGAAACTGACCCCATAATTCAAATTATCTCCCACTGGCCCTCCCAGAACACATAGGAATTACAAGAGTGCAATTCAAGGTGAGATTAGGAAGCGAACAAAGAGCCAAACCATATCACTAACTATACATGCAAACATCTCTCTCTCTATGAGTGTGTGTGTGTGTGTGTGTGTGTGTGTGTGTGTGTGTATACACATAGATATAAATGTTCCTTTGTTTTCATTTTTTATTTGCTGATTTCTTTTTGTATTTTGTTTACCACAAAAGGAAAAAAAGGATATAAGACCAAATCTTGAAACCAGAATAGACAGTGGCACGTCTATACAATTTACTCTAAGAGTTGATGATAAAGAAAATCTTCAGGGCAATTGCTTTCTGACAGCTGTACCATAATGGAGCTTATGGAGATTAGGATTTTAAAAGAATGCTTTTTCCATTGCCTCTGACTACAAATTAATCAGAATATATAGACTAGAAAAGAACACTTGTTGAAAAATATGCCAGAGAGACAGCACACATAGGTGTGCCTCAGGGACACAGGGCTTCTAGGACATAGTCTTCCACAGCTCCAAGTAGTACACATACCCTACAAAAAAGCCCAGTTGAATGCTCAGAGGAACCTCTTCCATACATTTTTATAGAAAAAGCCTTCTAGTATATGATAACTGGTAAGTTAACCCCTCCAAATGTGTCAACGCATTCTTAAGTAATCTTTGTAGGTGCAAGCCTCTCTATAATAGTTTGTGCATTTCTCTGATGAGTTAAACAGAGGATCCTAAACTGATTTTAGATTTTTGTTGGCTCAGCAACCCAATGTTATATTGTGGGGGAGGTAAGGTTCTTTTTGTCTGCTTTGCTTCATTTTTTCCTCTATTCTCAAGCTGTCAAGTCTTCTGTTGACATTTTAGCTGTTTCCGGCAACTCGTCTTCCTTTTCCAAGTCACTTATATTCAATCTGCTGGGAGACAAAAGCAAATATGCAAGCTCGCTAAATAAAATGTGTTTAATAAGATTTCATGAAACCCAGCAAGAGAGCCAGGGGGTTTGTGCCTTCATTCATTAAATTCAATCTACAAATATTCATTAGACTTCCTTTGTGCAAGGCCTGTGATGATTCACAAGCTACGCTTGTTCTAGGCAATAGAACACTGGTGTTTGGAGTCCGTAACATTTGAAAAGTATACATCTATTTTTACAAGGCTTTTAAAATGTCTGAGTTTATGGCTAAATTATGAATGGTCAATACTGTTAATTTTGGACCTCTGAAGATTTGGTTAATTACAGAACCACTCTGCCTATGTATATATGTGAATCTTCTATGTCTCGTAAAGTATCAACACACGTAATCTCTTGTTTTGTCCACATTTGAGCTAAGGAAGGTTGGAATGTGTATCCACATCTTAGAAGACAGTGAATGGGGCTTATAAACTGGAATCACTTTAAATCCTTTAAAATATTAGACTAGAATTGACTACTTCATTAGGTCAAAGCCCATGCCCCAAGCCTTTGTCCAAGCATCAAATAACCAGTTTTTAGATCTCTTTTATTGCCATGCCTAAGATCCCATATTGCAAAGGAGACTGACCCAAGAATCAGGATTCCTGGATTGTAAGATGAAATCTGTAAGAAACTCATAGGCAAGTACCTCTGAATCCCAGGTTTGTCTCTTTTCATCTGTGAGATGAAGATGCTCATATCTACCCCACAGGATGAAATAATGTTATCTCTTAAAACACTATTATTAAATGAAGTACATTACCAATCCCCTCTGCAGCATTGGGCCTGACAAGAGATATAGCAAAATCCTTTCCTCTGTTGTAGCAGAGTCCTGCTTGCCACTTTACAGACCTATGTCTGTGCAGGGCATCAGTAACAACCTAAAGATAATAAGAGACACAAAGAAGGTATCCACGGAGGCCATCTCCCTGGATGCACCACTCAGCTCATTCCTTTTACACTAGGTTGGGCAGGAAAAGCAATTCTGGGAGAGAGTTGTTCTGAGCCTTCCCAGGAACCTTGGTGTGTTTCTCTCTTGTTGGCTGCTGGCTGGCCTAAGGTCACGCACAGGGAAGAACACCAGCTTCATCCAGACTCTTTGCAAGAATTTCAATGATGCATGCTAAAGACTAACAGATGTGCACTTTCTCCTTTTGCAGTCTGAGGCCAGACACTGGCTCCACTGGATGTGAGGCTTCTCTCAGGGGCTCAAACAGCAAGCACCCTAGAGTTCCCTCAACAGGGTAGGTTCATATGCCATGGCTTTTGTTTTAAATGTGGAGATATAATAGAGATATATAAGTGCTTAAGAGGCTAGAGTAGGCAATCCTGGGTAAATTTCTGACTCTGACACTTTCTCTCTGTGTAACTTTGCTAAATGCATTTTTGTTATCTCTAAAAATGGGATAGCTACTGCTGTGGTTTGATTGTTTGTCCCCTCTGAAGCTCATGTTGAAATGTGCCATTGTATCCGTATTAAGAGGTGAGGCCTTAAAGAAGTGATTAGGTCACAGGGGCTCCATCTTCATGAATGGATTAATGCCTTTATGTTAGGAGTAGGCTAGTTATCCTCAGAGTGGGTTTTATAAAGCTAGCCTTGCCTTTCATACTTCCTTTCTTGTTGAGCTCTCATCTATCATCATGTGTAACACAGCAAGAAGGCCCTCAAAAGATGCTGGCACAATGCTCTTCCATTTTCTATCCTCCAACACTGGAAGAAATAAACTTATTTTCTTTAAAACTTACCCAGTCTTAGGTATTCTGTTACAGCAACAGAAAACAGACTAAGATGGCAACGTTTTGTAAAGAGCTAATGAAATAATGTACAATACACATTAGCACATTGCACAAAGTATATGCCTATGATTTATTAGTCTTCTAATTCCACTAACTTACCTAGTAGATCCCATGGGAATTACTCCATTCTCTGCAAAACTTGACAATAAATAAAATCTTTGGGGCAAGTGCTTTCTGACAGTTACACCATAGGAGCTTACAGAGATGAAGAGGAAAAACAAATTTTTTGTTGTTGTTTTTGCATTGCCTCTTACAGCAAACTCAACAAGTTGCATAGAACAGATAATTGACTGGTGCTAATTAGATTCCCTGCTGCCCTATAGCCTTCCACCTTTGCTCCATGGTTCTCACGTGACTGTCCTACCATCCAGCCCTCCTTGCCCACAGTATGGACAAGGATGCTGCTCCCTCCCATTCACAGAGCCCTCCTTATCAGAAAGGAGAGCAGCACAGACAGGAGATAGCCCGGGTGGTTTCCTTTCCACTTTCAGGAGTCAACTCTCGCATTCTCTCCTAAACTCCTGAAGAATCCTCCTGACTTAGCTAGGTATGACCTTCAAGAAGGAATCATGATCACTGCCTATTGAGAGTGTTCAGAAGATATTGGGGATGTAGGTAAATGGGACATTTTACAAATCTGTAAGTGGGCCACACAATGCTCTGGGGATCCTCTTTTCAAAATCAGGAGACCTTTTAGTGATACCAAATAAACCCACAGTGGCTACAATTTGAATACTCATAGTAAGCCAGAGTACTGTGCTAAATATTTTATAGCCATTACTGATGTTTAAGGATACAGAGAGAGATTGAGTAACATTGTCAAGGACCACATCTAGAAAGTGACAAAACCAAGATCCATACCCAGTTCTGGCCAAATCCAATGGTGGTTTCTTAAACTCCTGTGCTACTGTGCATTTCCCAATCATTGTTGTTGCAAAACTGGATCAGTTTTTCAATGTTTCTCTACCTCTGACTGTTTCAGGAAAAGAAAGTAATAGCATCTGCTGTGACGTGTCCCACACATCCAGATATGCTCTTCCTGGCAGTGTGGGATGGTAACAGCTATGTTACCTCTTTGAGTCTGCTTACCATTTGTCAGAAAAGACAGTGCTAGCACTGGCTTCTTCTACCTTAACAGTGAGCTAGCTAAGAGTAATGCCGAAGATATTAATGAGATATTCTAAATAACGTTCCCAGTGTAGTCCCACCACATACAGTAAGCATATAAATCCCTATTTCCCCTTTTCTATGCCTAAGAGGTTGTCTAGGGAGAATTATGCTAAATTATTTAGGAAAAATTTACTTTCTGTCTATCATTAAGACTAATTGGGTTTCTACCTTTGAAATTTTCTAAAAACAGGTATCTGATAAAATGACAAATTGAAGGAAGATAAGAGGATATCTATATCTCTGTATCTTTCTCTATATATATTTGGTGGCATGGGGAGTTTAAATAATTTTCAAGAACTGATGTCGTGAATAACAATCTGCTTAGAAAAGAATTCTAACAAATAGTAAACATGCTGAAATGTTCAAGGAAACCTTGCCAATAATTTGACATATTTTTAGAAAGAAAGGGAAAACAAATTTGTTTTAATTTTAATAATTGTTGGTGTTATAGCATTGTCTTGTTTTCCACATTAGGCACACAGTGACTTAGAGATTCTCCATCATCAGTGTCTGAGGTCCCCGAGGCCTGTTGTGATGTTGGAAAATGTGATAGCACAGGGGCATGATTTTAAGCAGCTTTGGGGAGATGTGGAGAAGAGGTGCATTTGACCTGTGCCCTGCTCTTCTTGCTTTGAAAAATGAAAACAGGAAGTGAATCTCAAAAATCACTGTCAACAAGGTTGAAAGAAATAGAGAGGGACAGGGAATTTTTTCAAAATGTCCTTCTTGGCTCTTTTTTATAGTTTTCAAAATGACTCAAGTCACAGTCCAGTGTGGTTGGCATGGGAAGGGGTGGTTGTGCTCCATGCTGTTGTCATTGAGGACCTCGGCTCCTTCCACCCTACAATGCTTTCATCCTCAACACAAGGTTTCAATGTTTGCTGGAGAAGGAGCAGACTTTAGAACACATGTCAGATTTTAGGGCCAGGCCTGGACATGGTGATACCACTTCTAAGCAAAACTGAGTCATATCATGCGCACCTCACTGCAAAAAGAATGTGGAGTGTCTTCATGTATACCCAGGACAAAATGGAAGGCTTTCATGCACACATTTTACTGTCTCTGCTGTATGCCTTCTTTGAATTTCTTGCTTCTACCCTGGCCCTCTTCAAACTAATATCAACCCAGCAGCCAATGGAATCCTTGAAAATATATAATTTGATTATGCCACTTCTGTGCTCAAAACTCAGCAATGACTTTACAGTTCTTACAGAGTAAAAGCCTAAGTCATCACAATGACCTGTATGGCCCCCCCATGATTTGGCCTCATTATCAGCTTCCACTCCTCTCCCCTCATTCACATGCTCTAGCCATGCCCAGCGCGTTAGAATCTCTTTTCTTGCTTTGTCCTCTGCCTGGAAAGCTCTTTTCTAAATGCCTCTCTGTCCTTCTTCAAATTCAAATTTACCTTTTCAATGAGGACTACCATAGTCATCCTACCTAACACTGTAATTGTCCTTCTCCCTAACACTTCTGATCCCCTTTACCCTTCTCTCTTTCTTCCAGATCACTTGGTACCTTTTATCTAGTATGTATTGTGATTATTGTCTGTTGTTCATGCCCACCTCCCCTACACAATAACACTCTAAGTGGAAAATTTTGCACTGGTGGTTTGGGTGACAATCGAAGGGGAGATATTAAACATATTTTATTCTGTAACTGACTGCAGAGGCAAATATTTCTGTCTTTCTTGTTCTGTGACATAACCTAAGTACCTAGATTAGTGCTTGTAACACAGCAGATGCTCTATTCATCCTTGCTAAAGGAATGAATAAATGAGTTAGAAAATATGTGACTGAATGGAAAGAATGGACCCAGGACAAGGCCCTGAGACTTTGTCAATTTTTTTTGAAACAGGTTCAAATCCTGTACTTTGAACTTAATAGCTGTGGACTTTGGTAGATTCATTCTGCATATGCAATGCTCTGTTTTCTCTTCTGCAAAATGAGGGTTTTCATCACAACTATAATATCTACTTCTTAAATTCACCATAACCATTGAAACAATACATCTTACAGGAAGGGAAATAATATTAACAACAGAAGCACTAATCAGTATTATAAATCTAGGGATACGAATTACTTACTCTGCTTCTTGCACAGGTAATATGTATTTCTCTGGTATAATTCTCTGATATCTGATTGAAAACTGGGAAGGAATCCCTGGGGTAATTCTTTGGGGGAATCCTGTCACTGCTTGCCTGGTGACTTCTGACAAATAACAAGACTGCATCTGGTTGGTTTCATAGACACGCCACATGAGGGAGGTTCAGGGCTCCTTCTGAGGCAGCCAAGGCAAGCAGAGGCACACCAAGACACTGCTGCTGCACTTGCTGGGACTTTCTGTTGGAAGAGCTATCTCCCCTCTGGTTAGAAAACAAAGAATTCAAAGGCAATCTAACATCTCCACCTACCCTCTCCTTCAGGCAATCAGCTTGAATTGCCAGGCCAAACCCTGTCTGGAATGAAAATAGGAGATGGTTATCCTTAGTGCCCTCTTTTGCCTAAGAATCTTTCACTTTCTTCACTCTTGAGTTTCAGATAGGCTCCAGGAGGTGGCATTAAAGAGTGTCACTTTATCCATTCCCTGTTTGTGTTTGTGTTTGATCCATTCTCTGCACTTGTGTCCCCTGGAGGAAAGCAAAACTACTCCAACTCCACCCTGGAACTTTAATGTCAACTCTTCACCGGAGAGCTACAGAAAAGGATACTGGTGAAAAGTATGTGGCTACTTGCCATGAACAGATAAAGACTGTCTGTAACTGAACAGATACGAGTTGTCTGTAGCTACTTAAAATTGAATGACTGCCTAAAAATGCTTGAACAATTTATTCTTTCAAACAAAATGATTTTCTCTACATCGCTCTATGAGTACTACTTATCTTTTTATGTGAAAAAATTATCATGGTCATGAAGAAGCCAATCTAAACCACATCCTGCCTGAGTGGTCATCTACACTTTCAGTTATAAATTTGACATTTAGAAAATTTTCCTGAGCAAACAGGCCTTCCTCAAATTCCCATTTTTACTATGATTTTTATTTATGGTCTGTCCACCTTTTTTAAACCCATCAATAAGAAGCCTTTGCTCTTGCAGTCTGCCCTAATTAAGGAGAGTTTAGAAGTCCTATGGGAAGTCTCAGAAAGAAGTTTCCAGAGGCTATTTACAAACCTCACAGAATCTAGACAGTTTATGGAATAGGAAAGTTGGCATCTTGCCTTCTAATGGAAGTAAGATAAACATGGCCAGGTGGAAGGGAAGCTGCCCTCCAAGACCGAGTTCCAGCCTGAAGAGCCTGTCTAGCTCATCCAAAACTCTGAGAACATCTTAGAAGGAAGACTTTCAAAAAACTAAATGTTCCCATCGGTGATGGCCTCATTCCTGGCTCCTCCTTGGAACCCCTGAACTTGCCACTGAAAGCCCTGGGGAGTTATATCTTGAGCTGTGGACAAACTGATTTCAGGGGCTTTCCTTGTTACCACAGTGATATCTGGGCAACAATAAGCAATTTACCAAAGGACATGCCCCTTTTTCCTGTTATCTTCACCCCCCTGTTTTCCCAAACTGAACTGATCTGTGGGAACTGACAGACATCCCCTCAGATCACTCTCTCAGCTCCCTCTAACATTGTCCCACTTGACCTCACAAACCCACTCTTTCTCTCTGTGCCTTTGACCTGACGAGACCTCATTACCGCTGCTATGCATTGATTTCCTACTAAGGTCCAGGCCCTGTGCTTGGAGACTCGCGTGTATAGCATCACTTAATCCTCATATACTATTGGGGTGGGTTCCAACATTATTACTATTTCACACAGGAGGAAGCTGAGAAGTGAAAAGTTTAAGAGACCTAACAGAGATTGCACAGCAAGAAAGTGACAGAGATGGTCAGTTAATAATGAATGTTTTTTTCCCCCCTTAATTCTTCTCTTTGAACTTCCTTGAGCATCTATTTCATCATCTCTTGGAAGACGCTGATGGACATGGAATGTCACAGCAGTTGTGACTATGAGCAACTCCTTCTTTCTCTCTGAATCCGTTTCCCCTCCTGTAAAATAATATGATGGGGTTAAGCTTTGTCTATGCCCCAGTGACCTGGGATTCCAGGGATGCACATGATGGTCTTTGAAGCTTAAACATCCCAATTTGAAAACTCTCACATATTTGATTCATTAAACTTCCTGAGAAGTTACCAGCTGACAATGCTATATAGCTCAGAAAGAGAAATTGGGAACATTTTAGTCTAGAGGTCAAGAGAAATTAGACCAGATGCAGAGCTTGGTCACTAAACATTTTTGTGATCTTTGGTAAGATGAAAAAATCATTAGGTCCTTAAATAATTATAGTATAGATAAGAACTGGGGAGATTCCAGCTCACATTCTGACTCTGTCACTAGGTTATTGTATGATCTTGGGCGAGTCACCAAAATTCTTGGGAATCTGTTTTCTCATCAATAAAGTAGAGACACTAATGATCATGGTTACCTCCAATGATTCTTGAAAGGAACAACTTGGCCCCACAGGTGTGATTAATCTCTGACTAGCCCATCACAGCCTGTGCATGCAAAAGTACACAACTAAAGATCCAATATACTCCCTTCTTTGCAGCCATAGCGAGTTGACCTCTTATGGACATAACTCTAGGCAATAAAAATAGAAAAGGATGGGAGGTGATTGGCTTTCTTCCCCCCAACTGCCTGACCATTAATGGAATTGAGCAAGAACAGAATCTCTCATCCCTTGCAGTTGATCTTCTGAGCCAGCAAGACCCAGGAAATGATGCCCATTGAAAACACTAATTTTGTTTCTTCGCCAGTGATTTTAAATACGTATTTAATCTTAAGCTTCTCCATTTTTGGACTGAACATTGTTTGAAAGCTCCACTTAAATTTACTACTTTCTCCTCTCTTGAAGCAGATTTGTCTTTGGATAACCTTGAATAAGAATGGCAAACAAAGACGTATTCAAAAGCTCTGTTAAACTTTCCAAAGCAATGGCCCCCGGTGGGACAGTAGCTTTGACTTTTATTTGAATCCATGTCTCTAGGCACAGAGGCAACATGCACCCAGAAATGTGCTTTCCCAGCATGCTTTGCTCCAGGGTCATACCCTCTTGGGTATTAGTTATTCTTAGCTCCTAAGATCAAAACTAAAGTTACATAAAAGCTAAAAATGGATGATTTGTCACCCAGCAAGCACCAATATAATGCAACCACAAGGAAAGATGCGTTAAGCAGAGCTTGTCCTTTTCTCAGAGATAATTTTCTCTAATGCCTTGTAAGTTACTGTTTTTGTTTTCTGACAAATCCTTCCTGACCCAGAGTGCTAAGCCCCGCCCTTTATTTCTCCTTTACAAGCCCAGCGGCTCTTTCCTCTCAGTAAAATGTGGTTTCCTTGTTGTTCATGAAGAATTGTGCTTCCTCACTTGGGCAGGTGCTGTGACTCTGAGTGGACCAGGATTGGCATCATCCACTGGCTGCCACCCTCACCCCCAGCCAGCATATTTGCTGGTCTTGTTTCTAGGGCCCCAGACCCTAGCAAGTCCATCCCAGCTGACCTCTGGAGCAACAGCAAACTCAAATCTGGTTTCCTGAGGACTGGCTTCCCGGAAAAGATAAAACTGTGTCCTGATCTATTCTATCTTTTCAAAAAATGCCCTCAGCTTGCCCATTTGTTGGTCATCACCAAGGAAACAGTAGCCTATGTATAGACGCCAGCTATGAGTATTTTTATCTTCTGTGCTACTTAATAATATAGACAAATAAGAATACTAACAAGATCACTTAATGTAAAAGAAAAAATACTTTAAACACTAATAATAGATTTATACAACTACTAATAATAGCTCTTATACACATACTAATAATAACACTAACGAAACGAGTAAGAATATTGTATCTACCATATACTAAAAACTTACTGTGTGTCAAACACTCTGACATGCATTTTTCTTGCACTACCTCTAGGTTGCTGTGAGTGGATCAGGTAATATTCATTTTGTACATAAATAAATTAAGGTTCCAAAAGGTTAAATAACTTGCCTACATCCTATAGCTAATGAAGGCCAGAGTCAAGATAAACACTCAGGCCTGACTGGGCAAGTCATGCATTTAATTACTGTCTTCTTCTCATCCAGGTGGTCAGGTAAGTCATCTGTGTGAAAGAGGTGGAATTTGGTCTTCTGCCCTAATGAAAGAATTAGCATAAAGAAAGATTTGTGTTAGATCGTAGTTACCAATTCTACTGGGTTTGACTCCCTCCATCTTCACTAATAAACATCTCAATTATTTCATGGTGAATAGTCCTGGGCAAATATCCAGACACTGTTTGAACCAAATAAATGATGTGGCCTCGTTATATAGATTGGGAAAATACAATCTCTTGGGCTGCATGTTTTTTAAATCTCATCTTTATCTATTAGGCTAGGAGTCTATGAACAGAAAGAAGGAAGGACAGAAAGAAGGAAAGAAAAAAAGAAAAAACAAATGGAGGGAGAGAGGGAAAGAGAGAAGGAAGGCAGTAAAGAAAGGGGGAGGTAGAGTGGCATTTATTTGTAATCGTAGTTAACATTTACTAAATCTGTTAAAAGTACAAACCCAGCAGTAAGAGCTCTATGTATGCAATCTAATTTAATCCCTCCAGTAACCTTGATGTAAATGAGAAAAGATGATCCATTGTGAGGTTAAGAAATTCCTCAAGGTCACATGACTGGTAAGTGGTAGAGATGGGATCGAGATCCAGAGTTGTTTGCCCAGAGACTCTGCACATCACCACAATGCTATAATGTCTTGTACGTGGCAGGCAATGTGCTACACATTTCAGATTGCATTGTGTACAATGCTGCAGTACTTAATATCTCATGGAGCTTCCTTTCCTTTCTCAGCCATTCATTAAGTCACTCACTTGACTATTTAGCAAGATATATAAGGCCCTGTTTGATGTGTTCTTTGCCTAGATCTCCAGCCTTAGTGCTTATCCACCCAGTACTTTCATTTAGTCATCCAGCCAAGCTGGACTTCTTACAGATTTCTTACCTTTGGTTCACTGTCATAGGCTCTCTTCCTGGAGCACCTCTCCCTGCACATTCGCTCTGCTCACACCTTTTATACTTTCAATATTCGGCCTGTGAATTGCCTCATCCAGGCTCCGCAACTTGCCATAGATGCCTCCCGTATTAATTTCCTCCACATCCTGAGTTTCTCTCCACCATGGCAGTCACTGCACTGTACACTCCATAAGGTTGGCTATGTCTGTCTCTCTCCTCCAAGACTTTGAAGTCCTTGAAAGCAGAGAGTATATTATATACAGTATTGAATCCCTACTACTCAACATAGTATCTGATACCCAGAAGAATTCTAAGGATATTTCCAACATCAATGAGTGAGTGCATAACTTGCTGGCTGGATGGTTGAATGGAGTGAGCAAAGGAACAAAATTAGAGAATTGTTGCAATGAATTGTTGCAGATGCTAAAGCTTAGGCAATGTACTAAGCTGTAACCCTTGAGAGACCAGAAAAACTACAGAGAGGAAAACACAATACGGATTTAGACAAGTTAAGAAACAAGAGAAACACATAAAAGCTCATCAAGTGCAACCCTCTTAACGAATAAAGAAATCCAGGCACAGAGAAGAGGAGTAGCCAGTCAATGATTTATAGCTAAATGGAGAATAGAACCAGGTCTCATGGTTCCCAGCCCATTGTTCTCTATCTTTCCTTTATCTTGAGATGCACGGAATGGGATGCTGCCCACATAAAATATTTGTTCTAATGAGGAGACTGGGGTTGCAATGAATTTCTTTTAATGAGAGGAAGTGCATGGAGTGGCAAAGCCAGCAGTGTCTAGCCAATAAAAGGCAATAATGAGCGCTGCAGTTAAAGTTAGACTGGGCCAATAGGAAGTGCATCTAATTCCCTAGGAAAGAAGTAGGATGCAGAAACCCACCCCGAACAGAAACATGATACAACATCAGAAGATGCCCAGAACTCCAGGTTACTGCCCTGATTATTTGAATGGTCTTTCTGATGACTCTTGGTTGTAACATATGTCTATAATTTCAGATGTAGATAAGGATCAGATCGTGAAAGGCCTTGCATTCCTTTCTTTGGCCGGCAAGACCTTTCATAATCTGATCCTTCCTATCTTCCTATTCCTTTTCTCTCTCCCTTTCTCACTAGGCTTTAGCCACACTGGCCTGATTTCCTATTTTCCCCCCAAATTACACCAAATTCTTTCTTGCCTCCGGGTCTTCTTACTTGCTTTTCTCCGTACATAGACTATTACGTACCTAAACTATTCAAAAGGCTGGTTCTTTTTCATCTTTAATGTTTAAGATCAAATAATGTGTCCTCAAAGAGGGCATCTGTAATTATCCTTGCTGAAGTAGCTTCCTGCAGTTCACCCCTAAGAGTTACTCTCTGTTTATT
This sequence comes from Cebus imitator, assembly GCF_001604975.1. Lineage (NCBI taxonomy): Eukaryota > Metazoa > Chordata > Mammalia > Primates > Cebidae > Cebus > Cebus imitator. The sequence continues at coordinate 36,427 of NW_016107635.1, read as the reverse complement.
TCCTTCATAATATCCTTTATTATCCAAATTCACTGTGTCTTTCTAATCAGTTGTTCATTGACTGCCTCCTCTAAGCTAAGGTAAGATCCTGGAGAACACGGATCTTACCAGTCCTGTCCACCATCAAATCTCCTAGTGCCCAGAAGAGTACTTGTTGCTTCAAAGTTATCTAAAATATGTGGCTCACAGATAAATTAGCAAATTCATATAACAGAGGATTATAGATTATCTCTTAGGCGCAAAATATTGTGATGAGCACTCAGCAGACAAAGAGGTGAATTAATTACAGCATGTGCTAGGAAGGATTTTATAGAATGGTAGAGAAGCTAATTCTGGCAATAAGTAGTAAAGAAATATAACTCTGGTGCAATGTAGACATGAATGGAGTCAAAAGAGAGACGCAGATAAAATGATGAGGGTGATTGATGGGAGATGTTACCTCCCAATAGACTTAGAGCCTGGGAGAATAGGTAGAATTGTCACAAAGACAGAAAGAAGAAGGTAAGATTCCCTGCTGAGCTGAAAGCTTTAGGAAGACAAAGATAAACACTATGTCGCTCATTGTTTTATCCCCAGAGTCAACAATGGTGCCTCGCACATAAGGAGGATTTGACGAATGTACATCAAGTAAATAAGTGGATACACAAATGACCTTATTGCAATAGAGAGACCTTTTGAAGATATATTAAAATATGCTTATGTTTGCTTAAGGGAAAAAATAGTCCCTTGTTCCTATTATATGCCATTTGTAATAAAATTTCATTTCTATTAAAGCAAAGAAGCACCCTCTTCCTCTATTTGCACCCACTCAAATTCCAGGATTCTTGGTTTGGCAATAAATTAGCATTGAGGAAGAAGTTAATCCTCATCTGTCCATATGCTGTCATCAAAGAATTGGTAGTTAACAATCCTGGGAGAGAAGGGACCTTTCTATGCTCAAATCTGATTGTGGCTGTAAAGATAGATGAAGATGCACACACAAGAGGAGCAGCCATGAAGACTAAGAAAAGCTTTCACAATTTCTGTTCCGTGTGCTCACTCTTTTAAGAGCTTTGTTGAGGCCTAATTTATATCCCAGAAAGTTCATTCATCTTAAGTGCAAAAAAGAAAAACATCAATGATCTTTAGTAAATTTGTAGAGTTGTACAATCATTATTATAATCCAATTTTAAGGCCAGGTGTGGTGGCTCATGTCCGTAATCCCAGCACTTTGGGAGGCCAAGGCGGGCAGGTCACTGTAGCCCAGGAATTCGAGACAAGACTGAGCCATATGGTGAAATCCCGTCTCCATAAAAAATACAAAAATTAGCTGGGCATGGTGGTGCATGTCTGTAGTCCTAGCTACTCAGGAGGCTGAGGCGGGAGAGTCATCTGAGCCCAGGAGATCGAGGCCACAGTGAGCTATGACCGTGCTACTGCACTCTAGCCTGGGTAACAAAATGAGTCCCTGTCTCAGAATAATAATAATAATAATAATAATAATCCAATTATAAAACTTTCCCATCACCCCAGGAATATCCTTCATTGCCCTTGAAGTCACTCCCTATTCCCACTCCCAGCTTCGGGCAAAAACGAATCTGCATTTTATCTCTGACCATTTACCTTCTCTGGACATTTCATATAAATGGAATTGTATAGGTACGCATCCTTAAGTTTATATCAAAATGTTGTGCCTCTTTGCTTTTTACAGGAAGAATCTGAGCAGGGTTAAATCATCTGCTGTAGAGTCATAATCCTTTTCTTGCATGTCTGACTTACCCTCTGTGTTTATAATTTCTTTATCCGTAAAATGGGATTTACAATATTCCCACAAATGACTAAGGCATTTGGCATAATGTCGGTAAACAGTACATTCTCACTGAATCATAATTGCTATTATTGTTGTTATTATTATTATTCCATCACAGTTCAGCAAGGCCAGGATAGGAAAATAAGAAAAGGAATTCCATGAAAATCTACACAGATGGCATATTAAAAGGACAGAAATATTTCCATTCAGGTCCTAGCAGAAGGGAGCTTGTATTCATTCCAGGGCTTTCTGTTCCCATTTCTTCTTTGGGGTTAGGATATGGATAGATGTGAGTAGCCTTTTCATTCACCACTGATTTACTGCCAAAGAAATGATTCTGGAATCTGAGTAGATGTGAGTAGAAGAAGAGGGTGTTTTTCTGTTTTGAAAGAAATGAAAGGAGATCTTTAATATGAGATCCAGGTGACAAGGACAGGGGACTGGTATTCCCATTAAGCAGACATAGCAGTGTTTTCATGTCTCACTATGGCATAGCCATTAACAAGAAGGTTTAAAAAATATATTTCTATATTAAGACTCTAGTGGAAATAAAGTTTTTTTTTTTCCTGAGGAAAATGATTTCTTCCTCCTTTCAAGCTAAAGAGAAAATGTGTAGTCCCTGATTTGAAGTCAGGAGATCAAGATTCTGTTGCTGGCTCTATCTCTGGAGCTGTTGACTTTTAATAAATCAATTCCCCTACCTGGGCGAGGGTTTAATATAGCTGTTAAAAAAGAGAGACTTGATCTTTCTCCAAGGTAAGACTGGTTATAAGGCTATGGGGTTCTTAAGGTGAAGGCAGGACTAATGGAAAAGAACATGGAGATGCTGACTTTCCTATAATATTATGTTATTTCATGGATCACAGGTTTGGGTTGGACAAAGCTTACTTCCTTACAAATGATAGAACATTTACAGCTCCTTTACTTTAAAGCAGGATTGAGCAAGCTTAAGTCCTATGGACGTACCTTTTTTATTTTATTTTTAATTTTTGGTAAATAAGGTTTGGTTGGAATGCAGCTGTGCCTGTTTGTGTACATATTGTCTATAGTAAAGCCTAAAATGTTTACTGTTTGGTCCAGGACAGAAAATAGTTTGTGGACCTCTGGTTTAAACTTTTGATTGATTTCACAAACCACTCAAAAAAAATGTAAAAATAGCTACAATATATAATAATAATTGAACATTTTAGAAAGTCATGAGTACTGGGTAATGTGAGTTGGCTAAGGTCACAGAGTTAGTAAAAACAGTAAGGAAAAAGGGACAGTATAAGAGCAGGAGGAGGGGGATAATGATGATTGCGTTTATTGAGTGCTTAAGGAAGCAAGATAATAATCTAAGTGTTTTATGCTAATATGTTTAACACTCACAACTGTCATCTTATCTCAAGTTCATAAATCAGGACAATAAGGCCTGGGAGCTTAAGAAACTTGACCAAGGTCATAAAAACTAGTAAGTCCTGACTTGGAAGATGGAACTGCTATAGGATTTCTGGGGTGTTGATTTTTCTGGCTGGAAAGCTCTGTGGCTGTGGCACCTTTGCCCAAGTTCTTATCCTGCATGCAGGAAGAATGAGGTACACAGAGAAGTGAAGGGTGAAGAAAAGAGTCTTATTTAGTGTTATAAAAGCTCAGAGGAGTGGGCAGCTATTCTTTCTAGGCAGGTCGTCCTGTCAAGTGTTCAGCTCTCAGCAGAGAGGAGGCTCTGAAGAGAGTGGCTCCTCTCCACAGGCAAGTCATTGGAATATCTCTGCAGGTCTCCCATCCCATCTTCTCCAGCTGTCAGCAAAGAGGGTGCCCCTCTCTGCAGCTGGTCATCTCCTCATCTCTCAGTTCTCTGCTGTCCTCTGCTCTCTTTCTGCTCTGGCAGTCCTCTATCCTGCTCTGACTCAGCCCAGGACTTGTATGGACCTCAGAGGGGAGGAAGTACATGTTGATTGGTCCATGGGCAGCCATGGGAGGACCTGATAGAGGCACTACAAGGGTGGGCCTTATTGGGGTCCCCACCTCTTCCCCCCAGAAATCTGTCTGCCTCCTATTCCCATTCATGGACCCGGGGCTTGGCTCTAACCCAGATCCAAGATCAGATGAATTGCTGAGAGCAGAAAGAGGCAGGCAGTGGGAACGGACACCCCTGAGCCTGAAGGGATGTTGGGGCTCCTTCCTGGGGCATGCGAGGGTGCAGGCTGTAGAGACACCTGGGTCCTGTGCCTGGGAGGCTGGCCGCAGCTGCACTCAGGAGCTCTCACTCTGCCAACTCAAAAGGAGCAGGGCTCTTGCTTGTCCCCAGCCCTGACTGCCTCCTGGAGCCAGAGGCCCAGGGCAGCTGTACCTGAGAGGGCAGATCCTGCCTATTCCCAGTTCCCCCAGGAGCACAGGGAGTCTGGGATCCAGAGCTGCAGATTGGGCGGCTATAGCTCTGCCCAGGAGAGTGGGGCTCCTGCCTGCTCCATAGAACAGGAGGCCTGGGTTTGCAGCTGTGGTTTGGGCAGCTGCAGTTGCACAAGGAGCTCTCATTCCAACTCAGAAGGGGCAGGGCTCCCACCCTAGCTGCACATCCCTACTGAAGATGGCATGATGGCAACAGCCAATGCCATCCTTCCCCTCTCTGAATAGGTACACCTAACTACTGTTAAGATAGAGATGATGACCTCTCTTAACTGCTTCATGCTGACAAGGAGCATTGTTCTGGGAAAACGAGTCAAGTCTCTCTCTCTCAGAGTGTCTGAGATAGAGATAGGGAACTTCTTGAGAACTGGGGCAAAGGTGACTCTTTTATGTGTAAGCAAAGAGACTGGCAGCATTTTGTCCCTGCCCGAGAGCTCTGTGGAACTTTGAACTTGTTAGATGATTTAGGGTATCTGGCAGAAGAAATGTCTAAGCAGAAAAGCATTCAAGAGGTGACTTGGGTATTGCTAAAAGCATTCTGTTTTAAAAGGGAAACAGCATAAAAATTTTGAAAAATTGCAGCCTGATGATGCAGTAGAAAAGGAAAATGCCTTTGAGGGGAAATTCAAACCAGCTGCAGAAATTTGCATAAGTAGCAAGGAGCCTAATGTTAATCCCTAAAACCATAGGGAAAATGTCTCCTCGCCATGTCAGAGGCCTTCACAGCAGCCCCTCCCATCACAGGCCCAGAGGCCCAGGAGGAAAAAGTGGTTTCATGGGTTGGGCCCAGGTTCTGTATGCTGTGTGCAGCCTAAGGATTTGGTGCTTTGTGTCACAGCCACTCTAGCCATGGCTGAAAGATGCCAATGTACAGCTCAGGCTAAGGCTTCAGAGGGTGGAAGCCTTGGCAGCTTCCACATGGTGCTGAGCCTGCAGGTACACAGAAGTTAAGAACTGAGATTTGGGAACTTCTGCCTGGATTTCAGAAGATATATAGAAATGCCAGGGTTACCAGGCAGAAGTTTACTTCAGGGGCGGGGCCCTCATGGAAAATTTATGCTAGAGCAGTGTAGAAGGGACATGTGAGATTGGAACCCCACAGAGAGAATCAAGCAATTCTCTTGCTTCAGCCTTCTGAATAGCTGGGATTACAGGCACCCACCACCATGTGCAGCTAAGTTTTGTATTTTTAGTAGAAGTAGAGACTGGGTTTCACCATGTTGGCCAAGCTGCTTTTAAACTCCTGACTCAGGTGATCCACCTGCCTTGGCCTCCCAAAGTGCTGGGGTTACAAGTATGAGCCACCACACCTGGCTGAGCCCAAGGCTTTTATGGACCTCAGAGGGGAAGTACATATGAATGGGTCCATGGGTGGTCATGAGTGAGCCAGAAGAGGCCCTATGAGTCCCCACTCTGGTTGGAGAAACTGGCAGCCCAGCACCCAGCCTTTGAGCCCTCCCTGGCCTGAGGGTGGGGCCTTACTGGGGACCTGTCCCTTTCTGCCCAGGACTCTGTCTGCCTCTTGCTGCCATTCATGGCCCCTTGACTTGGCTTCAACCCCACTTCGAGATCAGAGAGGCCAGGAGCACAGAGAGGCCAGGCAGTGGGAACAGACACCTCTGAGCCTATAGGGACAGAGGAGAGATCCTTCCTGGGGCACCCGAGGATGCAGGCTGCAGAGACAGTCCTGTGCTTAGGAGGGTGGTTGGATCCACAGCTGCAGCTTGGGGGGCTGTAGCCCAACCCAAGAGGGCGGGGCTCCTGCCCGCTCCCTCGAGCAGGGAGGCCTGGGTTTGCAGCTGTAGTTTGGGTAGTTGCAGTGGCAAGGGGAATGCCCATGCCAGCTCAGGAGGGGCAGGGCTCCCGCTTACTCCATGGAGTATGCAGCCACAGCTGTGCTTCCCTGCTGTAGCAGGCATAATGGCAGCAGGCACTGCTGTCAGAACTACATATCTGAGTAAAATTTCTCTGTTGTAAATGATGAGACAACATTACAGAGAATGGAAGAGGCTTGCACAAAATTCCTTATGGCAAAGGAATAGGGAAACCAGCTTCCTTACTCCATGACCAGTATTTCTGCTGTTGTGGCATAACCCATCTATCTGCTAACTCATGGTAGATGTATGTGCCTATATATAACCTATTTTACTGACCAATTCTAGGTTGTCAGATTTAAGAAACAAAAAGCACATCTTGTCTTTCTTTTCCTAGAACCCTAGCATACAGAAGGCACACAACAAATGCCTAATAATGATAGTAAATATTTACTGATATAATATGATGCGACAATCAATTATTATAGCACTTTATGTGGCCTATACTCTGTCCTTAAAACAGTCCTATATGTTAGGCACTTTCATTATCCATGTTATATGCAAACATTTAAAATGATGAAATGAAGACTCAGAAGCTCAGTAATGTTCTCATGGTTTCAAGTGAACTTGGGCAGCTGACCATGCTCTAAGACCTGGTCACACAGTGTGGTCCACAGACAGCAGCCATGACAGCTGGTTAGAAATGCAGATTCTCAGGCCTGTTGAAGCATGATCTGCATTTTAATAAGATCCTCAGGTGATCTGTGTGCACATTGAAGTTTGAGAATCTCTGCTCTAAGTCAGCAGGCTCTTTGTTGATCAAAAAAAAAAAAAAAAAAAAAGAAAAGAAAAGAAATGGATGAGTGCTTTCTGGGCGATGCAAGAAGCAAAGTGGTCAGATGAAAATTGTGTTCTAAAGAAAACGATCAAAGCTTCCATTACTATAAATTACACCTGTTCCAAAAACGAATTCCCCCCCCCCGCCCCCAGAATCTATACTGATTTCACTGCCCCTACAGGTCTAAGGTCTATATTTATACACTGAGCACCATGATAAATGCAGAGGCAAATGCTTCAGGACTGAGTAACAGAGCTATAACTCGGCCTGGGCTTTGCTCGTGACGCATCCAAAGTGTGTTTTTAGGCAAGAGGCAGAGAGGAAATTGCCATCTGCTTGGTAACTTGTGAGTTACTATTTCCCGAAAATCTAAGCTTTTTCCAATTCCATTAACGTGAATAAAAAATACAAACTTAAGGAAATAGTTACTGTTGCCCCTGGAAAATGTTCCTGACTTTCTTGACATCTTCAGAGACGGCAGGGACTACCAGGACTCATTCAAGGGGCTAGAATTTTGTGCTTGGTTATTATTATTTTTTCATATTTTTAATATAAATTATCATCAAATAATCAAAATTAGTGTTTTGGCCTAAATCATCTCTCTTCCTTGGTCCATGGACATGCCCTCCACTGATTCAGGGAGATGAGAATCTGAGTAAGCATCTTACCTCTATTTCCATTAGAAGGTAGAAAAGACAAGTCATCTCCTTCTTTTGTAACTACATCCTTTTGGGTCTTAGGCTGCAACTCCTCCAACATCAGTTTTCTCAATGGTCAGATAAAGATGGTCGTATCTATCATTATGGATCTTCATGAAGATAATTTTCCTTTATTATGCTAATCTATTCATAGAGTTACTAACCTAGTTGTTTCTCCACAATCATGAGGGTAATAAGACCCTGTGAGCTAATCAATCTTCAGATCCTTCTCTCAACTAGTCTGATTCAGTAGGTCAAGGATAAGGTGCAGAAGCTGGCATTATAAAGATGTTTTCCAAATGATTTTAAACCAGATGTTCTATATGCAATAATTTGATATATCTCTCCAATTGTTCTTGGCCACGTAGTAACAATTTTAACTCCCTAAGGCAAATATAAGTCCCCAAAACAAGTTAAGCCCAAATTTGAAATGGTACTTTAGCACTTGTGAGCAATTCTATGATATGTTCTTATGGGTCTGAACCTCAAAAAATAGAGTGGAAAAAAAAAGAAAACTCAAAGAGGCAGGACCAACCAAGGCTTGAAAAGCTTTGCCTTGGATCAGGGTGGGAATGAGTTAAATGTATCCATTTGAGTCTCAGGTCTTAATCTAGCTCACAGTTGAGGAACCACTACTCTACTACTCTGCTGCAACACTGCAGGGAAAGGGCTTAACACATCCTACCTCTGTCAGAGGCTCTGCTCAATGTGCCGAAACTATTATTAAAATGGCAGCAGATTCTACTCAGGTTTTAAAAAACTTGTCATTGTCAACAACTGGATTTAGATTTCTTTTTACTTTCAGGGGTAGCTGTTCTATTCCTACGATCCCTCAGAGCTGACAATGGTGCTAACTTCTCCAAGACTGCCTGGTAATCACACCCTGCTTGTTTTTCACTTGGCTCATGGAACATTCATTTATTTACTCTGTAAAAGCAGATCTCAGGACAGGGGAATATCTTACCATTCGTTATCATAACTCGGCTACTTTCAGATTACTACTTGTCTTTCTCTCCCACATCCAAAGTTCCTTCTGTTCCTTTTATTTTTAATCAAGATTCAAAATAAAAAGTTGCATGCTAACTACTAAGTTTCAGATCTTGTCATAATTGCAGTAATATAAAAATTCAATTTTTATTATATTAATAATACTAATAAAAGCTCTTAAGTGTCAAAAACTATGTTAAGCAGTTTTTACATTATGTAATTTTTCTCACACAATGTGACATTGTGTGATTAATTTTTACAACAATCTGGGTAAATCATATGTTATCATTCTTACTAAGGATTTTAAATTAAGAGGTAACTGATATGGTTGGCTTTGTATCCCTACCCAAATCTCATCTTTAATTATAATCCACATAATCCCCACATGTCACGGAGAAACTAGGTAAAGGTAATTGGATCATGGGGGGCAGTTTCCACCATGCTGTTCTCATGCTAGTGAGTGAGTTCCCACAAGATCTGATGGTTTATAAGTGTTTGGTAGTTCCTCCTGCATTCATTATCCTTTCTGCCACCTTGTGAAGAAGGTGCCTTCTTTACCCTTTGCCTTCCACCATGATTGTAAGTTTCCTGAGGCCTTTGCAGCCATGCTGAACGCAGAGTCAATTAAACCTCTTTCCTTTCTAAATTACCCAGTCTTGGGCAGTTCTTTATAGCAGTGTGAGAACAGACTAATACAGTAACTGACACAGGTTAATTGATCCAGTCAAGTTTTGAACCCAGGTCCATCAGAGACCAAAGTTGGGTGTTTTGTCACTGCCATCTTTTCTCTCCCAGAAGAGGATGTTGTGACAGCAGAACTTGATGGGGATGTCAAATGCCAGTTGAGACTGGCAGCAGAGTGGGCTGCAGACTCCCTGGATGGACTATGACAGTTTCTTTCCCTCTCAGCTATTTTGGTTGACCTCGAAACCCCTCACATTTCTAGCAACACGTGAATCTTTGAGTTAACTCTAGGGTCACTCTGGTGGAAAGGCATAATAGTTGCTAACATTATGTGGCCCTTCAGAAAAGGATAAAGTTCTTCTATAATAAATGAGGCCATATATCTTCCAAAATGAGAAAAATTTGAGAACAAAGGGATTATCATTAATATTTACACCTAGACATTAGGCAAAATCCATGACTGTGCTAGGCAAATTAAGAAGTATGATTATCATAGTTATTATATGCTTATCTCTCCAAAGTTATAGGCACTAGCTGAATGTATTCAACAATATGAAGAACAAGTGTTGTTAGAGAAAAGGCAAAATGAAGGTGGCAATAATGCACCAACGTTAGCATTATTGCCAGACCAATATGAAAGGGGTGTGGGGAGAAAGCTATACAGTGAAAGGAGACACATATGAAGAAAGTTAAGAACAAAATTTTCCAACTTTTCCACTGTGCATTAAGTTTGGCCCTGTACCATCAATCTATTCATTATGGTGACACATTCTAAAAGCAAGATTTTTTTTAAGTTTCTTGTAATTCTATCCTTAGGCATTGCAACCATTGCTAGTATAATTGTGGTCTACCTTTCTCTTTGAACAGCCTGCAGAGAAACCTGTCAGCTACAGGCAGGTCATAGCTTACATCAGAAATAAAAGGTGACAACTAACCATATTCCAAACAGCACCCCCAAGCCATAAGTCCACAGAGAACGTGCCTCCATTAGATTCTAAAGTTGACATGCCATGAGCTTGATCATTAACTGTGGCTTATCAATTGCTACTCTGGCCTTTTTTATGCAAGGTGACAGCTCCCTCTTTTGAAAAATGTGAATTCTTAGCAGCAAGGATACACAGATGCTCTTTCCCTCTTTTCCATCCTCTTAGCCATCCTTTGGAGAATTAAGTACACATATTAGGAGAATAAAGTGGGTCAAATCTTATATTAAGACATGAGAATTCAGTGATGAATTAGACATGGTTTTTGCTTTGGGGGAAATTCATCCTTATTTAATGAAACAAATACACATACAGGAACTTCAATATATCATTGTGATTTTACCAAAATTTATTTTATGCCAGGCATTACACAAATACCTCAGTTAATCTTACTATCAACCTAACAAGGTAGGTTATGTTGCCCCAATTTATAAATGAACACACATGTTGTGAGTCACAGAGCCAAGATCTCAACAAAAGTCTGTCTCATTCTGCACTCACTCTACTGTTGACACTCTCCAATGGCTTCCCATTTCACTCATGGGAGAAGCCAAAGTCCTTACTGTGACCTAAATGACCCTATTGTTGTTTGCCATATTTATAGATTTCCCCCAGTCTGAACACATGATAGGACAATACTTCCCGATTCCATATTTTAGGTCAATACAACTACTCAGTGCATTCCAATGAGTGATGTGTGGAAATAATGTGCATCAATTTCAGGATGATCATTGCTTCCCCAAGGTGGGACCCAGCAGAAATCTCTTTGTATTTTTTCACCTACAATAGCACAGATATTCGTTGCTCTGTAGCCAAGGTCCTGGAGTGAGGAAGACAGTGAGGATGTAGGAGCAGAGGCCCCTTCTGGCCCATGATGAAAATTAGGCGAGTGGAAGGAGTCAGTTTTTTGATTATTGCATGTTGGCTGCTTAACCTCTTTTAATTGATTAGCTGCTTTATTTTTTTTTAACATATCACCACACATCTTAAGGTGTAGTCTACTTATTTATCATGGTATTTTCTGTTATCCACAGTTAGCTTCAACAGAGGAAGGAGTAACTTTTGCCAATTTTATTCACTGCTGTATTCCCCGTGCAAAGAACAGTGCATGGTTTGTTGTAGGAAATCAGTAAGTCCTTGTTGAATAAATGTAGAATCAAGCTACATCATTACACCTATGAGTGGTAAGACAAAGTTATATTCAGGGAGCTATTAAAACACACAAAAAGACTGATTCAGAATGAGGCTGGCCTTGTGTTTTTCCCTAGTGTGACCCCAGTGTTTATTGTCTGCATTGTGGGAACTCTATATATGATTGTTGAGCTGTTACAATGAAGAGCCTCTGCTGTGGTTTTTATAACTAAGTAACTCACCATGCACACATGCATTAATAATTACTTCACTGTCCTGGTGGTGAGACCTTCATCTATCACCCTGGAAGTCTTCGTCATGGCTTAGTCATATCCTGTGACTCACCTCCATTCAGCCTTTCCCTTAGTGATGTTCCTTTCCTCCTTTTTCTGTATCCATTTTCCTCATTTCTGTTTTATTTCTTTCCTTTTTCTTTTCTTTTTAGAGATAAGGGTCTTACCATGTTGCCCAGGCTTGTCTGAAACTCCTAGGCTCAAGCAGTCCTCCCACCTAGGCCTCCCAAAGTGCTGGGATTACAGGAGTGAGTTACTGCACCTGGCCCTCCTTTCTCTTAATTCACACCCCACTGAGGTGTGTCTTGAATAGTTAGCCTCAAATGACTCTTACCTCCTTTCAGGACAAAGCAGCTCTTTTTGTTCCCTGTCACTAGAGGCATTTGTTCCAAATTGCAGCCTCAGGAAAGTGCTGCCGGCAGACAGGTGGTATATCTGTCAAAGGATCCTAAAGGAGATATACCATCGCTTCAAAATACCTTTGCATACTGGAGATAATGTTGACTTCTGCTTAGCTCTGAATGAACATTCTAAAGGATATCTATTTGGTTGTCCAGCTGGCATCTGAAGCACAAAGTTCCAAATCTGAACTTTCTCCTCCTGAAATCTTTACCATTTTGGTGTTGGCACCACTTTCAGGCACCAGAGATCTCTTTTTAACCCAACTTACAACCTTCACCTAAAGCAACAAAATCAAATGCCATCATGCTTTTGAACACCTCTTATATCAGTCAAGGTTCTCCAGAGACATAGAACCTAAACACACACACATACACACACACACACATATACACCCATATATATACACAAATACACACATACACATACACACATACATATATACACACATATATATACACATATATATAAGCTATATATATGTATACACACACATGTATGTGTATTTATATATGTACACACACACACGCGCACACACACACACACATATACATATATATCTTTATGATATTAGGGACTGATAAATCTAAAATTTGTATGGCAGGCCAGCAGGCTAGAAATTCAAAATCTACAGAGCAGAGCAGATCAGCAGACTGGAAACTCAGGTAGGATTTCCACATTACTCTTGAGGCAGAAGAATTTCTTCTCTGAAAAACTTCAGTTTTACCTTTAAGGCCTTCAACTGATTGGATGAGATACATTGTCAAGAATAATACCCTTTATTTCAAGTAAACTGATTGTAAATGTTCATCGTGTCTACAAAATGCTTTCACAGCAACATCTAAACTACTGTTTTATCAAACAACTGGGCACCATAGTTTAGCTAAATTGATACATAAAATTAACCATCACACTCTGCTGTGGACTGAGTGTCTGCCTCCCCCACAAATTCAAATGTTGAAATTCTTATGCCCACTGTGATGGTATTAAAAGGTGAGACATATGGGAGGTAGTTAGGTCATAAGGGTGGAACCCCCTTGAATGAGGTTAGTGCCTTTAAAAAAAAGAGTTGAGAGAGCTTGCTTTTCCTCTCTCTGTTCTCCACTATGTGAGCACAAACAGAGAGAAGATGGCCATCTATTAACCAGGAAGTAGGTTCTTGCCAGATGCAAATCTGCAAGGACCTTCATCTTAGACTTCCAGCTTCTAGAACTATGATAAATGAGTGTGTGTTCTTTAAGCCACCCAGTCTATGGTACTTTGTTATAGAAGTTCAAACTGACTAAGACACAATTCTATATCCTTTACTATATAGCAGACATTTTCAGTCAATTACTACCTTTTCCCAGATAAGCTCAGATGAAGTTTCACAATTTTTTTCATGACAATACTGCTGCCAGCCATTATTAATTGGTCAAATCTATGATGTGAGCTGGAGCTCATCTCTGGCTTGTAGTCCTAAAAGCAAATCTAATCACTCGTCTTTCTTGCTTAATGGCTCTTTGTTGTCTAAGATTCCATGTCACAAAATATTAGTCTTAAAAGATATTCTGCCAAAAAGAGACTCTGTGATCAAAAAGGTTTATTTAATTGACACATCATGCCTCCCTCTAAAAATCTTGAACTCCTGCAGGAACCAAAGCAATTAAAATTTGATAACACAGCACTTCCAAAATCTACTTGACGACTCAAATCGTTCTTAATATTTAACTAACATTCTGAAAAATACATTTTGGAAAATGTTTGTCACTAAAGGACTTTCCAGATCTGGTATCAACTATTTTTCCAAACTAATCTCTTTTTTTGTTTGTTTGTTTTGTTTTCTTTGAGATGGAGTCTCCATGTGTCACGGAGGCTGGAGTGTGGTGGCACACGGCTCACTGCAACCTCTGCCTCCTGGGGATTCTCCTGCCTCTGCCTCCTGAGTAGCTGGGATTACAAGCACATATCGCCACTCCCAGCTGATTTTTGTATTTTTAGTAGAGATGGGCTTTGCCACGTTGGCCAGGCTGGTTTTAAAATCCTGACCTAATGTGATCCAACAGCCTCAGCCTCCCAACGTGCTGGTATTACAGGTGTGAGCCACTATGCCTGGCCCCAAACTATTCTTTTTTGAATCAAAGTGTCCCCTGAATACCACCTACACCACCTTCATTCTGCATGTCCCTCAACTTTTTAAATAACTCTGCAGGACCTGTGTCAACATTCCTTGTGGCAGAAACAATGCTATGTGCTCAATGAAGCTCTTTTCCCTCTCTGGGTCTACAGGAAGAAAACATTTCCCAGCCTCCTTTCAGCTATGTTGGGACCATGTGACTTGTTGTCCACTGGAATGTAAGTGAAATGAAATAAACTACTTCTAGGCCTGGCTCCTCCACTTTCCACTGGATCCTCCACTCCCTGTCTCTCTCTCTTCCTTCTCAAACCATGTGGCTAGAAACATAGGACCCTCAAAGGATAGAGCCACACGATACAAGAAGCCTATATTCTGAGTGACATCTTAGATGAGAGCATTGCCTCACCCCAAAAAAGAGTGAAGAAGAAATTCTTGTTGTGTTAAGCCACTGATACTTGGGGGCTGTCACAGGAACTAGTGTGAATCATTCTGACTATTATAATCTATAAAGTCTTACAGAAAATATTTATAAATATAGTCTTTATGTTCAAAGTTTTGGGTAAGACTTATGCCTTAGCTAGAATAGACTCCTTTTTCAAATTTCCATCATAATTTAACCTACTCATAACACATATCACTTTCTATCTTTCATTAGAATGTTTGACGTTGCTGTTGTATCTCTATTTCTAGACTTTGAGCTTCTTGAGAGCGAGATGTATACACATTTCATCTCTGCATCCCTTCACCTTACTTTGGAGAGTAAATTATATATAATAATTATTAATGATTATTGAATACAAGATGCCATTAAGGTTATTTGTATTCTGATAGTACATTTCACCATTGTAAGGAAAAGCTGTGAGTCTTTTTTTTTTTTTTTAAATTCTGGGTGCCTGTGCCTCAGGGGATTTCGCTTCTGTACAGGTATGTGAGGACCAGGGGGTGGGGTGTGGCTCCTCCCCTGTCTGAGGCCATCCTTCCTCTTGACAGCAGCTCACATTTTACAAAACACACACAAGATATAATTAAGAAATGATAGGTTCCAGCCAGGGAAAGCACAAACACTTCTAGCCTCAGACATATTTATTGCATTGACTTAGCCTTAGTTCGTGTTGGTTGTTCCGTTTTTCACTTGGTTTTTTTTTTCTTTCTTCTTTTGTTTTTAAAAAAGAAAGAAAGAAAAAGAAAGAAAGACAGAGAGAAAGAAAGAAAAAATAATAATAATAAAGGAATGAAGAAGAGGAAGAAAGGGGAAGAGGGAGAGGGAGAAAGAACGGGAGTGTTGCTTTATTGCCAGGGCCAGAATGCAGTCTAAAAATGGGTATGCCAATAATTGTGCTTGATAATGGAGACATGAAAAAATGAGGGAAGAAAGTAACAAACAAGCAGCCAACCAATATTTCATTTAAAGCTGTAAGTAGGTGTGATGTGGTACTGATAAGAGTGTATATTTTGTGTATTTAAAGTGGAAAGTTCTGTAAATGTTTATTAAGTTAACTTGTTCCGGATCTGAGTTCAAGTCCTGGATATCCTTGTTAATTTTCTGTCTCGTTGATCTGTCTAATATTGATGTTGAAGTCTCCCACTATTATTGTGTGGGAGTCTAAATCTCTTTATAAGTCTTACGTATGTGGGTGTTCCTGCATTGGGTGTGTATATATTTAGGATCGTTAGCTCTTCTTGTTGCATTGATCCTTTTATCATTATGTAATGTCCTTCTTTGCCTCTTTTGATCTTTGTTGCTTTAAAGTCTATTTTATCAGAGGCAAGAATTGCAACTCCTGCTTTTTATTTATTTATTTATTTTTGCTTTCCAATTGGTTGGTAAATCTTTCTCCATCCCTTTGTTTTGAGTCTTTGTGTATCCTTGCATGTGAGATGGGTCTGGATGCAGCATACCAATGGGCTTTGGCTGTGTCTTTGATTGAGGGATTTAGTCGATTTAAATTTAGGATTAATAATAATATATGTGAGTTTAATATAGCCATTTGATGTTAGCTGGCTGTTTTGCCCATTAATTGATGTAAATTCTTCATTATATTGATGCTGTTTATTTTTTGGTATATTTTTAGAAAGGCTGATACTGGTTGTCCCTTTCTATGTGTAGTGGTTCTTTCAGGAGCTCTTGTAAAGCAGGCCTGGTGGTGATGAAATCTCTGAGTACTTGCTTATTCACGAAAGATTTTATTTTCCCTTCACTTATGAAGCTTAATTTGACTGGATATGAAATTCTGGGTTGAAAGTTCTTTTCTTTAAGGATGTTGAATATGGCCCCCACTCTCTTCTGGCTTGTAGGGTTTCTGCTGAGAGATCTGCTGTGAGTCTGATAGTCTTCCCTTTGTGGGTAACCTGACCTTTCTCTCTGGCTGCCCTTAGTATTTTCTTCTTCATTTCAACCCTGGTGAATCTGACGATTATGTGCCTTGAGGTTGGTCTTCTTGAGGAATATCTTTGTGGTGTTCTCTGTATTACCTGGAGTTGAATATTGTCCTGTCTTGCTAGGTTGGGAAAGTTTTCCTGAATAATATCCTGAAACGAATTTTCCAGCTTGGATTCATTCTCTTTGTCACATTCAGGTACACCTATAAAACGTAGATTATGTCTTTTCACATAGTCCCATATTTCTTGGAGACTTTACTCATTCTTTCAAGTTCTTTTAACTCACAGGAGTTTCTTATCATCACCCTCTGAAGCCTACTTCTGTTAATGAAACACACTCATTCTCCATCAGGCCTTGTTCTGTTGCTGATGAGGAACTGTGATCCCCTGTAGAGGGAGAGGCATTCTGATTTTGGGTATTCTCAGGCTTTTTAGGCTGGTTTCTTCCCTTCGTTATAAATTTATCCATCTGTCGTCTTTGTAATTACTGACTTTCTAATTGGGTTTCTGAGTGGACGTCCAACTGTTGATTCTCAGCACCAGAATCTGAGCAACCCACTGCACCGGCTAAAATAGCGACGTTAAGATTGATGGTGCTTTTCTGACTCTGCACCAAGAACCGCTGTGCCGAGCTGCCAGGGAAAACGCCATGCCGGCCACAAGAGTCCTGCTGGCGACCCGTGGGACACCTCTGCTGGGAATCTCCTGGTCTGTGAGCAACAAAGATTTGTCTGAAAATGTGGCATCCTCTTGTTCTCTGCGCTTTCACTGGGAGCTACAATCCCGAGCTGCTAGTGATCAGCCATCATGGATCTCTTCAAAAGCTGTGAGTCTTAAAAAGTCTTAGGATCTATAGCAATGGGACTCTCTGTTGCCAACTTTGACATACTGACCAAACTGCCTCTCACTCACCCCAGTATAAATTCTTTGGTAGCTCTTGATGTAGAAAACTGGATTGAAAAGTAGAGAATGCACAGATTTTGGAATTAGAGAGTACTTGACTGAGTCCCAATTCTCTCATTTCTTCCTCTTTGATTTGGGAAAAATGCTTTTACACTTCTAAGCCTCAGTTTCCTCATCTTAAAAACAGAGATCCATCCCCACCTCACGGGACTGCCATGTGGATTAAATAAAATTTTGAATTTAAAGTGCCTAGTAGAGGGACTGGCACATGAGAAAGTGCTCAGCAAATGGCAGCTCCCTCCACCGGGACTTGGAAAAGCTGTTGCTGCTGACATGTCAGCAGGGGCCATCCTGGCCAGGGAAGCTCGCCAAAGTCCTAAAGGAAATTGGATGGCTTTTAAAGCAGAGTTGATTAAATATGATTTTGCAGCTCCTGCTGAGAGATGAGCTGCAAGGGAACAGCTGTGTTGTTTTATTGAGGAATCAAGGATTGAATGTCATATGAAGTCCTCTTTAAAAGAATCTAAAACTAGTTATTGATGCTACTGAGCAGTTTGTTTAGTAAATGAAGTCTTCTCTCAAAGAGCCATGGCTAAATGGCAAGGTCACAACAAAAAGTAAATAACGGTTTTCTTTCCTCATTGGTCCCGACAGATTAAAGCATACATATACCAGTATGTATGCCTGCGTCAGGCTGAGCCAATTCAATAATGGTGCAACTTTCTTGTTCAGTGGAAAAATGACCAATTAGAGCAAATAGACTCCTAATCTTTTACATAAACATGTTGGAAATGGGAGTCTCTGGTTGGCAGTTTGAAATAGGCAAGTAATGATGTATTCCTGTAATAACCATTATTCTTTCTTTGGAAGTAGTGATGGAGAATGGAAGGTATGAAGTGGAGACATAACTGTTCTGGATTTGTTTTCTCTGTATGAGTGTCAGGGAAATGTTGCAGAAACTGTATTAAAGAGACCTGGGTTCAAGTCCTGGCTTCTCCACTGTGTCCTGAAGTGAATCCCTTTCCCTCTCTGGGTCTTGGTTTCCCTGCATAACAGAAAATTGCACTGAGCAACCTCTAAGCCCTCCCTGCATTTCCACTAAGCTTAACATCATAAGATTCATTTTTTTTTTTTTTACATTCCTTGGGCTTGTGGGAAGAAATAAAATGGTTACATATGAGGTAGAATTGGGAGACTTAGGTTTGAGAAGGAGCATTTAGTCTGGAAAGAAAATAATGAGAACATTTGGTTCAGTTCTCCATTAAAAAATAATTGTAAAATTTGAAGTAACCAAATGGAACAAAGAGATGATGGTTTTATTGAACTTTCGTGTTCTCATCAAAGTTATTATTCATAATTTCCTATATAAGCATAGAATGTAGCAGAAAAGACTCTCAAACAAACCTCACAAATCCTGCCTCCTCCAATGACAAAAGCCAACGTTTATTGTGCCCTTGGTATGTGCTGGCACTGTGCTAAGTGATTTTTACATTTTATTTTATTTTTCCTCATCATAGCTATAAGGAAGTAGAAGTTACTATTCTCATTACCAATTTAGAGACAGAAAATCAGTTGCCCAAGGTCACGAAATCGGGAATAGCACTGGAATGCAATGACGGCTCATTCCATTTTTCTTACAGAATAGTTGCTCTATTCTGTTCCACCTTCTGGTGTTCTTCATTTACTCCTTCAGCAAATGTTTATCAAAGGTTTGCAACATATTAAATGCTGGAGATTGGTTCTGTGGCAAGACAAGAAAGGTTCCTATTCTCAGAAAGCTTGTGTTCTAGCTGGGGAAAGGCATAAAATAAACACAATTGCACATAGGAATATGACAAAAATGCCAGCTAACAGTGAATAATATGCAGATGATAATCTTAGAGTAAATGTAAAAGGGGAGTGGGTGTCTGTTTTATATTGAGTGCTTTGAGAGGCATCTATCTCTGAAGGTGTGACATTTAAGCTGAGACCTTGGGAAAAAATGTCTGACCTCTCTGAACTGCAAGTCTCTCATTAAATATGAGAAACATTAAGAGGTACCCAGACAACAGGATTTTAGAGAGGAACAAATGAGATTGTAAAAGCAAATAACTTAGTGTCCATTAAAAATCTTGCAAGTGCAAAGATTTAACAAACAAGTGTTCCATTCCTCTATGATGATATTACTCTTGAAGATTCAGGATTCCTCAACACATGTTTGAGTCAGGGTCATAATAGCTTAAGATTACTGAGTTTTTTGTTTTTTGTTTTGTTTTGTTTTGTTTTTTTACTATATGCCAGGTAGTATTCTCAATATTTTGTATGTATTAAATGATTTCATTTTCTCACCACCCCTATGAAGCAAATACTACCGTGAGTCCCGTGTTACAGATGGGAAAACCAAGGCTCATGGAGGTTAAGTCAGCTGGCCAACTTTATGTAGATAATAAGTAGTGAAGTCAGGTTTTGTACTCAGGAACTCTGAATCCTGAGGTCATGTCCTCAACTATCAGACTTCGCTGTTTCACGTATAATTGTCTTTGAATCTGTCTCTCCAAAACCCTCTCTTGTCTTAGCAGGAGTGTAAAAATGTTTATGAATCCCATATCACCCTCGCATTACTTAGTTTCACTACACAGTGCTGCATTTTCTCCAAATGATTTGAGATCTTCCTAGCACTCAATGGGCCCTGAGAATGCATTTGATGATAAGAAGCAAAAGATAATAACAGTAAACTTTCCAAAATAATGAGTTCTGCAGCACCATAAGTATTCAAAGGTTCTAGGCCCGTTTATTTTTCATCAGAGGTGCTGTATGATTGACATTGCATATTCCCTAAAGTATCGATTCAGGGTCTCTGCAATGCTTAAAGTGTACTTTCTCATAGAGGTAGGAAATAAGGATCTCCCTTTGCCTTTCTGTGCCTATAGCTGAGGTAAGTGGCTGCCCATAAAATAACACTGTAATGCTCCTCTTCCTTCTCTTCCCAAGGACACCATCCACGTGTGTCCATTACTTTCAAATAAGAAATTACTGCTCCTCAGATTTAAAGCAAACAAACAAACAAACAAAAAAGGCTTCAGTCAGAATGAATTTGTGATCTGTGATCTCTGGAAGGAGGTGGCTTATCAATGACAAATTCCAGAGCTACCACCTCCTACATTGGGTGTTTCCCTACAGAAATAAACAAGGGACAAAAGATTTGCTGGGATAGTAAAAAGAAGCAAGAATGAGGGCAAGGACCAGATTGAAAACTAAAGAGAGAAATTGAGAAGTTGGAAGATAAAGAAATAAATAACAGAGTATTTTCCATTTTTCCTGAGGCCACCCTCAGGCTTCTAAAAATATCTCCAAACCATAGGAAATGTTTTCTGATATAAATCATAATCCAGAAACAAAAAGTGGAGTCAGGAAAAGAAAAAGAAAACTCCTTATAGGCATTCCTGCTCATTCTCAAAGGAGCCGTGTACTCACAGTCCAAGAGGAAGGAAAAAAAAAAAAAAAAAAAAAAAAAACTAGCGCTATTTTATTTTCCACACATCCATGAAAGTATCCAGTTTATAGACTCAGACATGTGGTTCATAATCAGGTTTTTATTTTCTTTTATCTCTGTCAATTCACCAAAGTCAGTCTGTGTGAGCTCAAACTGAAAAATAAAGTGTTGAAAGTAAATCTGAAAGCCGAGGAGGAAAGAGGCTGATTCAGCAGCCTGGAGCCTGGGCAGAAAGGCTCCTTTTCTCTAAAATAAGGGCCAACCCAACATGGTCCTTTTTGGGCTGGCACCTAGAGGAGGTGTTGATGATTAGGCCTGCGGAGTTCCAGAGCAGGGTCCCAGTATTGAAAGTTCCAGCTCTACACTGAGAAATGGTATGTGACAGAAATGCAGGGCTTTGAGCTTCTATTTTCTTGAATCAGTTGGAAGTTCTGCATGTAGATTATTTCCTAAGGGACTGATTTATCAAGTCAGTGGCCGGACAACCTGAACAAAACTTATGCCTGACACCCTAAAAATAACATCATATAGTAGCAAAAATAAGCAAAACAGATTTGAATTCTAATTCCTCCTCGACTTTGGCCCAGTCGTTTCCACGTTTTTTTGTTTTTTTGAGATGGAGTCTCACACTGTTGACCAGGTTGGAGTGCAGTGGAGCAATCTTAGCTCAATGCAACCTCTGCCTCCTGGGTTCAAGGCATTCTCCTGCCTCAGCCTCCCAAGTAGCTGGGATTACACGTACCTGCCACCACACCTGGCTAATTTTTTGTTTTTTTTAGTAGAGACGGGTTTTCACTATGTTTGCTAGGCTGGTATTGAACTCCTGACCTCGTGATCCACCTGCCTCAGCTTCCCAAAGTGCTGGGATTACAGGCGTGAGCCACCACACCTGGTCTAGCTATTTCCACTTTCTGAGCACGTAACTCATTTGTAAATGTAGAATAGCAATCCAAACTTTATTCTGTGGAGTTCGAATGAGGCAATGTAAATATCATTCAATGTCCATTACAGTGAATTTTCAATAAATTTTGTTATTATTAGCATTGTTTTGTTACAGTATTATACAAAACTATATTTATTATTGAAAGAGATTTATCTTGCAAATAACTGCCCTATCTTCTTTTGTATTTTAAAATCTGAATTTCAGAGAGTCTATCTGAATGGATTATTTTAAGTAGAAAAAATCATCAATCAGTGGTTGCCATGAGGCAGATATATGCTTACAGCCCATTCAGATGTATGTATTAGGTTGGCGCCAAAGAAATTGTGGTTTTTGCCATTACTTTTACTGACAAAAGCCAGAGTTACTTTTGCATCAACCTACAGAATAGCCTACAGAATCGTCCATGAATCAAAACTGCAGAGCTGACAGTTTTGAACAGAGAAGGCCTTAGATTAACTTTGTGCCTCTTCTTGGCTGAACCAACCACATGTATATAAAAAATCTTAAGAGAAATCCCAGGGATGCCAGGACCCTCTACATACCTTGGAAGCTAATCAGAAACCCAAAATCAAGGGTAAAATAAATATTCCCATTGGAGTGGTCACGATGAGATCATCTTTATGAAGTCACATCAAAGCCCATTTTATGCTGCCCTTTTATTTTCATAGGAGAAACATGAATGCTGAGAGTGACTTTGGGGAAATCCTATAATCTCTTCTTCAGCTACTCAAAAATTTAGCTCCAAGGCCTTCGTTTCCAGCTTCAAGGCCTTCTGCAAACCTGACCTTTGCAAGGCCTTTTCCATACAAGGCCAGGAAAATCTATACATGAGAGTCTCCTGGCCTTGTATGGAAATAGTGTTCATTTCCTCTCCCTTGTAGTCCCGTTGTTCTCAGTATCTGCACTGTTCATTTGAGAGTTAATGATATTCACTCACCTCACGCAGAGAAGTCCTTGATCACCTACCACAGGTCCGACTCTACATGCAGAGATGAATAAAACACTGTCTCTGCCGTTAATTATCTCACTGTCTAGTTCAGCATTGTCCAAATGACATAAAATGAGCCCCAAAGATAAATTTAAATTTTCATGTAGACACATTTTAAAGGAGAAAGAGAAAAGATGAAATTAATTTTAATAATATTTTTATTTAGCCCAATGCATGTTTTAATTTCAATAGGTAATCACAATAAAACTACTAATGAGACACTCTACATTGTTTTATAATAAAACTTTGACATGCTGTGTGTGAATTTTACATTTCCAGCACATCTCATTTTGGACTAGCCATATTTTAAGAGCTCAGCAACCCACATGTTATTAAAGTCTACCACATTAAAGACTCCAAGTCTAATGGAAAATAAACAAGTAAACCTATAAACATTCAGTTTTAAGGGAGAAAAAAATCGGTCCCTAAGGTAGTATTGTGTGTATGTTAATATCTGCTTTCAGGTACCTGACTGTATGGTAGAATGAGTTAAGAGAGGGAAGCTTATCATAAAAGAGTCATCAGTCATTCGTTGTTGTTTTTAATAGCATCTTTATTAAGAGATAATTCATATGTAATAAAATTCACCCCTCCCAAAGATTTCAGTAATTAAGCTACATCACGAAGGGTTATTTTGTTACTTGGACTACTAAGGTAGAACGTTCCAGACTGAAGAAACAGTATTTTCAAAAGTTTAGCTATGTGAATAAATATAGCATGTAGCAGAGAATTAAGTCATTTTTTTTGTATGGTGGTAAAATGGGGCCTTAAAGAACATTTAGAGATGAGACTAGGGGAGTCACTGTGTATCTTTTAAGGATGCCCCACAACTGGACCACAGATTGTTTGTGGTCCATGTGGAACTGGGCCACACACCAGGAGATGAGCAGTGGGTAAGAGAGTGAAGCTTCATCTGTATTCACAGCCACTCCCCATTGCTGCATTACTCCCTGAGCATTAGATTCTCATAGGAGCACGAACGCTATTGTGGGCTGTGTGAGGAATCTAGTTAGTGTGCTGTGTATGAGAATCTGTCACTGTCTCCCATCACCTCCATGTGGGACCATCTAGTTACAGGAAAACAAGCTCAGGACTCCCACTGATTCTACATTGTGATGAGTTGTATAATTACTTTGCTATATATTACAATGTATTAACGGTAGAAATAAAGTGCACAAGAAATGTAATGCTCTTGAATCATTCCAAAACCATACTGCCCCCCGCAGTCCATGGAAAAATTGCCTTCCACAAAACTGGTCCCTGGTGCCAAAAAGGTTGGGGACCACTGTTTTAAGGCATTTGAACTTGATCATTAAGGCAATGAAAACCTATCGATGTTGTTTGCTTGTGAAAGTAGTAAGAGATCAGGATCATTGCGGTGGGAACAGGAAGGGTCAACTTTAGAGGCAGGAGGGCTTATCTACTGACAGCTTGATTTATTTTGAGGAAGGGATTGATATTTGTTCTGTCTTAAATTTTAACATATGGTATGTTTTCTGTTGTATCAAATAGCATAGAGAATCCCTAAGAGCAGGGACTGTTTGTTATGGTATTTCTGTTCAATGTTCTTGGTCACTTGAACCCCTTTAGATGTTTTTCAGCTGCAATCTGTACTGTGACTGGAACGAGAAAGTCTTAATTTATACCATCCTCCGATGATACAAGATAAGAAAGTTTGTAATTTAATAAACGTGGTCAAACCTGACCTTTGCAATGAACAAAAAACATCTTGTAGCCTCAAATTTAGTTCTAAAAGCTTGCCAGGGACACTGGATAATATGACACCTTAATTCTTCTGCACATAAAGTCCTGGGCATACAATTTCAAATGTGTGTCTTGAGTCTTCCTATAAAAGATAATTATAGAGTTCTTCCTTCTAAGATATTAAGATAATTAGAATGATCTCTCTCTCTCATACACACACACACACACACACACACACACACACACACACACACACAATGGCTTGTCAAACTGGGCCCAATATTTCAGAAGACAGCTTCTTAAAATTATGAATTACATGAAAAGCAACTTGGGACCTGCCAGATGGAAGTTGTCACCTGATGCTTTTACCGTTGTGGAAGAGCTGCTTAAAGGAAGAAATGTAGCCTTAAACCAGAGTCATACTCGAGCCCCAGTCTCTGATAAATGACAATACATCAGGTCCCTTGGATACTAAGCCACATAAACAAATAATAGCGCAAACATGCTACTGCTCCCATGCATGCCTATCATGTTATGTGTGCACCTCTGACATTCTCTTGTCTTGCGTCATTTGTGATTCAGTGTTTTAAACAACGAGAATTAGCTAAGTTGTCTGGTACTTGAATAATTTGATACTTGTCATGATTAGTTGAAATTTCTTTTGTTTATCTCTGTGTACTCAAGAGAGACACAGGCAAGAATGAGTTCTCATGCTGGATTTGTGTTTACCAGCCTGGATAATTTAGACAAGGCACTTTCTCTCCCACAGCATCACTTTCCCAATCTTAGAAATAAAACATTCACACTTTAATATTCTTCTAAGATTTAATAATGATCTTCAGATATTTATGGACGGATTAGGCAGTTATGCTATGTGACCACAGATGAATCCAATAAATACAAAATTGCAAATGTTGATTGAAGCCACATAAAACTGCTTCAGACAATGCTTGGGGCTTTTGAATGTGGACTCTTTTCCCCTAGAAAGAGATTTCAGCGTAAACCATGCATTTCCCTTTCCTAAGGATAATAGCTCCACAAATTTCCTTTGGAGAACTGACCTGCTACCTTTCTTGGCTACCCATTTCAGGTAGTTTTCTGATCCCCAGTGAGACTCTCTCCAGGTATGCATGCTTAAGCATCTGGCTAGCATAGCCATCTTATATTCTAATATGATCACAAAAAGATAGAAAACAAAGAAGAAAAAGACAAAATAGCCTTTTGGTAATAATCCTGAGCCCTTGATGCAAGCTTTACAGAAAGCCCCTCCTTCCTCTGAACTTTTGGATACAACTACAAACAAATTCCCCTTCATTATCTAAACAAGTTTGATTTATTTCTGTTACATGTAACCAAACAGTACAATGAATCCAGTGATGAAGACTGCATCATACCTGAATATTCTTCCCTGCTTTTTAAACTCCATGGCTCCAGCTATCTTCTTTGTTAGGAAATCGGTTTCATGGACTGATTCCAAACATTTCAGCAAGTCTCTTCACGTTAAACAAAACTGTTTTTTTGTGTGTACAAAAGGCAATACTTACCTAGATTTTTTCTGAAGTTTATGCAATATCATAACATATTTCCAGATGACTAAATCTTCTAGACAACTAAGTCTAATCAGTGTCTTAGACAAAATCATAGTTAGGTTATTGGTAATTGTCTAACAACATATACAAAATAAGATTATTTCTGATATGAGTATTAAGAGGCTAACTAAGATGATTTAAAGTTGTTTCAAAACTCAGCTTCCAAATTCCCTCAGTTCAGTTTATGACCGAATGCAGCATTAGATCAGGGTTGCCAGAACTGACTTCAGACATAACACTGTGATATTTTATTTACTGTACAGCTATTTTTAAAAAAACAATATAGGAAAGCATTTCAATCCCAGACAGCCTGGGTTTGAGTCCCAACTCTATCACCTCTGGCCATGTGTCTCCATGCAAATTCATAGTTATTCCCACTGGGCTTCTGTTTTCTCCTTTGCAAAGTGAGAATAACAGAATTCACTATCTCATAGGGTCTTTGGCAGGATTAAATCCATGGTCATTATATATCTTAGAACAGCTGTAACACAATATAAGCATTCAATAAATATAGTTATTCTTAGTGGTATATTAGAAAACATCCACGTTTAGGATGGCTTTTTATCTTAAATATTCTTTTCTGAGTATTCCAGTAGACGTATAGGCCTTATGCTGTGAATTTTGTATATAAGGGCATTATACATAAAGCTATTATATATTCACAGCAACTCCAAGCAGGAATGTTATAAATCCCATCTTTCCTATAAAGAAACTTAGTCTCAAAAAGATTAAAGTTCATAAGTGGTAGGGACAAAGGTAGCATTGGAATGCTACTCTCTGGGGCTTAAATATACACATTCCATTCATTTGCCTATCCACGTGAGATGACTTGCCCATCTCTGCATTTCTTTGGGCTGGGCATAGGCCTTCCTTATTCAGTCTGCTACCTGGGATGAATCCTCTTCTACTGTCTCCTTCTCCTGGTATCCCATATTCCCATTTTGTTACATGCTATAGTGATTGCAACGCATAGGAAGATTGTTCCCGCTATATCAAGCTCTCACATGAGGCAGCAGGTGAATTATTTGTTAACCTAGATTCTATGCTCATATAACACAAGCCAGAGGGTAATTTAAATGATTTAATGCTCTTCATTTCCCTCAGAATACAGTATATTGATCCATTTAATCTTTCAGCAAAGATGTACCAATGTTCTAAGCACTGAGCTAGTTCAAATTCCTTAGAAAATATTTGCCTTTGGTTTGCTTTTCCACCCTCCACTCTCGTTATGTCCAGCTTTATATACAAGACTTTGTTCATTCTTTACAGTTTCCTATATGTGCTATGCTTTTGCTAATTCTTAGGCTTTTATATGCTGTTATCTCTGGTTGAAATGCACCCTAAAACCCCATGTCCACTTTGCCTGGCATACATTTACCCTCCCTTCAGGCCTCAGTTCAGCAGATGCGTTTTTCTGACAGTCATCACTAAATTGTAATCTAGCCCCAAAAAGGAGGCAGCAACCTGCTTATGTATCCCAGACATGTTCCTGTGCCACCACCCCGTTTGCTATCATCTACTGAAACTTTCTGCCTCCTTATCTAATCTTCCACTGGAAGACAACAGTCACATAGCAGAGATACCACTTTATTCATGTCTAAATCCTGAGCACTTAGCTGAGTGCTTAGGGTACTGTGTAAGCTCAATACCTATTTGATTAATAAAATAATCAGCTATGTGATCTTTGAACTGGTATGGGTGGGGTTGTAAGAAAGGCGGATGTTATTGGGAGTTGCCATGTATTTCTGGTCACAGGGGCTGTAAGCAACTTAAAAATAACAAGTTTCAAGGGTTTCCAGCAATCAATTTACTTAAGACAAATCCCTGACTCTTGAGTGTCTGACTTGACAAATGCTATAATTCTTTTTTTTAATCAATTAATTAATTAATTTTTTATTGTACTTTAGGTTCTGGGATACATGTGCAGATCATGCAGGATTGTTGCATAGGCACACACACGGCACTGTGGTTTGCTGCCTCCATCCCCCCGCCCCATCACCTATATCTGGCATTTCTCCCCATGTTATCCCTCCCCGACATCCCCACCTCCCCCGCTGTCCCTCCCTTGGCTCCCCCAACAAACCCCAGTGTGTGATGCTCCCCTCCCTGTGTCTGTGTGTTCTTACCTTAAACTTCCTATGAAACTATGTGCTTAATCACTCAAGAAGAAGGCTTGGGTTAGAGAAAAGTAACCTGTCTCTCTCACCAAATTCCAGACCCATGAAGAACATGGAAACTTGTGGGGAGTGGAAATCAGTCTTCAGGGAGATGTATTGGAATAATGAGTAAAGCTTTTCCAAATTCCCAAGAGCTGTGTAATAATATTTAAAGAGCTTTACTGGAAACAACAACTCTAAAACATAATTATCTTAGAAAAGTTACACATATAAAAACACATTCAGTTCTACTTACATCTACTTCTTCTGGCTTCAGTGAATTATTAACAAAATTTAATTGAGCATCTACTATATAGATGAGAACTAGCAGCACTGAGCATTTACTCTGTGCTAAGCACTAAGTGCTTTTTGTAAATTATCTCTTTTTCTCTTTACAGCAACTACTAGTATTTTTCTCACTGTATTAGTTTGTTCTCACCTACTATAAAGATACTACCAGAAACTGGTTAATTTATAAAGGAAAGAGGTTAAATTGACTCACAGTTCCACATGGGGAGGACTCAGGAAACTTACAATCACGATGGAAGCAGAAGGAGGCACGTCTTACATGGTGGCAGGTGAAAGAGATAGTGTGTGTAGGAGGAAATGTCAAACATGTATAAAATCATCAGATCTCATGGGGATTACAGCTCCCTCCCTCAACACATGGGGATTACAGTTCCCTCCCTCA